>NC_139512.1:315113340-315664396 GCF_947247035.1 Vipera ursinii | reverse complement strand
GAGTCAATCCCGACGCTGGGAAATATTTGCAGGACTCCTATAAGCTCAGAGCCAGCTTCCCGCCGAATGGAAGAGGGCCGAGAATTTTCTCTAACCGGATATAAACTTGGAAGGACCAAAATGGAGGAGGCTGCGGGCTGCCTTCAGTAGTTTTTTTTCGGGGGGAGAGGAGAGGAGGGGGCAAGAGCCTTGGGCACAGAAGGCCCTCTTCCTTTCCGCGGATTCTCTCCTCTCTCTTTCCTCCCTATAGATTGCCCCCAAACTTGGATCTCGCTCTCGGTCAGTGTTCCTAGCTCGGGGCCTACACAGCTTTACAGGACTACAACACCCATGCTACCTAGGATTGTTGGGCGTTGTGCTCCTAAGCCCTTGAAGAGCACCCAACTGCAGGAGGCTGCTCTGGGTCTTTCTCCTGCCCTCTAGCTCCCCGGTGCCTCTTTGCCGCTCCGCCTGACGGGCCTCTCTGCCCTGCCATCTGGCCTTCTCCGAGGTCCTGCGGCTTTCCTCCTGCCTATTGATCAAACGCACTTTAGCTTCCGAGTCATTTCATCTTAATCAACAGTCCAGCTTGCCTTGGATAATAAACTAATACAGGAGAAGGGACTTGTCGATAACGATCGGCCAAAGCAAGGGGGGCGGGGGGGGGGGAGAGAAGCCATAAGCTTCCCCCTCCCTGCCTAGTTTGGCCATCTTCGATAGGCCCCATCTTCCCAGGGCAGATGGCTTTGGTAGGGAGCCGAGGAGAGGTAGGAAGGAGAGCGGGAGAGAAGGCTTAAAGGCAGATTTTCATAGATTTACACCTCAATCAGCCATTTAGGTTTCTAATGCAAATGCTACAACAAGTTCGTTCATCTGCCTGCTGCGGTGATTTCTCTCTCTCTCTCTGTGTGTGTACAACTGTAAGGAGGAGGAGAGCTCTGATTAAAAGGCCCGCGTTGTGGAGGATCGGCCTTAGAAGCCTCCAGTTCTTTCAAAGCATCCTCGATAGTAAGAGCCTCCAAATTTGCGGGTCTGCCCTGCCAGCCAAAGAAAAGCAGAATGACAAAGGGCATTTCTCGCTGGTGATTTATAGCGTTGCTGGCCAGCACAGCGCTGTGAAAACTGGCTTTGTAGGCCCCAAATCGCTAGTGAGTCCAAAGGGAATTTAACTGGAATAAAAACACTTCGATCCCAACATGGTCTCCTATCTCCACTAAATCAGGCCTGGGGCTGCCCTTTTTTTAAAGTAAGACCATTGGAAATAATTTAGTCTTGCTGCCAAGTAAAAAGATTGGGAGGGGGGGTGTTTCTGCAAGCCCGGGTGGGGTGGGGAGTTCACACGACCTCAGGATTCCAAAGCACAAACATTACAGAACCAAGTGCCCCTCACATAAGTCAAAAGGCAACAACCTAGGAAATCCTAGTCTCATCATCTACATTCTGCCTGGTTATTTTTAAGGGTTCCAATTGACATACAACCAAGAAGGATTTATCTCACGGTGCTCAGCTCAGATCTGGGGTTAAAAGTCCTTGGACCTTGGCTATCACTGAGCCTGGGATCTGGAGCATCCAACTCAAACATTTGGGTGATTTTGTTCTCAAAGTCTAGTCGCCATCCTAACGCCTCTAGCCACTTCCATTTCACCATACAGGGAGTCAGTTCTGAGGAAAATAAAATTCTTAAATAACATGCATTGATCTCACTTCTGCCAACTTTAACGGTGACATTAGTGGCCAGAAATATCGCTAGCCCTGCCGTTTATAACTAAAAGGAAGCCTCCCTTGAATTAACCAGATTTGTTCCTGAATACACACGGTCCATGTCCCACAGCAAATCTTCTTCGGAGCAATGGAAGAAAATGTGATTTGGAGGCTTTTCCTGCCATCCTTGGGATCAGAGAAGCACTTATATGACTCAGAATAATTCCAAATTGCTTAATTTGCAAAAAAAAAAAAAATACACACGCATACATAGAATTTAAAAAAAAAACCACTTCGCTTTCTGTTCTGCAGTCCACTACCAAGAATTCAGGGGGAACTTCATAAAATGAACAAGGAGCGTTTTATGATAAACCTTGTGAGACCGAGAAATCGGGCCACGTGCAATCTCTAGTCCTGCTTAAAAAAACCTCCATTTTCACCTGCTCTTTGTGGCTACATGGGAGGTCAAGGGAGCGTCAAGCAGCTTCTTCTACCTGGGGAGGAGTTGACCCCAAACAAATGCCTAAAATTTGTACGAATCAGGCCAGCACGTTTCACACCGATTTGGAAAAGGTCTAGCCGATTTCTGCCGCTTCTGGTCTAGCCCTTCTCGCTCTTTTCGACATAGAGCAAGAGAATATGGCAAGATGGGTCAGATATTCCTTTATTTCTCCATTTCGAGGCAGGTGAGAGGCTAACAGCCGACTTAGTGACCTCGAAGTGAATATTGTTAAGGCCCCACTTCGGGCCGCTTGTGAACTGGGTTGTTAAAAGTCAATTGAAAGCACTCCCTATACACTTGAGTTGGCTTTTTGGTGTCTCCCGCACAGTATTACTTGGGAATAAATCCTCTTCACCACAGTCTAGAATTCGGTCAAACATGTCTGCATTTTTCTCCGGATTGCGTGCAGCGCTTTTTCTCTGTTAAAGTGGGGAAGAGGCTCGCCGAGAGGCCAAATGGCCGCTCTCCTTTACCTCTCGCCTCCCGCCAATGTTACAAGCCGATCGCTTGGAGAGGGGCCGAACGACCCTCCTGAGCACAAGAGCAGATTCCTCTTTCTTCTAGAATCTAGAGAGATTCAGTATCAGGAAGTTGCATCCCTGCTTATGAGTTTGAACCCGGTTGCAAAGCACGCAATTCCAGGCAAATCGGAGAGAAGGAAAAGGCTTTAGATTAAGCAGATCAGGTTCTCGCAGGGACCGGCCTAAACCTATTTTACAGCGACGCAGAACTCAGGGAGGGTATGTTGGTGGTGGTTTGTTCTCCGAACTTGCTCGGAATACAAACCACCACCATCCACCACCCGAGCTACAAATATTTGCTATTATTTCTAACTCAAGCGGGGTGGGGGTATTTCTAGGGAGCTCTGTGGGGAAAGGCCGGCTTTTATTTCTGTCAGTGTGGTCGGGCTGATCTTTTTAAGGCCTTTAAAAGCTCGAGAGAGCAAGTCCTTTCCTGCCTATGTAGTCTCTTTGCTGCCGTGGCTCCGCCGTTCCAATTAAGCCATCTCAACTCTCCTGCATTTTCCTCTTACTTTGGAAACCTCCAGCTTTTCTCTACGCCCTAAGTCCGGAAGCACAATCTCTCAACTGGCTCAGGAGGCAGACAAAGTCAGTGGGTTTCTCTTTCTCTCTCCTCTGACCCTGTTTTCTCGGTGGCGAGCCGTTATTTTTTTAAAAGAAAAAAAGAAAGAAAAAAAGGGGGGAGGGGGCAGTGGGAACGATTCAGATCAAGCCAAAAGCTTCAAACTCCCACCTGGCGCTTCAAGGAAGAGGGGGACCTGGCGCGCCTTGGTGGTTTCTCCTGAAATCGGTGGGGCTTCAGCCGGTCGTTCAGCCCCCAAACAGACCACAGCCACCCGGTTTTGCTAGACGTAAATCCAATGGGACTGATTCTCAAGCAAACTAGGGTTTTGTCCGAACTAGCAGCAACGTTCCCTCTTAAAATATTGCGCTACTCCAATTCCTCTGGTTAAAAACACCAGGCCTCCCAAATCAAACATCTCTTCCTAACACACACACACACACACACACACACACACACACACACAAACCCGCCTCACATCAGACGACAAGAGGGAGATATTTCGGAAATCCCAAAAGCGTTTCGAAATGGTCAAGAAACATTCCAGGCACGTTAGTTCCTTAATCCCAATCAACGTTTCAAAATTGTATTTTCAAGTAAAAACACGTTTAGAATTCACCTCTTCTTAATTCACGCTTGACTAACCAGCCCCGGGCCAAGCCGAAAACTTTTGAATGCGCCGAAGGTGACGCAGGACCCTTCTTCGTCGGGGCAAAGAATGGGCCTTTTCAGCGCATTAAGCAGCTCCTGAGCACTGGGGGGAGGAGCCGTAAACTGATTAAGGAAGGAGTCCCTTAGTTTGCTTTGGGAGGCTTGTATCGCTGTCGTGTTTGCTTTTAAAGTTGCAGACCGAGAAAAACAAAACAAAAAAGCCCACCCATCTTAGACTCTTATTTGGAATTCACCTAAGGAAAGCACAACGCCACCGAAAAGCATAATTTGGACCAAGGATTGGGGGGGGGGGAGGAAGGAAGGAAGGAAGGAAGGAAGAAAGAAAGAAAGAAAGAAAGAAAGAAAGAAAGAAAGAAAGAAAGAAAGAAAGAAAGAAAGAAAGAAAGAGAAAGAAAGAAAGGGGAAAACAGGACAGAAGTGGAATCTTATGGAAAAGCAGCTGTCTACATGATCCGTCCTTAAGTTAGTGCCATCAGTGGGATTCCAGCTCCCAATATCCCAGCTGGGGGACTGAGGGAGAGGCTATTCCTGAGGATACAGCCCTGTCCACTTTCAGGGCTCAAAAGGGCAGGATGCGGTCTAAAGAGGGATCCAGACCCCTCAACGTGTCGCCATGCCTTTGAAGGGCAGTAATAGGGCCCTTCCTGTCGTCAGTGTGCTGAGCGGCACCAATCTAGGCATAATGGGCAGAAGTAGGTGCCTCTTCCTGACAAGAACATTCATTTAGAGCACCTGCCACAGAGGTTGGCTTAGCAGCCATCACACACACCCCCTTTCCCCCAAGGCAGGCCAGGTAAACTCGGGTACCACTTGAGGGACTTTCCAACCTTCTTTGAAGGAAAAGCCAGGTAAGACCAATCACAAGGCGGATGCATCAGGAGAGTCTCTTTGTCCAAGGACTGTACCTGGCAAAAGACCTTGTGATCATCCTTGATAGTAGGCATAAGGTGCCCGAACACGCTTCCTTATCCCTCTTGCTTCTTTAAACTAGGCCCCTCTATCTCCTTCTAGCAATTTGAAGGGGTAAACTTGTGTCTGGAGGAAAACCGTAGTCTTCTTTAGCCGGGAGCGCTCGGCAAGGAGTTTGAGGTCCGCCATTCGCCTAGGAGCACAGAACAAGGTTTTGAGATCTCCCAGATCCACCCTTCCCTCATTTGGCCATACCTAGCTGAACGTAACTGTCGCCCCAACTCCCGTGCCCCAAAATATGTTTTAAAAGCATGCCCATATGTGCCAAAGGCTCACAATTCGTCATACTGGGGGATTTTCAAGCTGGATCCTGAATGCGCTCTGATCAGTTAATGGAGTTCAGTGGAGGTTTAGTTCCAGCAAACTGACTCTGAGTGAACAGAAACTTTTTCCAACCACCTCCTAAGATTGCCACCAGTAGGAATCCTACAGAGCTGAAAGGGCAAGCCTTAGAGCAAGCCTTTGGGCAATTAGGGCTGCAACCTTTTCTGCTTCTCCTGCGAGTCAGCCTCATCTCGGCCAATGGACTTTATTTCTCTTACTTTTTAGTAGACCCATGTAGGGTTATGCGGCAAGGGGCCTTGTGGGCTGAGCCCCAAATGATGCTGTTCAAGTGGCTTCGGGAGCCAGAAGCCCTATCGCTCATTAGGCACCTCTTTACTGAAACAAGCTGGCAGGGATATACCTTTTTAGCATGAAGCCCAGTTTCTCTGTGGGAGGAGGAGAAATAAGAGCAGGAAACAATTACCAGCAATACAGAAAACACACCAACATCACTAAATAGATAAGAAAAAAAAATGGAATACTGTATTTGATTTTTTTTTAAGAAAGTTTGTACATAGAGATAGACACGCAGTAAAGGAAACAGTGGCATAAGCATCCTACGTGAATTTAAGAAGAGACCTCAACAGCTGCTATTTAAATACTCAAAATGCTTTTGCATAAGAAAACTACAGTGGAGCCCAAAGCCTCGTTTCTTCTATCACTGAGGTCCCTTTTGAAAACCTAGTCTGTCACCTCTTGACAGCTACGTTTGTGCAAGAAACCCAAGTCAGGGAAAATGTTTCTTTTCTGTCTTTTTTTTTTTAAGAAGGAAAGAGAAGGGAGGGGAAGGGCGAGGGCAAGACAGGGACACAAGAAGAGAAGAGCAAGTATCATATACAAGTATTTTCTACACATATATTACAAACTGGGGAAAATGACCTCATCATTAAGATATACATAATTCATATAAAATTTTGAAATAAAAATAAAAATCTGTTACAGTCATAACTATTCTTTTTCCACATTTATAACCAGTACCCACACAGGCAGTGACAGAAGTGTAGAAAAAAAGGTGCTTAGGAAGAAAATGATTGTCTGTTGAACAAAAGAATAACAATTTTTTTAAAAAAAAAACAATAAAAATAACAACAACAGAGGAGGAGAGAGGAAGAGGAGCAGGGCAAACCAATTGCATGTACTTTAAACCATCACTTGTATTTGGAAAAAAAAGATCAGCTGATTAAAACCCAACAAAAAGTGATAAACATTAGTTATTTCCCTCTTCAAAGAGTTCCTTTAATTTTTTGTAAAAGCTTTTCTTTCTTTTTGTACAACTTTGATAGGTGTTTTCCTCCCCACCCCCGCACCCTAGTCTTTATTATTATTGTGTTCATTTAGTATAGAGAATATTATATTATCCCCAGATGCAAACTGAATCATTATCATGCAAAATGGGTGTAATGCAGTCCATGGGAAAGCGCAAACATTAAAATAAAATTTATAAAAATTAAAAAGAAAAGCGCTCAAATGTGCTTTTTGTCCTACAAAGAATACAAATGTCATCTTTCTTTCTTTCTTTCTTTCTTTCTTTCTTTCTTTCTTTCTTTCTTTCTTTCTTTCTTTCTCTCTCTCTTTCTTTCTTTCTTTCTTTCTTTGTTTTCCCTTTTCCAGTAATAATATTCATAATAGCACAGTATTATCACAATTATTATTTCCCAGCTGCAGCATCAGAAATTCACAACGTTAATTTTGTTTTGTTCCTTTACTGAGTGGATTGTGTGTTTTATTTCTTTTATTTGTTAAGTAAGGTTTGGTTTTATTTATTTTTAAATTCGGTTAAGTGTCTGCTTCTCTTTTTTCGGTTCTCTTTCTAGGGTTGTTCTGAGGTGGCTTTTTTTTTTCTCGGGGAGCTGGGACAGTTCGTCGAGGGAGTCTGCTCGCGCTTGCTCGGGATGGGATGGGGGTTCACTTTGCCTTCTGCTAGTTTTTGTTTTAATTATTATTATTATTATTATTATTATTTTCTTAGCTTTTGTTCCTTTCCATTATCATACATCACATTCTGAGTCGCTGGAGGTTACCGAGAGGATGGATGTCCCCGTCTCGGCTCTTTCTGTCAAACTGGAGACGCTGGTAGTGGGGCTGGCCGCCGTGGACGGAGACTCCGCCGAACTGTGAGTCGGGCAGCCAGGTTCTGACAAGGACCGCATGCCGCTCTGTCCGATCGCCTGGTGCTGGAGCCTACAGGAGGCGAGGAGACAAACCAACAGGACAAACCTTCGCTCAGAAGCAGAGCCACACAGAAAGAGGCAGAGGAGAGGCGGCGCCCTTCAGGCTGGCTCTCGGGCCGCGCAAATGCGCAGCGCGCTCGGAGCCAGTGGGATTCTCAAGGCAGAGGAGCTGGGATCCGAGCCTTCTCCCCAGCTCGACCCCACCGCCGTTTTCTTTCGCCCCAGCTTAGCCTGACCCCTCGCGTCTGCTCAGCCTCTCGCCTCCGCCCCTCCTTCCTTTCCCGGCCAGACTTCCTCCCTCTCGGCTGCGTCCTTAGTTCTCAAAAAAACCGGAGCAGCCGTCTTGCCGGCCTTGCCACCTTCGGTTTCGAGCCGGGGTCGCCCCTGCCAGCCCCCCACCCTGCCTCCCCTCTCCCTCCAAACGGATCAGATCGGGGAGAGAGAGAAAACGCCAGCAAAGATCCCTCGCCGCTGGCTTGAGGTTCGCCTCTCTGGGCGAGCAAGCAAAGTGGGAGCACACGCACTCACGCGGGGACAGGGAATTTGCATTGGCACCTAACTGACACGCACCCGCGCACAGCCCTCTGCCCGTCACTTCCGCGGGCTGCTTTATTTGGAGATGGCGTCTCCTCTCTCTGGGTTTCAGGCGGGCAGAAGGGAGAAGATCCCGGGCCTTCTTAGAACCTCACTCCCCTTAAGTTCCTGCTCCTCGCACGCACCCTTCCGCCAGCGGGACAAACCCAGTTTCGAAGCACAACGGGCGACTCACAAAAGATGGGTGGTCGGCAGCGAGGGAGAAGCTCCCTCCTCCTCCTCCTCCCCACCCCACCCGGGGCTTCCCCGGAACGCCACCCAGAAGGAAAAAAAAACCCCTGTAATGGGCGCAATGTAAACAAACAGCAAAACAAAGTGACGGGCCTGGCTGTGGGGGAGGGGAACGAACATCTGCGAAGTGCTGGGCACCTTCAGTCTCTGCACATCCCGGGGAGAAGAAAAGCCCGCCGTTCCTCCGAGTCTATTTTTTCTGAGCGGCTGAGAGGACGGTTGAATTGCTCCAGCCCCGTTTGGAAGCCCCGCACCGCACCGCACAGCCAGACAAAGGAAGCTCGGCTGCCGCTGCTGACCAAAGCCGGCGCTGAAGAGGGGGCGATGGGGGGGGGAATTCCGACCCACCAAAACTATCGGGCACCTGGCAGAAGACTCTCAACGCGACCCCACACCCTCGGCTCAATGCAAACTGCCTTGAGGCACTGAAGATTGGGGATGGGGTGGGGGTGGGTGGGATAGGGGGGTATGCATCGCATCGCATCGCATCCCTCCCGAGAGAGAGAGCGAGAGCGAGATTGTATCTAATTTAGCAAAGGGGATCAAATAATGAAAATAAAAACGTCCGTGTAGAACCTTCAAATCCCTTTTAAGAAGGATCTGAGGATATTTTTAATTCTTTTCTCACCCGGCAGTGAACTGCTTTTTAAAAATAGATCGCCTTGTCATTTCCACTATATTTATACTACTGCGTTTATCACTACTGCCGCTTTCCTTATTGTGATTATTGTGATTATTCAATGACTTATTTTTCTCTTCCACGTTACATGCCTTTTACATTAATCTCGACCATTCAGTCCAAACATTTACAACTCTCATGCTTTGCTGGTGTGGGATTATATGCCTTCTCTCACAGATACAACTGAAAAATAGTTTTACGGCAATATTTCACTTGCTTTATTTCCCTGCCCCAGCATTTGGAACAAAGTTTAACAATATAAACAACACGGAATTAGAAAAATCAACTTGGTTAAAAAAAGAAAAAGGAGGGTTTTCTCTCCCTACATTATTTCATGCAGCTGCAACCTTTTTGGATGCCGTGTTAAAACTATAGAAGCGTTCTGAATCAATAACCAAGCAGAGAAACTCGAATCATATAGTAGTCTAATAAAGTTCTAGCATCCAGTTGCCTGCAATACCGCCCTATATATTTATTTACACACTCATAAACACGCTTCAGTCAAGCTATCTGAACCCCAAAGAACCTGCCTGTATGTGGGAAGAAAAACAACTTTGGAAACTATTTTAGATGCTTTCCTTTTTTATATTATTATTATTATTATTATTATTATTATTATTATTATTATTATTATTATTATTATTATTATTATTATTATTATTAATTTTTATTATTATTATCAATAACAACAACAACAACAACAACAACAACAATAATAATAATAATAATAATAATAATAATAATAATAATAATAATAATAATAATGATGATGATGCATCCTTATCTTCTCCTCTCTGCTCTCTCTCGTTCTCGTTTTTAACGGCATTAATGAGGACAAAAGAAGAGCCCTTTTTTTTCTCTCTCAGAAGCTCTCTCTCCGGGAAGGGGGAATCTTCCTCCGTCTACTCAGAAGTAAGCGGCAGGGGATCCGGAGACCTCGCTCTGAGAGCCCCACCGCCGCGCGGAAAGCTGGCCGGTCAGGAGAAAAAGCGAAAAGTCCTAGCCTTCCAGGGCCCGACCCAGATCAATCAAGGCAGACGCTTTCCTGCTGACGGCAGCTCGAGGCCTTTGGAGGTAGTTGTTGTTGAGCTGTTTCTCGCAATGGCCGTTTGCCAACCCGCGACAAAAGAGAGAAACGCGCCTCAAACACTGGCAAGGACAATCCAAATGAAATGAAAAGAACGGCCCGTTCCTTTGTATCGGGCCAAGCGAGCCGGGGAGAAGGAGGCTTCCCTCCCAGCCTCGGCTTTAGAGGACTCTGCGCCCTAGTTAAAGCTGGCGGTGAGAATTACGCACCCGCCGGTAGGCAAGAAGACACGCGCGCATTCACACACACACACATCCAGAAGATTTGGGGGGGGGGTGTTGTGTGTCTATTTTTCGGGGAGAAAGAGGATTGGAATTGAAAGCGGAGGGGGGGGGAGCAGGCTCAAGGAAGACCCCCACGAACTTTGGAATCGGCTCCGAGACGGAACCCTTTCGGGCCTAAACTGAACCCGGCCTTGGATCGCCAGCCAAGAAAGAGGCGAAACAAGCTCTCCCGACCCAGATGCCCAGAAGAGCCTGGTTGCACCGCGCCGGTTTCGGACTTGAAAAGGCAACCTTCTCTCCCCCCCCCCCCGAGGTCGGGGAACGTCGGGCTCTCTTCTGCGACCTCCCGGGAGCTGGCCGCTTTCTTAAGGGCCGTCGCCTCCGAAGGGAGGCTTTCCCGGGGGACCATCGGCGGCCCGAAACAAGAGGGCAGGGGTGCCAAGGGGTGCGCGTTCTCCCTCCTCCCCCAGAGAGCTGGGGTCGCCCTACTGACCTGTTCTTGGCGGCCGCCGCCCGGTCTCTCTGCCGCCGGTTCTTGAACCAGTTGCCGACCTGCGTGGGCGTCAGGCCGGTGGCCTGGGCCAGTTCCCTTTTCTTGCTGGGGTTGGGGTAGGGGTCCTGGAGGTACCATTCCCGCAGGAGGCTGCGAGTCCGTTCCTTGAAGCAGTGGGTCTTCTGCTCGCCGTCCCAGATGGTTCGCGGCAGGGGAAACTTCTTGCGGACGCGGTACTTGTCGACCGGCCCCAAGGGGCGTCCGCGCAGCTTCTCGGCTTCCTGGTAGTGCGCCTCCAGCCACATGGCCTGCAGCTTGCCGTGCGACTCCTTGGTAAACTTGTGGTTCTCCAGGATGTGGTAAAGGTCTCGGAAGTTGCCCGTGTGGAAGGCCACCACCGCTCGGGCCCGCAGGATGGACTCGTGCTTGTTGATGGCTTCACATGCTCCGGGCGCTACCGGCAAGGACCACAAGAACCGGCCCAGCCTCTCGATGTCCCCCGTCTCCTCCAGCGTCTCGCAGACACTGGCCACTTGCTCCGGGGAGAAGTTGAGCGTGGGCAGCTGGAACATGGACGGCTCTTCCGGGGCTCCCCGCGAGGCGCCTCCTCCTCCTCCCGCGCCGCCGCCACCGGCCGCTCCGGCGCTGCACCCGGTGGCGGCGCCGCCGTTGCCACCGCCGCCGCCTCCAGCTCCGGCGCTGCTGCTGCTGCTGCCACCAGTGGCCAGAAGAAGCGAGCGGTGGTGGTGGTGCGGGTCGCTGGGGAAGTTTGGCAGAAAGAAATGGGTGGGATAAAGCTCTAAAGGGGATCGGAACACCATGGGACCCAGCCTGGCGGACGGGGGAGGGGCTCGAAAGAGAGAGACCGGGCGAGGCAGAGGGGGAAGGAAGGAAGGAAGGAGAGGAGGACGAGAGGAAGGAGTCGGGATCAAGGCGAAAAGAAAGGAAGGCAAGAGGCAGACGACGGGAATGAAAAAGAGGAGAAAGAGGGGAGGGAAAGGGGGCTCACGCACCCCACGCGCATCCACACCCGCATAGAGACCCTCATCCGAACCCAGACATGCACACACACGTATACACACACTCCCCCCGCGCGCACACACTCACTCCCACCCACCACCTTTCACACGCACGCAGGACACTCGCACTCACACACCCTCACCCACGTACAGGCGGGCATCTGCGCGCCGGCTTGCTCGCTTAGACACCCACAGGCACACGCACTACACACGCACACGCACACACCTCCAGAGCCAGAGCGGCTGCCGCCGCCGCCGCGGCGAAAACAGATTCAGTGATTCGGCCGCGATCGCCCTAATGACAACAGCCTCATAATATCTCTCCTAAATCCACCGTGAGTGCAGCGCCGAAGCATTTTGTTTCGCTTTTCTATTGGCCTGGCGGGTGTCGTTTGGCGTCGCCATAGCAGCGCCCTGCCAATCACTGTCAGCCTTGCCAATCATCGGGGACTACGTAAGAAAAAGGGCTCTTACCGCTGCGCCCAAAGGCGAGGAGGAGGGGAGTCGGGAAGCAGAGGGAGGGGCGGCGGCGGCGGCTGAGGAGGAGGAGGAGGAGGAGGAGGAGGAGGAAGGCGAGGGAAGCTCGGGCGCATTGGTGTGTTAATCTTGCCAAGTCCTAATCTGAGCACTTCCACTTCTCTGAGGCGTCTTCCACCGGCATGTCTCCCCCGCCTCCCCCACTTCCCTAGATAAATAAGGCAATAAAATGTACAAGGGCAGACGCTGCTACTTCTCTGAAATGAGATCCAGGATTAGACTCCGAAGCTGACCGTGGCATTTAAGGGAGCTGCTTCCCCTCTTTGGGAAGAGAGGAAAAAGGAAGGAAAGGGGTTGGGGGGGGTGAAAGGAGAAGGAGGCGATCGGGGCCAAGTGGGGATAAAAGGACTCCGAAGGGAAACGATTTACACATGATTTGCACGTAGTTGCCCTTCATTCTGCCTATCTGAGCACTAATAGCGCCGGGGAAGAAAAGCTAGATGAGATCATTAGGCCCATCCTCAGGCCGCTGACCCCGCCGGGAGCAACCCAGGCTGGGGGGGGGCATGGGGGGCGTGCGGGGCTCGAGAGCGAAGAGCGGGAGCTTCCTATCTTTTCTTTCCCTCCTTTGCTTCCCCCCCCCCCTCCGCTGGGATTTTGCAGAGGTACTGTAACTTCCAAGAGAAAACTTTGTCCCAAGTCTGGGCTCTCGGAGCAGAAAGCTCTTCTCCCGAGCAACCTAGCTTGGAAATGCGGAGCAAAATCGGCGGGGTTAAGGAAAGCCCCGGATTCCTGGAGGTCGTGGGCGAGGCCCCCTCCCCATTCATTAGGCAGAACTTGACTGAAGTGCCAACCTGCCCAAATTGGCCTTCAGAAGCGCCGAGAGCCTCTGCACGGTTTGGGTCGGGTTCAATTTTGGGAACAGTCGTATCTCTGAAGAGCAAGAAATAATTCTTCCGTAAAACCTATGGTGGGGGTGGTTGCTGGGTGGCGTCTTCGAATCCTAGGTTTGATTTCCCTGCAGCTTATTCTTTCATCCCTTTTCAGCTCTGCTCCTCATATATACTCTCTTCTTAGCTCTTTTGTAAACTCTCTGGATGTTGTCTAGGCATTTTACACCCGTCCGATCAATCGCGCCTCCCAACTGTTACTTTGGGATTCGTGTCCCCTTTAGTTCCCAGGATTTTTTTTTAAAAAAAAAACCCAGAAGGGCAGTAAAATGCTTCATAAAAATATTTTTTAATCTTCATATTTATCTGTGCATACTGTGTTTGCGTGTGTGACCGTGAGCAATGCATATAAAAATATATAGGTGAAACCAAATTGCTGACATTCCCAACAGCTAAGCCGGCCTTCTGTGGTCGCCGTCCGCCTCCATTTATCTTTAGGTGCGTTGCTTTTAAGGCGATTTTAATCGGCATCTTGAGCTGGTAACTCCTTTGTTTCGTTTCGGCGGCGATGGAAGTGTGATTTACAGAGATTTGTACGGGTCATGGATGTCTTTCCATCCTTACTGTGTATATTTAGACAGGACTTTGGTTGGTGTTAAAAAGTGTATATTTTGAATGGGTTCACACACAGTAGCAAACAATAGGGACATTGTCCAGGCATGTAGAACGCGTATTGAAACGCAGCATCCAGACTTCTCCTAATCTGCCCTCAATAAAGCTGAAATAATTATCCTAAGCCGCCTTTCTAGAAGTAGAAAAGAAAAAAAAAATCATGGAGGAATTCAAAACTTGAAGAGAGAGAGAGAGAAAAAACACCCAACAACTTTGCTCTGCATTCCGATGCAGATCTAGAAGGGCGACAGGGAAGAGGAGAAGGGGGCGGTGAGAGTCCAAACTGCCGAGGAAGAAAGAAGGAGGAGGAGGAGGAGGGAAGAAGCGGGGACAGTTATGTACAATTAAAATGGGAAAACGTCCCGTGACTTGGCCTATTTGAAAGATGCATAATCATCATAATTCGAAATGCTGCCGAGGAGAGAGAGAGGGGGGGGAGTTAGGGGCCTTAGCCGGACACCCAAACTGGCTGGGATCTTTCCACCGAGCAGGCTCTCTGAAATAAATGCCAAGTGGCAGATGAATAAGTCCAGTTGGAAGAGCTACTGGACTGGAAGATCCCGCTGACTAGATTAGGCGTTCGTCACTCTTCCACCAACTGTCAACAGGGGCTCATATTCCCAAGGAAAACAGCCCTTAAGTTTTACTGATGTACTTTAACACTTCTGTTAACAAACTAGTCCGGCGGCGGCGGGTTAGGAAGAGGCCGGCTGGCGGTTGATATCTTCTCACCCAGCCAGCCCCTCTTGTCCCTGTCCCGGTATCAGGTTTCCATTTAACGCAGAACAGAGAGATTTTGTCGAGTTATGAAAAGCTGGGATTGTCCACTGAAGTGTTTAACCAAAGGTTGGGGAGGCGGAGCAAACTTTCAGTTTCGCCGAGGGCAAAAGGATGAAGAATACAGGGGCCCCGGGGAAAGAGGGACACCTGCCTCGAGTCGGTACCTTAATGTTTCGGTCGGTTTATCTGAAGAATGCTCGTGTGTGGCTTTCTCTCTCTCTCTCTCTCTCTCTCTCTCTCTCTCTCTCTCTCTCTCTCTCTCTCTCTCTCTCTCTCTCTCTCTCTCTCTCTCTCTCTCTGTATATGTGTGTGTGTTCATACACACCTTGCAAGTTAGAAGAAGCTCCTGAGAAAAAGTCAGTCTCCGAGCGGCATTCCTAGTCTCTCAGGAGCTGTCCTGGTGTTGTGGATGCTCCAGTCTGGGCCATATGAACCGTCTCTAGCGCCTTGGTCCCGGCTCAGTTCTGACCTCTTCCGAAATTCAGAACTATTTTTATATTTTCTTCCATGTAAAGGAAAGGCGCGGCGGGGGTCTGGGGGTGAGGTTTTAGGCCTCGGGATCTGAGCGGGGTTGGTCAGATTGCCAGCGCTTTTTCAATAGCATCTGCGTGGGCTTGACTTGGCCTTCAGAGGACAGGGGGACTCAAAATGACATGCTTCCCTTTAACAACTAAGTAGAGGTCGGAAGCGTTTCAAATACCTGGATAAACGACGTCGAAGTTGGGCTTATTACTCTACTCTGCAACGGCATCTCCTCAAAAGATGCTACCAAACCTGGCTTTTCTGCCTCCCTCATCATCCCACGAAGAAGGATTGGCCCAGCCTAGTCCGGCCGTATCACAGTAAACGAATGGGCAGCACCAGGCTTGCTTCGCTCCGCCACAACCTGACTTGAGCGTTTTCCCGAGCTTAAAACAGGTTACAAAGGTCCATTTTTAGCGCACCCGCCCATCCCCGAAGCCGCACACCTTTTTCCATCTTGGTCTCTTGACCCCTCCGTCTCCCAAAGGGCTGCCGGGTGATTTCGGACATATTTCTGGGATGCCAGGCCTCTGAGGCGCTGTCCGGGGGGGGGGAACCAAAGACAACCTTTAGGCATTGTTGATTCGAGGACAAAAGTTGGGGGTTGCGGCGATGCTCTCCATCTCCCCTCTAAGCCTGTTAGGGACACATTCTCATGTCCTTAAAGTACAAGCAGATAATTGTTGGCGCTCCATCTTTGTGCGAAGGAGGCCAGGGTGTAAATGCCTTTTAATGACTGCAGCTGCTGGCTGAAAACTGTCAATGGAATTGGCTAATGCAGAGCCCCCGGAAAGGGGGGAAAAAGAGGGGGGAAAAACGCTTTGGGGAGCGAACTGCTGAGCGCCGCTGGAGCCGAAAGGGAGCTGGGAAGGTCGAGGAAGACACTGACAGACGACAGACAGGAGGAGGAGGAGGAGGAGGCGAAGAAGAAGAGGAGGAGGAGGAAGATGAAGTCGGAGAGAGAGAGAGAGAGAGAGAGAGAGAGAGAGAGAGAGAGAGAGAGAGAGAGAGAGAGAGAGAGAGAGAGAGAGAGAGAGAACGAACACACCCTGGGCCTTATTCCAGGGCCGCCGAAACCTGCCTTCTGCCCTCGAAATTCTCTTCCGGATTCTGTAAGTCCTCCCCCCGCCCTGACCCCTAACTGCCCACATTCAGATCTCCTAGAAATCACGTTTGGTCTTTGTCGAGGAGCCTACTTTTTCGTACCGTGTGCAGTGTTCCCTTTTTCTTTTAAGACCTGCCGGCTTAACGGTTCCAAGAAAACCCGGGGGAAAAAGTGATCCGTAGCCGACCCCCTTTCCCGAAAAGCAAAGGAGAGGGCATGGAGGGGAAGCCGGGGATCGGGGCCCAAAGCCACTGTGCGCGCCCGGGCTGCCTTTCCCCACAGGCGGGACTGTTTCCGCGCCGCCGCCACCTCCTCCCCGCCCCCCACAACCCCCTTTTCGTCAGGCTGGCATCTGGCACCCTGATCTCCAGGCGGAAGTTAATTTCCAGGAAGATCCCAGGGGGCGCCTTCCGACCAGAAGGCGCCTCTGCCGGGAATCGGGGAGAGCGCTGGTCCCGGTCCCTCCGCCGCTGCGTTCCGAGCAACGGGACGTTCCGCGGCGCTGAACTTCACCGGGGAAGGATTCGGGGAATGGCGGTGACCGCGGGGCGGCTGGGCTGGACAGGCGCTCATTCCCAAACGTGCAGCCCTCGAGGGTAGCCGGTTCAGCCGAAGCCTAGTGTGGGGCTGAGGTGTAGGTAAAAGGCGCCCAACCGTCGGTTGGAGGCGATAACTTTAAGCCTCGTCAATTATGGTGCACTAACAGATCAGGGCGCCAGATTCTTTGGCTCTTCAGGGACTCAAGAGCGGCGATCACTGGGGACTTGTATTCCGAAGGCAGCCTCTCCGAACCGCTCCGTCGGCCGGTCGAACGAAATGTAAGAAAGGAGGGGCGGAGAGGAGAGGAGGAGGGAAGAGGGGGGGGGGGAGACAGGAGACACAGAGAGAGAGAGGGGGGGGCAAAGAGAAAGAGAGAATTTATTTTCTACTGTTTAGTTGATACTTCTATCTTCCAATCCTCTTCTTTCTTTTAATCCTAATTATGTTAAAAAAAAATCCTAGCTGGTGGGTAGGAGTTAGAATCGTCTCTCTCTTTCCTCTCCTTTTATCAATAATATTGTTCAGATTGGTTCAGTCAAATCTGGGGCTTCCTCGGGGGAATTTTAAATGAGCTGGAGAAAAGGGATCGGAAAGGGAAACGTGGGCGGAGGGGGGGGGGGAGAAGGAGAGGGAGAGAGATTAAGAGTCGAAAGGAGAGAACAGTTCCATCAACCTCTTTCACGCACAAAACTAAAAGCTTCTTTGTATTTTAGGAGTTTAAATGAGTTATTTAGGAAGCAATGAGTATGCACATTTACAATCTTTAAGATGTATCTTTCTCCAGGTTAAAAAAAAATCTGATTTCCGAAATGCCGAACCCTCTTAAATCTGATCCATTCGGCGACTGAAATTAAGGCCACTTGATGTGAAGAGCTATAAACGGGAGGCAAATAACTCTGAGGAATAGAGTGAGGAGTAGGGAGGAAAAGGGACAAATCTGCGCTATCAGAAAGTCACTTCCAAAGGTTTGTGGTGAAACTTTGCTGTATTTCTGCGTAAAGTTATTTTTACATAGAATATGCAAAAAGGCCTTGGACTAGTGGATTAAGAAAATGTTTTTAAAAATGAAATAAAATTCGTTCCAGGGGTATGGACAAGGCACTCTGCAAGCAGAAAAGTCCTTGTTCGTTGGATAAGAATGAAGAGTTGATTCTCCTAAATCTTTTGCCGAGGTTTCTAGGGATGCTGTGGGCTGTAGTCTAACACATTTGTATTGCACCAGGTCTGATAGCAGATTGTGTGGACCGTAGTTTACTTTGACATGAAATCCTTGATGTTCTTTGTTTGAAGGACAACTCACTCGGGATGGTGGGACTTAAGTAGATATATCCTGTTGCCAGGTGCTCCTCTAATATTTTCCCGAATTTTCCCATTGGAAGGTTAATACTCTTTTTTTCTCTTTTCATGTGACATTTTGGAAAACAAAAAAATGTGCCTCGGAGCACCTACTTCAGGTGGTATCTCAAAGTATTATCACCCTACCTCTCACCAGTAAGGACAATTGAAAAATAAACCTCGACTGACTTCAGATAGGCTCCTGTGAGAAGGGGTCTCTGATTCTAGGCAGCTTACTCCACTAAAAATCGGAGGAAGTTGCAGTTCCAATATTGGTTTCATTGAGTGCAGTGGTGCTTGTTCCCACGAAGTACAACTAAAATAGCAGGCACACATATGCACGTAATGTCCTTAATGCAGAGGGCAGGCCTGGCTGTTGCCAGGTGAATTTGCCAAGTGAATTTGCCAAGTGAATTTGTGTCTACTTGGGATCAAGTGCTGTGGGCATTCCTGACATCCTGTGTGTAGTAGATATAGCTGGAATTAGCTGCTCCTCCAAGCAAGATCCTGTTCCTGATCAAACCTCCAGCTCAACCTTAGCTGTGTTTACATTGAAGTAAATCCCACGCAGTCCAATCATTTCCTAGGATTACAGCCTTCATTTGGAAATCGTTTCTCTCCTATTTCTCTGCACTGTTGAACGTGTTTTTAATCACTCATTTATATTACGTTAAACCATAAGTACACTTCAAGCGAGAGATACATGGCAAAAATGTGCTTAGCAGCTGCTGCTATTGAACATGCACAGAGAACAAATCCTGGAGAATACAGTGTGAATTCCTTGAGTAATTTAGAAAGAGAACCCTCCAAGGGAAAGCTTTAATCTAATGCAGAAACTGTAATTTACCTATGTAAATTCTGGAGCAAAGATACAGTCCGTCAAGCAGCCGCTTCCATTGAGAACGCTTCAGGGTTCTCCTCACTGTGTCTGCCTCTGTTTCCTTCTTTTTCCTCCATAAAACTAAGATGTTTCTCTTCTTTTTCAGTCAAGTAGAACAGTTGCAGGCCAGGCCGAAGCAATTGACTGAGGGAGCATTTAGTCATCAGGGCTTCTGCAAACTGTAGCCTCCAGGGCCCCGAGGGGGTCGCCCAAGCAGGAGTCCCTCCCCACGTTCAGAGGAGTTTCTACCCAGTAAAGATGCTCTGAAGCCTAGCACGTCCAAGATTTGGAGGAGGGGGGGATGGGGGTGAGGCTGTCAAAAAAGACCAGACTAAAGCAGTTAAAGGAAGAGAGAGAGAGGGAGAGAGAGAGAGAGAGAGAGAGAGAGAGAGAGAGAGAGAGAGAGAGAGAGAGAGAGAGAGAGAGAGAGAGAAGTGAAGTTGCATTTTCCCCAAGTTTCAAAATAACCCTAACCTACTCCAACCAAGGTTACGATTGGTTCAATTTTTTTCTGTATGGATCCTCAAATTCATGTCGCCAAAGGGCAAGTGAAAATAAAATGAACACTTTTTCAGTGTCTGAAAGGGGCGCCCTCTCAAGGCCCTGCTTCCAAAATAATAATAACAATAACAGTTCCCCTTCCCTCCCAACCCACTCCTTTCATAAACGCCACCACCCCCCCCCCCTCAGTCAGAAGTCCCTTCTCTTTAGTTCAACTTCTGGCCTGAAATGCAGGGGGATTAAAAAATGGTCTTAATGGATGAAATTAATAAAATGAGAGAGATCCTACAAATAAATACACATAGTCTGGCCCCTCTCAACCACTCTGGTCTAATCATCCCCTCCTTTTCCAATTTAAGCAACCAGGAAAGTGGGGCAGTTCTACATCTCTGCATGAGTTCTATTAAATGCACACCTGTTTATTACAAAATAAGTCTGTCTCGTGGGATTTTGTCCTTAAGATGTGCAAGTAAGGCTAACTTTCAAACCCATTAAAATCCACAATAGATTTAGATAATTTATAGTCGTCGTCATTATCATCATCGTTGTCATATTTAGATCGCAATCTCATAAACTTATTATCCCCTTCAATTGTCCCCAAAACTTTGTGAAGTATGATCAGAAGAAAGAAGATCTGAGCGTAATTGGGGGGGGGGGGGGATAAAAAAAATGGAAAGAACATATTTGAATCAAACTCAGCTCCCACCACTCTTGGATAGCTCCAAATAATGTTCTTAACACCCATACCAAAATAAAATGTTAACTCTCCTCTTGGGTGAGTTTTCCTGGATCCTAATCTAGTTTGCAGATCTGTGATTTCTTGTTGGTCTCCCATCCAAGTATTAACTACACAAGAAGCTGCTTGATGTTTTAGGGCAGGGGTCCCCAACCCCCAACCCGTCTGTCGACCGGCACCCGTCTGGCATGCCAGCAACAACAAGCCAAGCTCCATCTGCAGGATGCAGGCAGCCTGCCAAACCACGCCCCCTCCGGTCCGCTGAAAATCCTTTCTCCATGGAACCAGTCCCTGGTGCCCAAAAGGTTGGGGCCACTATTTTAGGGTACAGCAAGGCCTTTATGAGTCTGGCCAGATGACTCTTTCCCCAGTTTAATTTTTCACTCCCCTCCTCCGCATGACCTCAGGCACGAATTGGTAGGTGGTAAGTCTAGTTTATGGCATAGTCTACTATGAGCCATTTTGCCTGATAAACTTAGCCAAGGGGTAGCAATACCACATATGCATGGCAACAAAAAACCCCTAGAAGTTAGGAGGGAGTAGGACCCTCTAAATAGGTCCTATTTCCAAGTAGGTGCCGTAGACCAGCGTTTCCCAACCTTAGGAACTTGAAGATGCGTGGACTTCAACTCCCAGAATTCCCCAGCCAGCATAGCTGGCTGGGGAATTCTGGGAGTTGAAGTCCACGCATCTTCAAGTTCCTAAGGTTGGGAAACGCTGCCGTAGACACTGGTTTTCGTCAGATGTGGACCACGGCGCTCGTGAGAAAGGTCGAGGACTTCCGCCGCGACAGACCAAAGAAAGGAGACGTGGTCCCTTTAAATCTGGGGGTTTCAGCTTTCCTGGAAGGAATTTCGCGGCCGTTCAGATCTCTGCAGGTGCTTTTGCTCTCGCGTTCTGTCCGTGGAGCGGACGCCCAGTTCTTCCCTACGATCCAAATCGTGAGCTTTCATTGCCAACGTTATCTCCCTTCTTCCCCATTCCGCTTGCCTCCCACTTTACCCGCTCCCCCTCCCTCTAGGTCGGCACTTTAAAAACAATTAGTATTTTCCTATTCTGGAGGTAAATTATTCAAACAAATGTTTGCAAGGACCCCGGGGGCGAATTTGGCCGTGGCGAAAGGTTTGATTAGCCTGATTTCCTCCTCCTCCTCCTCCTCCTCCTCCTCCTCCTCCTCCTCCTCTGCCCCCTCCAATCCATTCGCCTCCCCCAAAGCAACAAAAGGCTGGAAGTTTCGAAGAGGGCAGCGCCAATTAGACGCAAATCATTAGTTGCTCCGTCTTCAGAGCGCCCCAGTTGGATGAAGCTTGTTCCCCCGGGCTCCATTAACATCCCCGGGATAGGCAAAGCGCAAACAAGCAAGCACGTTGGGTGTCAATATCTGCGTTCAGGGATTTTTCTGACCAGAAGGTCAGGGGGAAACAGCGAGCAGCGGCGTTGGGGAGCGCGAGCTAACGAATAGCAAGCCCCAAATGCAGACTATTGCATTGGCTGTTCCTTCTCCATTATCGGCCTTCAGCTCTGTCTCCATATTGATTTCCATAGCCACGTTGCACATCCTTGGGAGAAAAAGTTGCCGGCCTAACAATTTACATTGGCTCGAAAGCTCCGTCCTTTTGTCAGTGGAGGCAGAGGCGTTCACGAAAGTGCAAAATGCAGTTTATTCAGAGGGCGTTCAGACTTTCCAGCAAAGCTCCCCGCCTTTTGCCGGGAGAGAAGAAGAGCGAGGCGAAAGAGGTGCTTGGGGTTTTTTTGTGCCTCGTTCTTTGTTGGCCGAACCACTTTTGGTTGAGTTTGTGCAGCTTAGCAAAACACAGGGAAGACTTAGCTAGGGGATGAGTATGCTTGGACGTCCCTAAACTCACTCACTTCTTCCCTCGTTTGTATTTCAGCTACTTCCACTCCTGCAGATTTAAGCTGCGACTCCCTGTTAACAGGGGCTGTCAGTATCACACTGAGCGTGGCTTGCCAAGGCGCCGGTTGCCTTTCAGGTGTTTCCCACCACCATTTCTCTCACTCCCAGAGAAAGATCCATGCCTACTGGGAGTGATGGAAGTGATAATCCCAGGAATTTGGAGGTCGCCCAGTGGGGGAGGCTGCTCAGACGTCCTTAGCAAAAGTCACAATCCTAGAGGGAGGCTGGAACAACTAACCAAGCAGCCAAGAGAGAAATAATTTTTTTAAAGGTGGAATTTTGATCAGTGAAAAATAAAACAAACAAAACGAACTATGGTGCATCCAAAAGTGGAAAAGAAGTAATGGGAAGGGGGAGAGGAAGACAGAAAGAGTATCTACTACTATTTAGGGGGGAATCCTCTTGCAGAAGAAGAAATGGGCAAACTTAAGGAAATGATGAACTTTAGTCTGAAACCAAACCTCTAAAGCTGATCTGGAAACCTTACTTGGCAATATGGTGCTGATTTCAGAGGCCACGACTCTCTATACTTGCATAGGAAGAGAACTTTTCTTGGTATGGTCAGGAGAAATCTTTTAAAGGCAGGCTAGGCAAGATCTTCAACCTACGGTAGACCAGTAAGCATATATAGTTTACTGCCTGGATTTCGTGCTGAGCCCATAACTCACCCACTCTAATGTGCACATTGCCCCAAGAACACCATGTCGTTTAAAGTGGTTTAAAGAAGTTGTTATTCCCACTCTCTTATCCTATTCATTTTTATTAGCAGGTACCAGAAATCCATATAAAATGTATACGTATCCTGTGCTAATCCTTCAACGATGATATTCTAAACTCTTCACCAGAAAGGAATGCCTGATGAACACGGTGGGAATTGTTTCTAAGTCAGCCTAAGTAGAGTTGCACTGTAAGCCTTGTGGTTCTAGATAGAGTCTCTCCCTCACCTCAAGTCCACTTTAGATAAAATTATGAGAGTAATGCTTGGAATTTCAGCTTTTCAGAAACTGTTTTGTGACCAAGTCCTTTTGCCAACTAAAGGGAGACTGAAAAGTTATTTCTCTGCTCGGTGCTTCTGGCTGGAATTCTCAGACTCTTTCAGAGAGTATGTTTAAATGGTGAAGTGATTTTAATTGCACGTTTACAAACTGAGCAGCTTTAAACTGCATTGATCTCAAAATGAAATATCTCATAGAGCTCTGAAGCCAATGGGAGGAGAATCAGGATAGTCTTCTGTGGTCTGTTCCTTTGCAGAATTCTGCAAAATCTTCCTGGCTGTTCTCAAAATCTATAAAATATCAATGAAGAATTGGGTCACACCTAAACAACTATATTTGATTCCACTATCCCCTGAGCCATCAAATATTCCCTAAGGGTGGTTCAAGTGCAACAGTTCATACATATGAAGGGGCAACTTTGATCATGTGAATCTCCTTTCACTTGACACACACGAACACATAAGGAGAATTTAGAGAATCAACCTTGGATCATTGAGAATCCAGATCATATCTTTTTTCAGGGCTAAACAAATATTTTACCAGATCTCTGGCTGCTTCAAATAAAGAGCCCTGGGAATAAAATCAAAGGTTTGATTTGTGGGTACTGCCCAAGTACCCACAATTCCAATTATTCAATGGAGGGACTTTAATAAAAGAGTCTGTGCATTGAAAAGTGCAAAGTGTTGTTGATAATATTGTTAAGGCGAGGTCCTTTGTGTGCTGGTGCACCAATGTTCATGCATTAAGTACAACTGGATTAATAATTAAGATTATTTATAGGATTATGTTTATTCACAGAGAGGAAAAGAGCAAAGAAGTGTGTGTTTGGGAAGATAGGTGAATGGATTTATAGAGGATATATATCAGCACATAAGGACAGCTTTAACACTAAAGCTTCACAGAAATAGCAGGATTTAAACTAATTTAAGACCTCATCGATTTTTGATTTTTTGTGAGATTTGCTTCCAAGAAATATCTGAGGAATCATTTGACTGCATGTAGCTCTGGAAGTGACAATAAGGACAGCCCTGGACTCGGGTGGGAAATGGAGGTTTCTGTTGATCATAACGTCCTAAATAATTAGATCCACGCTCCCATGTCATGAGGGTTTTATTTGAAAGGACATTTCTGCATTCAGAGATCACTGTTATTTGTCAAACAGATTTTCTTTCTTTCCCTTTTTCTTTCTTTCTTTCTTTCTTTCTTTCTTTCTTTCTTTCTTTCTTTCTTTCTTTCTTTCTTTCTTTCTTTCTTTCTCTCTCTCTCTTCTTTCTTTCTTTCTTTCTTTCTTTCTTTCTTTCTCTCTCTCTTCTTTCTTTCTTTCTTTCTTTCTTTCTTTCTTTCTTTTTTTCCAAAAAAAAGCTTGTAGATAATGTTGAATTTATTGAATGGAAGAAAGAAAGGAAAGAAGTGGGGAAAAAATAAGGGGGGGAGAAATCCGGGGAAACTATATAAGAAGAAATGGGTTTATTTAAAGGAAGAAATGGTAGGTAAAAGCCGGCTCTCCCCAACTTTAGCGCGGCATGCCCATCGCAGATTTCCCTTTTAGCTCCAACAGGGCAGGAGGTAAGGCTCCGTCCCTCACCTGTCCAGGCAGAAGAACGTCCGTGGGAAATTACAATAGGCGAAGAATTAACCCACCTATGTAGCTTTCGGGGACAGCAGTACCGAGAGACCCTTATTTATTTATCGCTGAGCCAAATCCCGGGGAGGGGGGGGGAGGCAATGGTTTATGAATGCTTGGGCCCGGGAGAGGGTTTCGCCGCCTTTGGGACGCGAAGGGTTCAATGTGTTCCGCGCCAGACTTTTTAAGGCAAGTGTCAGGGAGAACAACGGAAGGGGTGAAAGAAAGATTGGGGACCTCTTGACTTCTTCACAGTTGTCGGGAGGGCGCCGGAACGGCTGCATGGATTGTGGGGGGGGGGGAGAGACTCCCTCGGCAGAGCGGACAAAGCTAGGGGGCAAAACCCAGCCACGAAATAAAATAAAATCCAACAGAGGAGAAGGGAAAAGTTGCGGCAAATGCTTGCCCTTCCCTCGGCGGCGGAGTAAACGACGAGGGGGGGGAAAGGAGGGAGGCGGAGGTGGTAGGCGAGAGGGGAAGAGCCCACCTGCCGGGACAAAAAAAATCCTCCCTCCCTTTTTCTTAGCCCCAGCATCTCAGAGGAGGACAAGAGACTGGCTCTTTCCTTAGCTGCCTGCATTTTAGCGGCGGGGTGGGGTGGGGTGGGGTGGTGGTGGTGGTGGTGAAATCTTCAGTAAAGGAGAATATTTGTAGCTCAGGGTTGAAATGAGTGGTGGGTCCTTGGTGGTGGGTCTGAGCTGGCTTCTTTTCTTGCAGACGTTGCGTTACCCAAACTAGGTAACATCATCAGTGCTAGTAAGGAGTGCAAAGATCTTCCGGAAAATCTCAGCTTGCCCGTCTTTCTCTCCGGGCCTTGGGCTCCGGAGGCCACGGATGCGCCACGCGGGCTCAGCGGTCTCTCCGCGGATTCCTTGCAAAGCGAGAGGCCGGCAAGCAGCAGCGGTATGTGCCTGGCTGCTTGCTCTAGTCCAGCGTTTCCCAACCTTAGGAACTTGAAGATGCGTGGACTTCAACTCCCAGAATTCCCCAGCCAGCTATGCTGGCTGGGGAATTCTGGGAGTTGAAGTCCACGCATCTTCAAGTTCCTAAGCTTGGGAAACGCTGCTCTAGTCTATAGGAAGCCCCCTAGAGCCTTGGGCCTTGCCATTCCCGGCCTCGGGGGCGCCTGTTCGGGCAGAGCAACTTCTTAAGTTCCCCTGAGAAGGGATCCTTTGAAAGACGTCCCTGGGATCAGCTCCGCGGCTGCAAGACCAGCGAAGCGCCCTGGATTTGGAGCGCCGTCTCGCGTGAGAGGGAGCCCACTCGAGGCGAGCGGACACTGCCGCAGTTTTGCGGGCTCTTGTTCTTCCACCTGGGCTGAGCTTTCAGCTTGCGCGGAACTTTCTGGTCTGGACCCCAGGTTGCCTCGAAAGGGCTTGCCTTTCTTTACTTGCAAGCCGCCGTTAATTTTCGGAGAGACCTTTCATTCCCCTTTGCAAATGGGATCGTGCTGCAAAAACTCTGAAAATAAGTGAGAGGCAAAATTGACCTAGGGCAGGGGTAGGCATGTGTCATGGTGAAACTGCGTCCACCCTATTGCCGACCATGGAAAAAAAAAAGTTGCAATACATTGCAACACGTCACATGACATTACGAGTTTGACACCCTTGTTTTAAAGATTGAGGGAATCTTTCTGGAGAATAGTTTCTTTCCTCCTAAACTGTATATTACAGGGGTCTCCAACCTTGGCGACTTTACGACCTCAATTCTTTTGTGACTCATGGACTTCAACTCCCAGAATTCCTGAGTCAGCTCAGGAATTCTGGGAGTTGAAGTCCATGAGTCATAAAAGAGCCGAGGTTGCCTACCCCTGACCTAGGGGATTCATCCCAGCACACGGGCCGACGCGCCTCTTTTTTTTTTTTTGGCCAAGATTACAGCAGACTCTGAACTTCCCTTCAATAAGCTTCGGGTCTCTTGTAGGGAGACAGGCGAGAAGGAGGAGGAGAAGAAAGGGACGACGTGCCGTTTACATTATCACTCAGCACATTATGATCTGTAACTGAGAAGCCAGACACGTTGAAGGGCAGAGCCTAAGCACCTCCATCCAGTTTAGTGAGGCTACATGGGGATAAATAAATTGCGGGCTTTGACCTATCAGCCCAATTGCAAGCACATTTATTTCAATGGAGTTGTGTTTTTGCTTTTTTTTTTTAAAAAAAAACTTGCTAAAAAGTGGGGGGGAGGCACAATTTTAAAAAGTGCTTAACTGTTGAGTGGAAGAAATTACTCAACATTGCTACTGAAAGAGAAAAAAAGATCCTTATCTTCACTCGTGATGATTAATTTTGACATCTCTTTGGCTGTTCAGCAAGATAAATTATTGTCTTTTATCTCTGTGAGTGTATACAAATAAAATATAGAGGGCTACCTAAAGCAATTACCTCCAAATTCATTTGGAGCAACAAGTAAAGGCAGAGAGTCTTACTTACAGTTCCAAGAAGCCAATCCCTCTAGGTTCAGTCAGGTTCATTCCCAGATAAGGGTATTTAGGATTGCAGCTGTAATAAGGGTTTGTCCATATGGGAACGCTGTTACCTTCCCACCGTAGTGGTCCCTATTTTTCTACTTGCATTTTTACCTGCTTTCAAACTGCTAGGTTGGCAGAAGCTGGGACAAGTAACAGGCGCTCAAGATGAGCACCGGCCCCTAGAGTTGGAAATGACTAGCACGCATGTGCGGGGGGGGGGGGGGAACCTTTACCTTTACCATATGGGAAAGACACAGATAGAGTTGGCATGCTTTTGCAAACATAGACACAGAGTTCTATATTTACTTACACACACACAAAAGTACACACACACAAACACACACACACACAGGGGTTACTCTTAGGATACAGAATGTATTGCTTTTGTTTATACTTATTTTTTTATTTTTTATTTTTTTTATTTTAATTCCATTTATATCCCGCCCTTCTCCGAAGACTCAGGGCGGCTTATAAGCTTAGCTTATCTATGAGTAACAGCCCCTTTAGTATTAGCAAAATCAAAAGTTCAAAGTATAAATATGCTGATTTTGTATATAGGGAAGAAGCCCACACTGCTTGTGCTTCCATATGACAACAGGCAGTGCCTTGTGCTCTTCAGCTGAACATGGCAATGATCCACATCTTGCCAAACAGGCTCCCCACCCTAAGCAGACCTCCAGCTGCTAAGTGACTTTATAATGTAGAGAATCCCCTGCATCAGGTGAAGAACGGGTAATCTCAGCCTTCCTGGAGAGCTTACACAGGGAATATCCATGGGTCAACCAGGAAGGGAACAGATGGGAAACCGATGAGGAAAAGGTGTCAATGGTGCGTATCAGGAAGCAGGCCTGAACTGCAGTTAACAGCAGGCATTTGGGTTTCTTTGCATAGGGGCAGGAAGACTTGGGCTAGGTAGAAATGGGGTTAGAGAAGAATTGAACTGAGGGCCAAGGCTGCTTCAAGGAAACTGCCTAACTTCAAATTGTCTTTGAAGTTAAGAGGAGTCAGGTGGATTGGGAGACAACTTTCTTCTGACTTCCTGGACTCAGAAACTCCAACTGACCAGACACTTTTTTTTCTGGTACTGCTACACCAGCAATGGTCTGGAAGCTACTAACCAAGCACTTTGGGACTGAAGCAGGCAAGTAAATACATAATTCAAGAGCATATTTTCTCTAAAAGAGGGGCACCCTTGTTTTCCACCACTTTCTGGAAAGCTGACTGGAAAAAGTAGACAAATTGCTGGTGCAATTCTATTTAAGAACAGGATTTTGGAAGCCTTAGCCATGATCTGGACAAGATGGAGCCCTTAGGGCTGGCCTTACTTTCCAAAAGAAAATTTAGGGTCACATCTCATTTTGGAGAAAGTAATTTGTGCAAGCACAAATCATTAATATCAGAATAACCAAGGATATGTCGGGAGAGAATCCCTGCCCAACATAGATTAAATTGCATTTTTTTGAAAAAATGCTAGTCCTGGCTTGCTTAATTGTGGGCACATATCAGGTTAACTAGAAAGAGATTTTTTTAAAAAGCCTAATTTTTCAGTCAATCCAGGAAGAAGGAGAATATTAATACTAGAATGGACTATTTGTAGCTCAGGACTGAAATGGAGGCTCTTTGGTGCTCTCTGAGCTTGGCTGTTGCTTGTAATAACCAAGCTCAGGAAGCACCAAGGGCCCCTCAATATTAATACTTAGGATGCTTATAAAATTTAACTTTGTAAGACTTACGGTGGTTTAAGTTACCTTTAAAACAACGTTTGTCGAAATATGTTGGAGTACAGTTCCCATTAACTGCAGCCAGTGGATCAATTGGTTGGAAATTTGGAAGGGTCAGTCCAACACATTTGGATGCAACAAGGTGGGAGAGAGGACTTGAACTTTATAATGAGATGAGACCATCCATATTACATGTAAGGCATGCTAAAATTTATATTAATTCTGAAGTTCCAGTAGAAAAACTAGACTTATGGTATTTGAGATACCAGTGGATAGAAGTGAGAGACGTGGGAGGTAGGTTCTCCAAAAGTGCCTTACTGAGCCACTTATGTATCAGGAAGGTGGATTAGGTGGTTTCTTGGGATGGATTCCTCTTCTGGGATTAGTAATTCAGGGTGATCCTCATGTGTCCCCATTCCAAGCGGATCAACTTTTGCTTGAGAATTGCCCGGTGACATCTAGTTGGTCATTGTGAGAAACAAAATGCTGGAATATGATGGGTTTTGGCCCGATCCAGGGCTAACATTATGTTGTTCTGTTCTAGCTTAGGAAGTAGGGCTTTCCTTTAACTCTAGCATTGCAAGATGTGAATTAGATTGTTTATCTGAGTCAGGTAAGTCACAGAAAATGTAGATAAGGGAATACATAATCATAAACATAATTGATCCTTCATCAAATACTAGAAATTACTCTCCATTAGCTGGAATTGTCAGTATTAAAAGATTATTTTGCAAGAAAATGCATATCTTACTACTGGGCAGGAGACCTCTTTATCCCATCCCGCCATCAGTTGTTACGTACATTGCTAGGACAAAACAATCAGTTTTCTTTTATTTATTCCTTTATATATTGAGAAAAAGATGTACCTCTGCTACCTATTTCTGTTTCATTTGGGTTGAGAACATTCCACCACCACCACACCTATTAAGCACCAAAAGGATGCTGCATCTGCCCAAGCTTGCAACCAGCATGAGACTGGGATTAAGGGAGGAATTCTGGTCATAAAGCCACTGATAAGGAGACAAGCACATGTGCTTGCATCAATACTTTGAGAAGTGGTCTGTTGTGAAAACAGAACATCAACTTTACATGATAGCAGGATATATATAACACATTGATACAGCCCGTGGTGCATCTCTGGGACCTTTTTTTCCTGCATAAAGTGTGCTTAAAAGATCATACAGTACATACTAAACTGAAACAAACTATTTTATAGGTTAATGTGATGGTCTGGTTCATGCAATACACTAAGATTCGTGCCTTTTTTGATTTTGGAATAACCTATGTAGTTCATTAATTATAGTTACTGGTTTAGTGTGTTGTATGAACATTGCCTGTAGCTCATTTATAAGTTATAATGTTTAAATTCATCCCAGATTAGTAACTTGATGTTATTCTCCAGTTTTCCTTTAGATGGTAGACATTTCCTTCCAGACTAGGCTACACCCTTCCTTAACATATGAGAATATCTGTCTCCCACCCTTGGTGACAAGTTCCTAAGCCATTTTGACATGCAAAAGGAAACTGGTGCACTGCCTTATACATCCTTCATTGCATTTACTTAGGGGTAAGCCCCTTCAGTGTCTGTTGAATAGATGTGCACACCATTGCACTGCTAGGAAGGAATTGATTGGATCTATGCAGTTATTTTAGAATCTGGGCTGCAAAACGTCAGACAATCTGTAGTTCAGCATACCATATATAGTTTTCTGCACTTCTCTGTTGCCATTTAGTGGACTTCTGGATTTTTGCAACCCAGATCTCCTAGTCCAGGGGTCAGCAACCTGAAACAGTGAAAGAGCCACTCGGAACTGGTTCCCTCACAAAAGGAAAAACTGGGAGCCGCAAAAAAAATGTGTGCACATGCGCATACATGCGCGCATGCGCAGAACAGGGTTTGACTGAAGAGTGGAGCCAAGGCGAGATATGCACCTACCCAGCATATTTGAATTGATTGGTTGAACTTTTTTAGTCCCTTTTTTTTTTGGACTGCACATGGCAGAGGACTGGGAGCCGCAGGAGACGGCTGAAAGAGCCGCATGCGGCTCTGGAGCCACGGGTTGCAGACCTGTGTCTTATATGAAACACTTCTGCCAAAGGAATTGGATCCCACACTTTTTATCAATCTGGTGTTGCTGTTTTCACTAAAAGAAAAACCTCCTTTGATACCACAGATGGAGAAATACCGCAGAAACAAAACATGATTACACTCACTCCATTTGTCTAAACAATGAGAAGTTTCAGGGATCCAGCATTTGCCCTAGTTTAATTTCTTGTAATTTCTTTGCAAAAAATTTGCTGGAGTTTTCTTCACATTGGGTAATATTTGCATTTTAAGAACAAATAAACAGATTTGAACCAATCGGGGGGGGGGAACTTTACTCCATCAGACTATCATAGTCTTTCTCTAGATGCTAGAGAAATAGCTAGAACTCCAACATGCTGTTTAGCTTACATGCAATGTTTGCATCAGTTATCTTCTTTTACTTTCTCTTCTTTAACTATATTCTTATATAGTTGCTCCTGTGGCTAGCCCAGTTGCTCCTGTGGCTAGCCCAGGGGTCAGCAACCTGAAACAGTGAAAGAGCCACTCGGAACTGGTTCCCTCACAAAAGGAAAAACTGGGAGCCGCAAAAAATGTGTGCACATATGTGTACATGCACGCATGCGCAGAACAGGGTTTGACTGAAGAGTGGAGCCAAGGTGAGATATGCACCTACCCTGCATATTTGAATTGATTGGTTGAAATTTTTTAGTCCCACTTTTTTTTGGGGGACTGCACATGGCAGAGGACTGGGAGCCACAGGAGATGGCTGAAAGAGCCGCATGCGGCTCTGGAGCCACATGTTGCAGACCTGTGTCCTAGCCCCAATTATGTAACTATGGTAATAGTGTCTTATTCCCAACCCTTCCACAACCTACTTTTTCATAACCAGGAGCCTGAAAAAATGTTATCTCTTTCATCCAGGCAGGCCAAACTTTGTGATGAATGGATCTCCTGTTCTTCAAGTTCAGACAAGGTAAAGCACTAGTTTCTTACCTCTGCTCTGTTGCTGCATGTGAAGAGAGCTTTAGAATGTGATTTAAAAAATAGTATATGCTACAATAACAAGGTTGCATTTACATGACTACTGAACCACAAACTAGCCCACCCTACTTTAAAATTATCTTGTTACTTGAACCCAATCTGCATGCAAGGCCAGAAAATTGGTTTGATAAAAACATGTTTGTCAGTCATGAATAAATATATCCCAATAACACATCCTAACTGTGTAGGAGTAGGCACTTGGAGAAAAAAACACACTAAAATAAGTACTGGAAGAAAAGAGGAAGGAAAGCAAGGTGTTGATATAATTTTTATTTTTGCTCCTTTACTTTGGAAGAGAGATCAGGAATCTTTCTCAGAGACAGAACACATCTTTTCTATGCAGACATCTTCAGGTTCCATTTTTGGATTCTCCAATTACTGCTGATAGTTTGAATCTTAGGACTAATCAAAATAAATAGCATATAAATCACACACACACCACCAATCCCCATCTAGAGCGTCTTCCAGTGGATGATTAGTGGCATTTTCATTAGGGATAACAATAATGCTTAGATTTATATACCCCTTCACAGTGCTTCACAGCTTTCTCTAAGGGTTTTACAGAGTCAGCATATTGTTCCAACTGGGCAATCTGGTTCCTCATTTTACCTACCTCGGAACGATGGAAGGCTGAGTCAACCTTGAGCCAGTGAGAATTGAACTGCCGAACTGTAGGCAGTCAGCAGAAGTAGCTTACAGTACCGCATTCTCACAAGTGCGCCACCACGGCTCAATGGTGGAAAATTTAGGTTAACCCTTTGGGGATACATGAGCTACAGAAAGCTACCATATACAGTATACTCATGGATAAGGAGATCTGCAGATAAGCCATCCCTCAATTTTTTAACCGAAGTGTGATGAAAAATGTACCATCAAAAATGTACCCTCAAAATGTTGGTAAGTTTTTTCAGTGTATTCTACAGATTTTGTCAAGTGCAGGAAATCAGAAGCAAAGGTGGTTCAAATAACTGCAAGTTTATTGCATGCTAGCACTCTCTACAAGCATCTGAACTACTAACATTCAAAGCAAATTGGCGGTAGATAAGTCAGTGTAATTCAAGGTGGAATAGACTTAGGTCTCTTGTGGGTACAAAGGGACTCAAGACTGATGATGTGCTTGACCCCCTCTCAGGATCAGCCTGGTCATCTCCTACAGATTTCATTAATTTTTTTCTATTCATGGTATTTTGTTTTAAAATTCAAAGGTTGGCTTTCCCACAGATAAGCTTATTTATGAGTAAATATAGGGTACTTTAAAAAAATATTGCCATATATATTTGCAGATAAGCCAACCCACAGATAAGCCAAACTCAATTTAAAATTCTTGGCTTGTCCACAAATACGTACTATAGATAAATAGATAGGTACTGCCTCCAGGTCTACAATGAACATACAAGCTTTTCTCTTTCATAATAAAATGCAGCTTACCAGAAATAAAAGGAAATCAATGAACAGGTGCTTAAGTAAAATCTAAGCTACACCTGTATTGCATTAATAATGAAGATTTACCAACTGAAAGCAACAGAATGGTGAATCATACTGTTCCTCTGAGATAATGCTAACATGGTCCTAGGGTGGAGACAACTAAGCTGGTTTTGGCCAATCTTTTAGCAGGGGTGTCAAACTGCAGGCCCGTGGGCCGGATATGTCATGGTGAAACTGCGTCCACCCTATTGCCGGCAATGGAAAAAAAGTTGTAATACATTGCAACACGTCACATGACATTACGAGTTTGACACCCTTGTTTTAAAGATTGAGGGAATCTTTCTGGAGAATAGTTTCTTTCCTCCTAAACTGTATATTACAGGGGTCTCCAACCTTGGCAACTTTACGACCTGTGGACTTCAACTCCCAGAATTCCTCAGCCAGCTCTGCTCAATTCTGGGAACTGAAGTCCATAAATCGTAAAGTTGCCAAGGTTGGAGATCCCTGGTATATTGGATTCCCATATCATACTAAGCAATAGTTAGTTTATTCATAGTCTGTTGAATAAATCATAACTGGGTCTATTCACACAATTTGCAAAGCTCTAAACTACTAATGATAACGGCAAGGTATATGCAACATGTTCCGCCAAGCAAACAGTGCAGTACGTGAATTTGTGAGCCATTCAGATTATAAAGGTTTTTTTTTCCTCCTATCAGGAGTCAAAATTCTAGGAGTCCTCCCTTCTTGGTTTATCCTCCCCTAGATGCTCATTAATAACCTATAGCCTTGATTCACTTGCTCTGCATATATATTTCTACCACAGTTAATGACTTAAAAGCCAGCCATTAATACACCCCAATTAACATCTAAAAAGCCACTTACAACAGACAATAGAAATACCACACACAGAACAGCACACACTCTGCTAGAGAGAAGTTCCTTGAGGATGGGCTCCAGCATGAGTTCGAAAGCAACTAAGAAAACCTCTGGTCCCAGAGACCGATCCAGATTGGACCCTGCAACATTATCGTGGGACACATATATTCGCCTTCATTCATAGTTCTACTGCTTAGAAACATCAAATGTTTATTTATATTGCAATGTGATCAAGCTGATCCATAAATGGCCAATTTGTTCCTCTCCTGTCCTGTTTAAAAGGTAAGATTCCTTAAAATCAAGACCGGTTTCATAATTCAGCTACTCATTATGCACTTTGACCTCTGTCTATCTCCATATAAGATGAGTTTCATGGAAGAAAAGTCAGACATCTGTATTGCTCCATCTTTCAAACAAAACATATCTCAGGAATGAAGTTTCTCTAACTAGGTTACATAAACATATTCAGTGAACAACCCTGTTCCATCATAGGACATTTGTTGTTTACTTTGTCAATAGGACTAAGATTTTTGACCTTAATTTGAACCATTTTTCCTTCCTGTCCCTAAGTCTCATTGAAATAATTAGGATTTCCTTCCCAAGCAACATATGTATTATGCCACCCTATATGTAATCCAGAAATAGGCTCAGTGGTGTTAAACTGCTCCTTGGTTAAGTGTTCTGAGCAATGAGAGTTAACAATATAGCAGCTGTATTCACACAGTATGTTTAAGCAAATGAAAAAAGGTCTAGCAAATACATTCACACAACATGCTATGCTTGATTAGGATTATAGTCAGATTAAATATCATATAGTTTTATATGATTATACAGGTGTCTCCAAACAGTGCCTTCTGGAGTGCTAGTCTATGTCTCTCTGCATAGTAGTCCTGATTGATAATGGAGGAAGATTTCCAGACAGCCAAAGGCTGGGAAAGATCAACCTCATGACACCATTTTAAAATTCACAATTCGTAAGTTTTTTCTTTTCCTTTATATTCATCTGGAAATCACATTCACTTTTCAGAAAATATTTGGAAAGAGTATATTAGAAAGATTATTTTGGAAAACCCAAAGAACATATGAAAAGTCTCTTTTACAGCAAAGTTCCTCCTTCTGTCAATATTATTTTCATCACAACCTGAAGGCAAGCTAGAACCTTCAACATACTGTCTCAGGCAGAATTTTTTTTACTCTCATTTCTAGTGATGCCATATTGTCTATACATGTGATTTTTTCAATAAAGTACAGGAGTGGTTTACCATTGCTTTTCCACGGAGTATAAAATGACCATCCAACATATAATGTTACCACCCAGCTCCAGTATCTTCCTATATCACTGCTGCCCCATATAGGTGCACGCTTGCTTCAAGTGGGCAGATAGATCTTCACACCATGGATAAACTGCTGGAAATATACAATATTGATGTATACTCCTGTTGTCCTTTGCTCATTGCACCCAGGAACTTCCCACCATAATGATGAGGCAGCAAAGGACTTGAGCATATGGTTGGGTTAATATAGTGCTAAAGTGGTCATTAAAGCTATGCTAATAAAAAAGATAATGATGAGGAATGTACCTGTTATTTAAAAAAATATAATAATAAAAATGTTATTTGGCAAAAAATTATTTGACAAGCAATGGCATATGTTACCATGTAGTGGTCACTTGGTTTTTTTTAACCTAGATACGGTATGGTAGGTCTGTGGAAGAGGAGACCAAAGCAAAATAGAGAAAAAAGGAGAAAATTTTGCTAGATGGTGAAGGTGCACAGAGCGCAACTTTTAGAAAATCTAGACCCCCAGTGCAATTCTCAATTCCTGGTCACCTCTGGGCTTAAACTAAGATTTGTTGACTAAGCACTATGGGTGCTAAATTACAGTCACTAAGTTCATGCACTTATTAAATCAAATACATTTTGTGTTGGAGAGATGTATGAATCCAGATACCCACTTCCATTTTGCATATTTAAGACATGTTCATGTGAAATATATTATTATTTTCTTTAAAAATATATAAGTTAAAACAATTTACTACAGGAATTCAAATATTCATCCTACTCAACCATAGCAGAGGGATAAATGAGCTCTTTTGTACAGCACTAAGATGAGCTTCATTTGATTGCAAATTTAGTACTTTTTGTCTAACATCAAACTTCACATTTTTCAGTTTATTATGGAATGTTACTCTATAGCCAGAGAAGTGATAAATTTCCAAGAAGTTCATTACTCTTCCTCTACTTCTGTCTTAATTTCCTGAATACAGTTTCTGAAGGTTACAAGTAAGTCTAATGGCTATGCTTCCTTCTCCCTAAAGGAGGTGGTTGCTAGTTAGACAACTATTGTTTCTTAATAGTGGCTTACAAGGTAAAAGTGAGAGGAAACATTGATACAGTGCCTGCTGTCCAAGACTGGGCTACATATGTCCAGTGGAAGGGAGGGAGGGAGGGAAGGAAGGAAGATAGGAAGATTGATAGAAGTCTGCATCTTTGTGGGGGTATGTGTGGAAGGGAGGGAAAAGAGAGGGTGACTCCCCTGCAGAAGAGCAGAAGTCAGGCAAGCCAGAGCATCAGGAGTTAAACAGGATTTAGCAAATCTTAGATTATAATCACACATGTGCATACATATATACAGTATATATGTATATATATATATATACAGAAAGAGAGAGAGAGATTTGAAGCTTAAAGCAATATAAGAGCAATGTTCTGTGCTTTGAATATTGCTAGGAAATTCAACGTGAATACAGATAATTTTAGTGCAATATTTATTCAGAAATACATATTTAGATCAAAGCCCTAATGTTGTTAAGGCATGTTTGTTGAGAAGTTTAGTCCACCTTGAAATTATCTGGGCTTTTCTCATCACCATCTTGATTGTTCTTGCGCGCGCGCACGCACGCACGCACACACACACACACACACACACACACACTCTGTGTACTTCCTTGCCCATATAAAAAAGAGCCAAGTACCAGAACCTCTTTTCTGGCCAGGTTGCTAGGCTTCCCAATAGAGTACTTATCTGCAGCCGCCAACAACTTTATTCCCCGAGATTGCTTGTGGCATGTATGCGAGGTCTCGAAGCATATCTGACAATTAGAAAAAAATGTTTCAGATTTTGGGCATTGTTTGATGGCATGCTACATTCCTCCTTTCTAAATTAGAATTTTATATATATATATAAATACAATAAAATCAAAGTATGGAACTGGAGAGATATATTTCGTTAAGCGGGTGTCAATTCAAGGATCTAGGGTACAAGATAAAATGGATCTAAATAAGTAGTTATGGTGAACATGTAATTGAGATATTTTACCATGTCAGAACTTGAATGAACTTGATGTAAAATATTTATCAAGATGTTCTGATGCATAGGAATTAAGTCTGTGCTTTTGTATATCCAAAGCTCATTAGGAAACAGACAAGGGATTTCAATCTTAGTGTGGCAACTCTGTACAAGAACTTTTCCCAGTTTGGTGCCCTCCAGATATACTGGATGATAGTTCCTAGCTCTACAGCTAATATAGATTATACTAGGTCTGCAATGGTTTAAATTGAAGCCATACACATTTGAAAGACACCAGGTTGGGGATAGTTACTATAGACATTTACTGGGAGTGATTAAGGTTTATTTCTAGAAACTGGAATAAAATTGAAACCTACTCCTCTCCTTCACCCTTTCACTCGCACATTTTACACTTATATTTGTAACTCCTGCAATTACTAAATTAATAACAGGCATTAAGGCAGATGTCAAAACGTCTTGAAAATGTTCATCTGGGAATAATTGAGAAGGTGATGGGATGCATTATCTGGTGCTGTAATGAAATATGCATGAGGAACAGCTGCTTAAAAGTGGCACCTCCTATACTGCATTAAGTTAGCAACCTCCCCCTACAAAGCCTTTCCTGAACTGTGGCCCATTCACTTCTCGTAGACTCTGGTGTTCCATGGTTGGAAAAGCTAATGGATGACTGCCCACAGCACCTCTAGCCAAGCGGAAGCATGTTATTTGTAGACCAACAGGCTAAGGTAGACTACTCACCTACATTTCAGACAGAGTAATCTGGGGACAGAACTCCTAAAAGAAATAAAGGCCTTCATATAGTATAGCACAGGGGTAGGCAATCTTGGCTCTTTTATGACTCGTGGACTTCAACTCCCAGAATTACTGAGCCATGCTGAGCCATAAAAGAGCCAAGGTTGCCTACCCCTTGTATAGCATATAGTCCCATATAATTCAAGGTGATAAGGGGAGTTGGGCTAAGAGAGAATGACTAGGTCAAAGTTGCTCAGTTGAATTTCATGCCAAAGGTGGGACTAGAACCCACAATCTCCTGATTTCTACCCTAATGTGTTAACCGCTAGACCAAACTGGTTCAGTTAGCTCCTTCTGTAATCATATTTATCTCATCCTATAATGTAACATGAACTAAACTTAAACCTGAGTTTAATGGATTTTACATTCTTAGCATCATGTTTGGGGATGGTGGGAATTGTAGCTGAACACATTTTAAAGACAGCAGGTTAAAGAAAGGGCTTGACTATGTTATCGGTGTTGCAGAGTTGTTGACCTGTCTTCAGGAATGTACTGTTAGTTTTGCATAGCCTGGCATTATATTGCCCACATGGAGCATGTCCTTCTCTGGCTCACTTGCATCATTTTAGCTATTGTTGGACACATAGAAGGAGATTGTAGCAAATAACTTTGCAAATTACAAATGCTGCATTTTTATTTTCTTTTTTTAGACAAATAATTGGCTTTTTTATTATATAAAAATAGTTCTCACATGTGTCATTATGTTTTAATTCTCTAATACGTTATTGTTAACATAGCAGTAGTCTTTAACTTAAATACAGTTTTCTCCATCAGTCTGCAAGGGACTTAAGCTCCACTGAATTCAATTAACTATTTTTCTGAGAAAAAGAAACTCAGCAAATTTATTTCTCTTTAGCTTAACCAGATTGCAGAAGCAATGAAACAGCAAACTTCTGTTGCCTATCAACACACTGAGATTCAACTGATGAAGATTTGTCAGTCTAGGTATGTAAGAAATCCATCTATTTGCTGAATTTTGGTATAAATCTAACCATTCAAGCCTTAGCATAGCATCTCCTAATCCCTACAGGTTTTTTTCAGTATAGCAGGTATGATTTGAGTGTAGGACAGGAATGGGAAATCTATGGCCTGCTGGTCTTAAGTGTTCAAGTCAAGCTTGTTTATTTATCACATTTGTACCCTGCAATAATCTCACTGAGCTCTTAACAGATTTACAAACATACAAAATTATTAAGACACCCATCCCACTAAAATTACATAGAATCTGAAATATATAAACCAGGAAACACCAAAGATAATTAAAAAGAGGCATCAAGTTACAAACACGCTTCTTTTATTCAGCTGCTCCCACATAATGGCCAAAATGAGGACTAATTTAAGTTTCAGTGGGAGGTCATTACAAAAGGCAGGTACTGTTGCAGAAAAACAATGCCTGTGTGGTTGCATCCCTACCGCTTCCAAAAGCATGGAGCCACCAGGTGCTTTTCCCAGTGTGAAACAATGTGCAGCTGAAGGAAAAGTGATGGCAGTAGCACTGCAAATTCTTAGGGTAGAGGCAACACATTCTACAGAGGGGCCCAAGACAAGATATTGTGCAGTCCTGAATTGGATGGAGGCAAGAAAAGGTTCAGGGTAGTTAGAATCTCCGAATATATATTGGATAGGTTAGAAGGTTATAACTTTAATGTGACAAGATTCTGCCTATTAAGTACAAGCAAATAAAGATCTGGACTTGAGTGGATCTCACTGTCTCTTCTCTAGGGCTTGGTCCCGACAGTTGGATCAAAGTGGACAAATTTGGTCCTGAAAATAGCATGGTGCTATGCTATAAAGAAGGGACGCGGTGGCTCAGTGAGTTAGGACGCTGAGCTTGTCGATCAGAAGGTCGGCAGTTTGGCGGGTCCAATCCCAAGTGCCGCGTAACAGAGTGAGTGCCTGTTACTCGTCCCAGCTTCTGCCAACCTAGCAGTTCGAAAGTACGTAAAAATGCAAGTAGAAAAATAGGGACCACTACGGTGGGAAGGTAACAGCGTTCCGTGCGCCTTTGGCGTCTAGTCATGCCGGCCACATGACCACAGAGACGTCCTCAGACAAGCGCTGGCTCTTCGGCTTTGAAACGGAGATGAGCACCGGCCCCTAGAGTTGGAAACGACTAGCACGCATGTGCGGGGGAACCTTTACCTTTACCTTTATGCTATAAAGGGCTTTATAGATTAATACCACCATGTTAAATTGCACACAGAAGCTAGTAGGAAGGCAATACATAGCCTACAGCAGAGGTGGAATGCATTCCTGCCAAGGAACACTAGACCAGGGCTTTTCAACCTTTTCACAGATTGTACCACTTTTAGGATATGGCAACATCCGAGTACCACCAGTCACCTAGCAAGGTGTCAAAAACTTGATGACCAAAAAAAAAGGAAAAAAAAGAAAAAGTGATGAAGTACAGGTAGTCCTCGACTTACAACAGTTCGCTTAGTGATTGTTCGAAGTTATAATGGCACTGAAAAAAGTGCCCCCCAAGCCACAGCCAAGCAAGACACCTGCCTGCCTGGCAGTGCTCTTCCTCCTGTCTGAGGTTTTCATTGTTGTGAGCATTTCTGTTGAGGATTGGCAGCAGGGGTGGGGTGGGGGGGTGTTTGGTTTTTATTCCCCCCGTCTGCAAAGGGGTTGCAGCAGGTTTTGGTCACTTCACATGACCCTGGGACACTGTGACCGTCATAAATATGAATCAGTTGCCAAGCATCTGAATATAAATCACAAGACCCTGGAGATGCTGCAACATTCCAGCTGATCGACACTTCTTCTGGGCTCAGAAGTGCCAGGATTAGCACTGAGCTGACAGCCCCGAAGAAGCGCTGATCCTGGCGCTTCTGCTGAGCCCTGACAGCCCTGCAGCTCCAGCTATCTCTCTCTCAGGCTTGTGTGGTGCTCATTGTGTGGTGCTCATTCCCATCCCCCACTACTTTTCTAGGATGGTCACGTACCACCTGCCAGGTGCCAATGTACCACAGGTGGTACCCGTACCACTGGTTGAAAAGCCCTCCGCTAGACAATAAATGGGTTACTTTAAAGGCAACCCCATAGAGAGTACATTGAAGTAATTTAGGTGAATGGTGTCAAGGCATGAATCACTGCAGAAAGGCCCTTGCATTCCAAATAAGGCTGCATCAGATGGAGTTAGGCAAAGCTCCCTCTGTCCATGGCTTTCAACTGTTGCTCAAGTATGAGCTGCTACTCAAAACTGTGTTGCACGTCTGCCTCTTCAGAGGTAGTATTTCTCTATCAGGAGACACCACTGGAGTTGCTCGAGCATCCCTATGGAGATCCATATTGCTAAAATTGAATTTCAGCCTATTCTCTTCAAGCCCTCAATTCCTGCCTGTAATAATTACATTAGTTCTCAACTTACAACCATAATTGGGATTGAAAAATTCATCATTAAGTTATGTGATGATTAAGTGAGGCAACAGGTGACCATACCCAATTTCATGACTGTTTTTACCACGGTGATTAAGCATCAGGTGTGGTTTGTAACCTTTCCTGCCCTACTTTATCAAAATAGTTTGCCACTGCTCTTCTCAAGCATGTTTTTTTTGTTGTTGTTTTGCTTCCTAGGATGTTCTATAACCCTGGCCATTTCCTTATGGTGTCTATTTCAGGAGCACTAGATCCAACCTCAGGTAGCTTTTGTAGATCAGCCAAATTGGCTAGATATTGTTACCCACAATGATATGGCTTTGCAGAAGTTGCTAAACTACAACTCCCAGCAGTCCCAGTCAGCATGCAGAATAATTAGGGATGCTGGCATCATAATTTGGAAGTTTTTGCAGAGCCTCAGTTTCCCAACTCTCTGAGGAAATTCTGATGGTTAATGCATCATACAATCTGCATGGACCAAGGACCCTAAAAGAATACAGGAATTTCTGCAAGGAAAACATAGGTACAGGCTATAGCATACTATTTTGGCTGCTATCTTGATTTTTCTGGCTACCTCCTGCTGACAAGTCCTGATGAGCTCCTAAATTGTAGTTGCAGTACATCCATTCCCTCCGAGAAATCTGGTGGAGAAGATGACAGGTAAGAGGACTCTCACATCAGAAACCATGGAATGGCTCTATTGCCTGCCTTCCTCTTTTCTGCAATCCAGAGGAAGTTTCCAGCTGTTCCTTCTATCCATCACAATTGAATCAATGGTGAATTGGAAGTTGGAGAATTTGCTGGCTTGTCCAACTGCAGCCAGACACCGGTCTTTCCATCAATGAAAATTTAGCCATGGGTGGCTCATTAGAGCTCCTTTAGCAAGTGAAGTGAACCCAGCTGCTGTGGCTTACTCAGCAAATCATCCCTGAAACAAACAATGAAGATTGCTAGAGGTGAACCTTGAAAAGTGGTTGAGGACCCAAGATGCCACTAAGATTCTGGGGGCTCCTATCCAGAGACAGCAGGAGGTTTAAACTTCTCTATTAAAATGTCATTTAAACTTAAAAATTCTATTAATTATGTTTCTCTGATGTCTCAACTACAGGTAATCCTCAGCCACAATTAAGACCAACATTTCTGATGTTAAGTGAGACATTTGTTAAGTGAGTTCCCCCCCCCCCCACTTTATGACCTTTCTTGCCACAGTTAAGTGAATCACTGCAGCTGATAAGTTAGCAACCTGGTTGTTAAGTGAATCTGGCTTCTCCATTGCTTTTGCTTGTCAGAAGGTCACAAAAGGGGATCACATGACCTTGGGACACAGCAATCATCATAATTTGAATTTTGATTACATGATCACAGGGATACTGCAAAGGTCATAACTTTGACAAATGGTCATAAGTCCCATTTTTCAATGCCGTTGTGACTTTGAATGGTCATTAAACTGTTTATTTATTTATTTATTAGTTTTTATAAACCGCCCTTCTCCCGAGGGACTCGGGGCGGTGTACAGAGGAAGGAAGGTATACAGATGAACAATAAAAATAATAAAAACAATAGTGTTGCAAGTCGAGGACTAGCTGTACCTACAAATAAGAGTATGTGCAAAGGAATGCCTAAACCTGAACTTAAGAAGCGCCCTCCAGCTCAGCCAGGCTTCGAGGTCCATCTGAAGGCTACAAGTTCACCTGGGGGTGAGGAACCTTCTCCCTCCTGGTGACCTCTTTTGTCTTCTCCCTTTGGAGCCTGCTGAGGCCCTGGACTGCTTCCTTCCTCTCAGGGGACCTGGCCGGCTTTCACTCCCCTCCTTGCCTCCCACTGCATCTCACGCAAGGGCCAGGTTTGTTTTTCCAGACTTTTTCCCCGACGGCCCCCCCCCCCGCCAAAAAAAGAAAACAACTCCGGGTTAGGCCTTCTTTTCACAGGGCGAGGGAAGAGAAGGAACGCTCCGGGGAGTCACTTTTCAGCTGTCCGGGCCCGGGGAGGGTTTTGAGAGGATGTGGCCGAGCGCCCCACCCTAACCCCGACCTTTGGAGGCGGAAAACCGGCGGCTTGGCTCCTCCGGAGTTCATGACCAAGCCAGGGGATCACCTCTGCTTTCTTTAGCTCGGTTATTTGGGTGCCCTTCGCCCTATTTTTATTTTTATTTTATTTTATTTTTCCCCGTCCTCAGACGTCCTTCGACGGAAGGGGAAGTCGGCGTCGAGCTGGATCTCGGAATGGCTGCGAGGAGCTCAGGCGATCAAAGGCGAGGGGGAAACGCGGACGGCCCTTTCGCCCGTGGGCGCCTCTGAACGACGCGCTTCTTTTCCGGCGAAGAAAACGGAGCTGCGGGAATGGCGTTTCTACGAGTCGCCGTCAGCGTCGGACCCCTGTTTATAGGCCGTACTGAGCTGGCGGAAAGAATGAACCTCATTTCTTTTTGCTGTTTCCTCTCCTTCCTCTGTGTTATTCTCTCCCCTCTCCCACCCCCCATATAGAGAAATGTACAAAAGCTGCCTAACATTTTATATTCCTGCCGTACGAACCATGTTGCGCGAGCCTTTTGTCTCCCCTCCCCGGTCCCCCTCTCCTGTATTTGCCCATAAAGTGTTTTGTGGGTTTCTTTTAAAGGGCTGCGTTTGAGAGATTGTATGTGGACAGGTACTTTAATGCAGCGTTTCCCAACCTTAGGAACTTGAAGATGCGTGGACTTCAACTCCCAGAATTCCCCAGCCAGCATAGCTGGCTGGGGAATTCTGGGAGTTGAAGTCCACGCATCTTCAAGTTCCTAAGGTTGGGAAACACTGCTTTAATGGTATGATCCTGAGCGTGCTTTTAGGGGCTTAAAAGGAAATGGCCACGAAGGGAACGAAGAAACCCGTTTCTCGGGAGACAAGTACTGCAGGGCAAAGTTTTGTCACTTTCAGATAGCTGTCGACCTCCCATGTCTTTCCAGTGGTTCCCGTGAGCATCTTAAGTATGTTACTCAGGAAGAAGCTTCACTGTGTTCAGTGGTGCTTACTCCCTTAAATGTGTGACAGCCTATTTCGAGTAACCTGGAAGTAAGTCTTTTGGGGCAGTGGAACTTACTTCTGTGTAAAAATGCACAGATTGAGCAACAGAAAGCTATATAAAATACCGGATTTTCCTTTTCTTTCGTTTGAACTAAACATATATCATCCCGATTAAGATCATATAAAACAGGGAACCACAAAGTAGCCGAGCATTTTTTTAACCAAGCATATTGTGCAGAGGCAATGCAATGTGTGTTTTTTCTGAGCAAACTTGCAAAGGATTAGATTCCATGTCATCATAGGCAAACCTCTTCCTCAGCAACCCTCCAGTCTACACATAAAATTCTGAGTTTTCTTTATTTTTTTAAAATAATGTTGACATGATACACATGAGATGTCTCGAATTATGAACTATGATGATTAACTGCCTGGTGCCATAGTTTGGGAGGAGGTAGTACTGCTAAAATCCCACACTGCTTCTTGCTTTTGTTCACATTCTTTTCTCTTTCAGAAAGTTACAAAATACATTGCTTATCCCCATCATAGTTAACTAAAAGTGGTTGGATTAAAGGAGATTAACATGCCTGGGTCCTGGACTGATGATTCAATTACTTTACCTTTTACCTTTCAAGGCTTTCTCAGCTTACTTGCTGCAATGTGAGGTACTCCTTCTAGACAAACTCCTGCCACAGTAAAATAGTGGCTGAATACACAGAAGCCAAAATATGGCATGCTTGATCATGGCTTAGCTGGCTTGCTCATTGATTGAGCTGAACTACCAGAAGATATAGCTGCATACCACAGTAAACAATAGAATATAACTTCAAGTTTTATCATCTATATATCATCTTAATAATAATTATGAAGCCAGACACACTAAGCTGTATCCAGGATTTAACGTTTGTGTGAATCCAGCCAATTGAAGTTTATTCAATGTGCTATGGTTAGGCAAAGCATTGTTTATTGTATTGTGTCAATATAACCTCCCCCCCCCCTTTGTATTGCTAAATAGCTTGTGACTTTCCATTTTCCATGAAGTGAAAAAGGGAAGATTTACAAATGGCTTGTTCATCACAGTTTCTTGCATCCCAGAGTGACATTTAAAAAGAAATAGGTGCTTTCCCTGCTCCAGTGATAAATTCAGGGAGAGATGAGGCATTAGACAATAGGAGGGGGATATGCTATTTAAAAAAGGCTTTTCATTAGATGAGCTGGCTCCCCTTCAATATTTAAACCAAGAATATATATAATTGTTGAACATTGCTATAAGTTTGTATTGTTTTATTTGTATTTAAATAATATGGATACTGTGCTTGACTTTAGGATCAGAGACTTGTCTGATCCAAGATGAGGGTATTAGGTAGGAAAATTATTGTTATTGTTTTCATGTTGTTTTTAAAGCTAATGTGCAAGCTGCCTAGAGTTTCTTCTGCAATTGAGATGCCATGCAAAGTTATATCAATCAATTGTACTGATTTCTTCCTTATTCTACAATTGATAAACTCTCTTAGGCTTGGATAGAGATTTGAAGCAACACATTTGAAGCAACAGAAGTAGGATAGAGATTTTCAGGGAGTGATAATTCCCCAATTTCCTACCAGCACTAGAACTCGGCAATGCAGAAAGGGCCTGTGTTGCTTTATGCAAAGTTTTCACTCTTTTGCTCTTCATCCTTACCCCACTATAACAAAGTATATATCATAAAATAATAGCATATTACCCATACACCTCATTCCCTCCCCTTTCTCTGTTTTCTTCTTCTTCCTTTTTTCAAATTTCAGTGTGCAAGCTGCGGAGCTCTGGGACTGTTAATTTACATATTGTATGCTACAATTGCATTGGCAATGGGAGTTAAACATTTCAATCTTAATATTTCCATGGTTGAAAAATATGTGTGTGGACCAAAACAGCACACGGGAATATATAAAATAGATTTCTGTTGCATTAGAACATAGATCCTGCTAGCTGAATATTGCCCACAGCCACTTTCAGATCTTGTTATTGGAGACTAAATTCATAATCTGCAGCTATTGGTGTCCTACTATTGTGCTATAGTGGGCTTCCCAGCTTGCATAAAGAAGCCTTCCATAATGCTAGAGGTACACTTAATAGCTTATACACAGTTAAGTATTTTTTAAGTATTTTGGTTTATACTTTTGCAGGTTACACTCCCCTCACACCCACCTATGTTCTGATCTTCACTCCTAGCAATGTGGCATTAGCTGAATGCAGACCCTTTTAATTCTGTTTTCTTTCACTATTACCACTGCCACATCACTGAGACATTTTCCTGTCAATCTGATAACTGAAATAGCACATATTACCCAGAACACTTTGACAAATGTCTTTAAGGCCAATCTTGTTTTACCTTTTCTGAAATTTGCAACAGTTGTACATGCTGTAAACCAGTCCTTCGGAAATAACAAACTGGATCGACAGACACACTACACATATATTTGTTTGCAGCATAGCTATAGACCAAAATATACATATCATAAACATTTAGCCAACTTGTGCACAAAATATACTGGTTACATCTGAGTTATTATTAACATTTTTTCCTCTTGCACTTAATCCCTTCTGCTTTTTGTTATAATCTACCCATTATAGTTAATCTGTAATGATACTGCTTCTGAAGGACTTGTTGCTCACAGTGATGGTAATTTGTTGCTGTGGCAACAACTTTACATCATGAATCTAACAAAAACGTCCACTATATTTTTACGGTAGGAGGGACCTAGGTTTTATTGTTCTGTTATAGAATAAATTTAAGGAAAGGTTAAGGGTAGATCTAACATTCTAAATGGTTAAAATTTTATTTCTTTGAATTGAATGAATCATTGGTAAATTAAAATTTACTTAGTTGATTCGCTGGTTCCTTTTACTAGGCCTATATAAGTTCTTGAAATGCAATTATGACACGATGTGTCCTGAAAAACAATAAAAGGAGGGAAGGAGATCTCGACTAGAATAATTTTTGACCCAAAATAGAAATAGTATATAACCTCAATAGATGATCATATATGTGGTCCTGGATTGAACTGCAGAGTCCTTGGTGTCCTCTGAGCTTGGTTATTGCCCAGTCTGATAATGAAAGCTCTGCAAGCAAACAACCGAGCTTAGAGAGCATCGAGGCCTCCATATTATATAACCTCACCTGCACAATCTGGAAAGTTTATGATTGATGTAACGTAATTTTAGCAGGGTGTTGTGCTGCCTATGGAGTATCTTCAGAGTCAATTTTTCATGCTGAAATAAATTTATGAGAATTTCAATGCCACAAACAATTCCAAGGAAACTTATCAAGGTGAAATCCCAAATCATCGTTCTTAGACTTTCAAGGGACCTTTTCATGTTTAATATAAGTTTTAGAAAAGATTGAAGGATTTCCCTTGATTTTAAATGAGGTAGTTGTACACTATTCTTCAGATGTTAATGCTTGCAATTGATAAAATCTGATAGGCTTACAAAAGAATGATTGAACTTGACTCATTTGAAATCCTATCACTGCAGGATATACTTTGCAAAAGGCTTGGAAATAGCTAATCTTTCAGAGAAACGTTAGGATAGCTCCATGAGAAACTTCAATGAACAAATGTTGTTGCTTATGAATAAAGCACCCTGGGTATAAAGATTGTGTGAGCAGTGCAGAAACAGTCACATACTCCTCAATGGTTCCTGCAGAAGTCATTAATGCTACTCACTCTCATTTACTGGCAGTCTGCTGGTGTTTATCTTTACAAAGTCTGAAAATTATTTTAACTCCTGCACGTTGCAAACTCCTGAGAAGCATGTCATCAAGTAGCACATCTTAAAAAGAAATATTTGCAAATGCCTTATTGTCCTCAATCCCCTCACTGAGAATATTTTACCTTTACTTAGGAAATGTCCCAGGGTAAGTACTACTTAGAAACCTGATGAATAGTGCTAACACTAAATCTACCATTAGTCCTTCTGCATGAGCTTTCTCCGTTATTAAAGCTAACAAAAAATTGCTCACAAGCTGAAAGCCAAATTAAATGTAATAGCTTTTATTTATCTATTGCTTTTATATCATTAAAATATTTTTAGTTACCTTTTATAAAATAGCATCCACTATGATTATTACCTGCCATATCTGTTGAGCCACTTCCTGTGTATTCAGGCAGTAGAAAGTACCACAACATTAGTGATTATGTAGGCTGGTAGAAGGGGAGAAAAGTAGGTTTTATATTGTGTCTGTCAAGATATGTTATACTTTCCATTAACAAAAACATTATTGCTGGGAAGAGATATGAAGTGTATCTTTCACGAGCACTTTATTAATAATCAATAGTTGTCAAATTAGATATGCACAGATTTAAGATGCGAAGATGTATAAGAAAAGCAAAGAAAAAAGAAAAAAATGAATTGAGGCAGAATTATGACTCCCTGTCTTTTAAAATAACACAAATTTACAGACTGAAAAATTCAGCTATTAAGCTTCTTTAAAAGATTAGCTTTGTTAGTTTAATTATACTTTACTTATTTAATAAACATGTTCCAAGGAAATATGGCATGTTGAATGCCAATGAAGTCTTAACAAATGAAATAAAATCTAATGCATACCAAATTTCAGACACTATCATTATGATTATTTACAACCAAAAGATTCCGTTAACATAAATGAATGCAGCTTATAGTGTTTTACCTTTAACATCAAAAATGCAGAGTACAATTTCCCCCTTCCCTTTTGAATACTATACATTCCTTTGCTCTGAAAATAAATTCACACACAAAAAACCCCAACCAATAAGGGACAAAAGTAAAATTATGCAAGCTTCTTTGTATTATATACACACAGGCTCTGGTACATATGCAGAATACCAAGAATTTGAAAGGATAAATAGTGCCAAGAATTACTCTTATTGCAACAGGAAAGCAATAAACTGATTGTGTTTAAATTGAGGAAAATAATTCGCTGCTGCCATTAAAACAAATCAGGAGGTCATGCCTTGGATGGAGGGAAGTACTTGCATTAATGTGCCCATGCCTTGTACAAACTGAAGTAATAGTGGGATATTTTTTCATCTTTACAATATGGTAGGCACCCTTTCTCAAACCCAGTATGCATAGATGTGTTGGATGGATACAGAATGGGATTCAATTTTAGGCAGGCACCAAAATTGAGTTTGGCAAATCATCTTATTTCTCAGTTCAGCCCACCCAATTTCTATGCAATTCAATTCCTTTTAATAGACAGACAAGGACTTTGAAACAAAAAGACTAAACCAATCACAAGGAAGCCGTTTTAAAGACATGCTTACTAAAGAATAAACTTTTCTGATGAAAATGGTACCCATCTGAGTAAGCACGCAGAGGATTGGCTAGCAACAATAAAAGCATTCATATAAATCAGCCAAACTGCAAAGAACTTAATCTTACTGATAGCGTACCTTAGTGATATACTTAGAAGCACTTAGTTGGACTTCCAGTTTGCCATCATGGCCGCCGTGGACATTGGAAGGCAAGCTCTGACTTCCGCATTTGGTTTCACTCCACTGGGGGACCCTGGAAAGGGTTGAAAGTCACCCTGTAGGGGTGACGAGCAAGGAGGGGACCCCCAATTGATCGCGGGAGGGTGGCATCCCTACTGCTTAATCCGGGGCAGCCCTCCAAACCAGCAGAGAAAAGACTGGCCATAGGCTGCAGACAGCCAAAGCCAAACTTACTGCCAAGCACTTTGAAAGCAACGCGGATAAAACTGGGTGAGATCCGAGCTTCTCTTTACCCTAAGTACTTTCTTTTCCAGTAAAAGCTGCCTGAAGTATTTTTCCCCCTGTGAGGAGAGAGGGAAGGGAAGTTCTATGCCACCCTCTAAGAATAGTGGTGACTGACTACCCAGGGGAATTAAAGCACTAAAAAACAACTTTAATCTAATTGGATTTATATATTGCTGAAACCTGGGGACCAAAAATTGTCCTATTTTTATTGAAGACTTTTGCTTTTATCTACAAAAAAGAAATAAAATTGGAAAAAGGATTATAAAAATTTTGGACTTAAAAAACCTTAAATGGCATCGGTGACATCTTGTGGTGACATTTGGTATTACACCTTGTTATTTCCTAAAAGAGACTTGGCTTGAAGCCCAGTCCCTAGATAAGAGTCTTCTGACCTTGGCACCACCTGTGAGAAACTCAGCTGTAAGAGAACAGCTGGATGGCATAACTGGCCTACTTGAACTATGAATGTAAATCTTTACTGACTTTCAGAGTTAACAGAAGAAGTGGAACAATCAAATATTAAGACAGAGGACTCAATGGACCAACAAATACAGTTAATGGAAAATCCAGAAAAGGGAGTGACAACACTGAAAATGGAAAAGACTTTCTATATAAATCAGAAGAAATTTGAGAAAGAACAGATTGAATGGAAGATAAATGTATCAGGGCAATCATGGGGAATTGAAATAATAGGGAGACAACTTAATGAATACAAATGGGCTAGTCCTTCCAAAAAAAATGGCAATTAAATGGTCTCCTTTATTTCAAATAACATATATAATAATAGAGGGAGATCTATCTGATGATCTAAAAGCAATTATATGGAAGCCTAGTTGGCAAAGGAAGAAAGCCAGAATAAGGCTGAAGAAAATTAGGTTTTGATTTATTAGAGGGGATTTCATATTATTACTTAGAGGGTTAAAGGGAGAAGTTGAAATAAAGGGAAATTTAGTCATTAGATTTAAAATATTTGGAAATTAGTTGAAAATAAGAATTTTATCTGTTTAATATTTAAAAATTAGACCTAAAAAGTTAACTATTATGAATATGTTTGATTTATTGAATAACCCAGGTAATATATATAATGGTTTTGATTTATTAAAGGGGATAAATAGAACAAGTTTATATTTAAATAAAATGTGTATTTTGGATATTAGATTCTGTTATGAATTGAAATAAGGGAAATCTTGGTTACCTAAAGCCTGAAAATTATAAATATCAAAGGTTAAATTGGAATATTGATGAGAAACTAAAATTTGGGAAAAATTAATAACAGGATATGGATTGTTTATGAAGATTGAATGTAAAAAATAATTAAGATATGTATAAGCTAAAATTTATTGATAAATGTAATAATGATGTTTTTACTGAGTTGATATAATAAGAACTGTATTAGCTTAAATACGAGACAGTAAATATTAAGGGAAAAAGAGAAGAAATATTTGAGGTTGTAACTTAAGATTTGTAATAAAGATTTTGTTATGGAAATATTGATTAACCCAGGCACCATGTTGCTTTTAAAATACTTAAATGTAAAATTGGAAAATTAATAAAATATTATTAAAAAAGAAGCACTTAGTCAAAATGAAGGTAAGTGTTTCTCTATTGCAATCACAGTGCTAATATACAAGTTCAGACACAACTTATTTGAGTTTTTTTAATCCTACTTGTTTGAAATCCAATTTTTTGTAACTGGTTGGCCCTTTTGAAAAAAACAAATCATACTTCTTAATAGAAATGTGAGGTTTTGGATTAGCCAATCAGATTTTACTAATGTGAATAATGTGCACTTTACATAGTTATCACTAAAGCTCTATGCAGACCAGCTCTGACTGCCATTTATGTTGTGATTACTTGACAATTTTAATTGGCTTTGTAATGACTTTTCTATTTTTCTTCTGCGTTAGTAGTCCAGCCACTAAAAGAAGTAGTTTTCTAAAAAAGTAAGAAAAAAACCCCAGTGGTTCTTTTTAGGAAAAAAGAAGCATATGGGCATTCAGGATCACAGAAGCAATATGGGAAAGCAATTTAATCTGTTTGCTCCTTACCGTTTCCTTAATCTATGATATCACAAATATTTCCATCTGTCTTCTATATAACACCAGCTGCCTGCAATTAGTGCAGGTTCGCATCCCACCAGGCTCAAGGTTGACTCAGCCTTCCATCCTTCCAAGGTAGGTAAAATGAGGACCCAGATTGTTGGGGGCAATTAAGCTGACTTTGTAATAATGCCGCTTGGGGTGTGTGTGAAAGCCCTAACAAGCAGGCATATAGATAGAATGAAGGCTACTGCTAAGCTTGTAAGCCGCCCTGAGTCTTCGGAGAAGGGCGGGATATAAATGGAATTAAAATAAATAAATAAATAAATAAAAATCCTCCACTTCACAGTATTTCGAGTGGATAAATGTTGGATACAGGGGATGTAGTTATGTGTTATTTCCAGTTTTTATATTCCCTCCAATGTTGAAAATAGGTGGATTGGTCAATGTTTCATGCATTTGTTTATGACATTAACTTTAGCCTGCCTTAGCCTACCCCAAAATAACCAATTCAAGGTATTAAGTTTACCATGCTTCCTTGCTTCTCACAATGTTAGTTTCACAGAAGTTTTAATATAACTGCACAATTATTTAGCACATTCATTGTTCTTATTCTTTTAAGAGTACAATGTGCTTACCAATGTGCTGGTCCCAATGATTTTAATGCTCCCATGTTAAGTGGGAATGAGTTTGCTGACTAATAGAATTATAGCATTAGATGAGGATCATTTAAGCATTCAACTTCAGCTCCATATTCAGTGCAAGAATCTAGATCAAATCAGCTCCAAGTGGTAGTTGTTCAGCCTCTATGAATTAATTTAACATGCTTTAACAGCTAATACCAGTATTAATTGAAGTAGCAGAATGGGCCACTCTTAATCTGTGAGAACTCTCAGAAGACTGGAGGAAAACAAACACCATCTCTATATTGAAAAAGGAGAAGGAGGAGGCCCATAGCCTCTAAGATTGATTTCTACACTAGTCATGCTCTTTGACAGATTATCAGGAGCATTGCTGTGAATAGTTGGGTAGGTAGGCTGCAGTTAGGGACGTGGTGGCTCAGTGGGTTAGGATGCTGAGCTTGTCAATCAGAAGGTCGGCAGTTTGGTGGGTTGAATCCTGAGTGCCGCATAACAGAGTGAGCGCCTGTTACTCGTCCCAGCTTCTGCCAACCTAGCAGTTCAAAAGCACGTAAAAATGCAAGTAGAAAAATAGGGACCACTGCGGTGGGAAGGTAAGTGTTCCGTGCGCCTTTGGCGTCTAGTCATGCTGGTCACATGGCCACGGAGACGTCCTCGGACAAGCGCTGGCTCTTCGGCTTTGAAACAGAGATGAGCACCGGCCCCTAGAGTTGGAAACGACTAGCACACATGTGCGGGGGAACCTTTACCTTTACCTTAAGCTGCAGTTAACAGGAACCAACATGGATTTGTCACATATAGATTGTGCCAGACTAATTTCTTTTATTTTTTGACCAAGTACTAATTTAATGTATTCAGGGAATGCCACAGAGTGTACCTACAGCTCAGCAAAACTTTCAGCAGTGTCTCATGATATTCTCATCATAAAAAAGGTAAAATATGGACTAGGTGACACAATTATTACATGGTTTCATAATTGGTGGAACTACTGTTAAAGTGTTTAATTTTACAGTTTTAATTTGGTTTTTATGCTGTTTCTACTTTTGATTAGGAGCCACCCAAAACTGGTAAGTGGAACAGAGGGAACATGTACAAAGTTTTGCAGATGACACAAAACTAGAAAAGGCAGGTAATAGTTTAGATGAAAGACAGACGATTCAAAAAGGCTTGAACACTGAGCTGAAATGAAGGGGTTAGAATTTAACAGAAAAATGTAAACTTCTGCATCTGGATAGGAAACACGTAAATTACATGTATAGTATAGGGAAAACATGTTTTAGTACACATAAAAGGGGTTCAAGTGTCCTTGCTGATCACAAATTAAACATATGCCAGCTTTGTGATACACCAGCCAAAAAAGCAAATGCTATTTTGGAGTGCATTACCAGGACCACAGAGCTGAGATCATGGGAAGTAATATTCCTCAGTCCATTCTGTCTACATCTAGTTCCAGATAACATAGCTCAAAAAGAACAGAGGTAAACTGAAACAAGTTCAGAAGAATACTATGAGAAGATGGTGAAGGGTAAGAAAACATAGCCCTATGTGTGTGGAGATGTACCAAGGCACTCAGACTCCTGGGTACATCTTCTCACACAGAGATCTTTCAGGAAAATGGAACAAACACGAATGTGTGTCCAAGCGTTGATATCAGTTTGCCAAAAGGCCTTGAGAAGGATGAAGGAAATGTCTCTTATTCATTATAACTATCAGGGCAAGTGACTGCTCTACATCTGGCTACGGAGTTGATATTAAACCATTTTCCAGTCCTGCATTTGGCAAGAACCATTCAAACAAAGACAATGGAAAAGCAAGTATGGACACTGATCAAACAAAGAATAATATAAAACAATTATGAAGCACCTCCAGGCAGTAGGTGGTGCAAGACAATTTCCTTACATTCTGTTTTATAATTTGTTCAGTTTTGGAATATGGCAATTTGGCTACATATGTGTGTTATTTGGGTGACTAGCAATAACCTAACAATGCTATTTCTTTAAGCAAATATGAACAAAACAGAATGGGTTAACTGTTTTAATCACACCATTCACTGCAAAAATGTCTCCTTTGTTCTCTGATGCTTCTAAGGATACGGTACATGAGAGGGAAGTTTGAATCAACAGCTTCATCTATCAAGTTTAACCACTTCCCTGGTGTAACATCTGAGCGTGCTCATTGCTTATTCATGTGGAAGTAAGTACGCCCAGCTTGTTGTTCCCAGTTTTGCCACTCTTTGTTGGTTCACGAGGCTCTAATGGTAGCAGCAAATGGCTTCTCAAGTGACATTTGCTGACATTCAGGGGAGTATATTTATCAGCTTTCTTCAGCTCACCTCTATACATGCAATCCATTTTATTTGTGTCCTTCGTAGTAACCTTTTTTTCCTCCCTATCCATGCCCTCAATATGATAAATGGCGAGATGGCAAATTTCCCTAGCTACACTAAAATGTCACCATGATGGGGGAGGGGGGAGTCTTTAATGGACTAAGTGTAGCATTTCAGGTTGTAACTTGTCAAGGTGCTGAGAAATTCTAGAGTTTCTTTGGAACCACACTAGTGTAGGCAGAGAAGCTAATTATAAGTTACACCAGTCAGAGCTGGACAAGCAGAAACCAAACAGAAAACATTTCACGGCAGCTAATTTTATACCTCAATTTCTGTGTTTTCAATACTCTGCTACCTTACTTCTCAACATTATAAATGCCTGCGTGCTTACCTGTGCTCTAATTGTATGTGTGCATATAATTGATTTGATTCTTAATTACTTTGCTTATAATTATCACCCAACCTGCTTTCTTTGCTTTTGTTAATTATTGTTATTCTTTCTTCTAACTATTGTGCCTAGAGGCTTCCACACAAAATGGATTATTCAAGGCACAATTCAAATGCATCAGAAGCACAGTTGCCTGCCTTGATGATCTTACAATATAAATAGATTAAAGAAATAAGATTATTACCTCTGACATTCAAATGAGGAGCTGAGCCCCTATTCCAAAGCATCGTGCTTTGTAGAATTCCCATTCATTTCATTTTACTGTTGGTGTGTGTCTGAGTGCATTTAGGTATATGTAGGTATGTGTGCATGAATGAATTTCTATTCTAAATAATAACATTCCAAAATCCAGTTATGCATGTAGTAATTATTATAAAGACATTGATATCCTATCTTCCCACTACCAAGAATCTCCAAATGATAGGCTTTTGAGTTCTCCAGATCTCTTCAGATGTCTTCAAACCAGATGTCCCATTGAATTTAATTCATACCCAAATAGGAATTAGCAAAGCAATCTAAGTCCAAGCACAGTGAGTGTTGAAAATTTCAATTTAAATGCTTCATTGCAGTTATAAAAAATACAAGACAAACCATGACACATGGTCATCTTACCTAAACAGAGAAGTAGAATGACCACAGCAGACAAAAAAAAACACCCAACGGTGGGGAGCAGAAGCAACTTCGGACTGCCTTCCAGGTTCCCCATTGACTATCCTTGTAGGAAGCAGGCAGGGAGCATTGGAAATGATGATTACATGATTGTGGCTGCTTGTGGCAGTGAAGCAGCACTGAAACAGTCCCAGCTTTGCCAAATTTCAATCCCACATGAGCCATGAGTCTGGGATTTTGGACACATTCTGTAAATTAGTCCACTTGAGGAACATTGATTGAAAAATTGTTGCTTTATGAGGCACCATTTTGCCCAACTGAAGGTTACAAACAATCAGATAGATAGATCTATGACAGGGGTGCCAAACTCAATTTCATTGAGGGCCGCATCAGCATTGCAGTTGCCCTCAGGGGAGTGGGTGGGCACGGCCTACTGGGTGGGAGTGGCTGGAGTGCGTGTGGCCTACTGGGTGGGCATGACCACTCTACATTATTCGCATCAAGGGTACCTATGGGGGACTGGGCAGGAGTGGGACAGATCTGAGGGTCTCTGGCAGCCCTCAAGCACCCGCAGCACTAAGCCCAGCCCCAATTCCCCAAGGGGGCACCCAGCTGCACTTACCTCCTCATGGCTGCTGCTGCTGTGCTTGCTCTCCTTAGCCAGGTTGCTTATGATGGGTACGAGGGCAAAGTCAAGAGGGAGGCCTACTCCCTCTCCATGTGAGGAGACCTGGCTTTGTATCCAAAGCTTCCTTAGCAATAGGATGAGAGACCCCCCAGGATAGGCCAGGAGGAGTGGGCAAGGGGATGGTGAAAGGGCAGTAGGGAAGGACTAAGGCAGGACTTCCCTCAGACCTTCCTTTCTTCCTTTCTTCCTTTCTTCCTTCCTTCCTTCCTTCCTTCCTTCCTTCCTTCCTTCCTTCCTTCCTTCCTTCCTTCCTTCCTGTGGTGGGAAAATATTTGAGATGAGGGAGAGAGAAAAACAGGCAAGAAACGCAGCTGGGAAAGCATCATCCTTCGTGAGGAATGAAGAAATGAACCATCGCCTGGAAGTGGCCAGCACATGGCCCTCGCCTTCTTCACATATCTGGCTTGGTGGGCTCTGGGGGTGGGGATGCCATGAGCAGCATGAGAGTCAATGTTACCTGCGCAATGCTGCCCAGCCCCCAGCTTGCCTGGTTTTGGCAGGCAGCAGAGTGCTCTCCTCGCAGTGCTGAGAGGCTGAGCCGGGTGGCATGAATCTGAATAGAAGCGCAATGCTGCCCAGCCCCTAGCCTGCCCAAAGTAGGGAGGGCCATTTGCTGGCCACTTCCAGGCAATGGTGCATTTCTTCATTCCTCATAAAGGGTGATACTTCCCCAGCGTGCGCTCAGTGGGCAGGCCCGAGGTGGCAGGGGCTGGTCCCTCACTATTTCCAGACAGCCTTGTGGAGGTAAGACTGAATGCGTTTCAGCATAGATGGCCACCACAAAATTGTGCATTGACTCCTGGCCAGCCTGGGCCAGGGCCAAAACAGCAGGGGCTGTTCTCTCACTGTTTCCAGGATGGGTTCGCAGGCCACATGAAACCACTTTGTGGGCCGCATCTGGCCCCCAGGCCTTGTGTTTGACATGTCTGATCTATGAATTTTAGTTGTATATAGCTTTACCTTCAAGTCAATCTGCACTCCAGGTGACTGCCTAGACTGCCCTTTGGTATTTGGGGCAGTATTTTTAAAAGTAGTTTGCCACTGCCTGCTTCCTAGGGCTGAGTGTGACTGGCGTAAGGTCATCAACTGACTGTGTGCCTAATGTGTGATTTGAACTCATGATCTTCCAATTTCACACCTGGTGTTTTATACCTAGTATTAGCAACATATAATTTTTAAAAACCCTCATGTTATAATACAGCCATCACTAGGACGGAAAAAAACCATCTTAAACACCTGTGAAGTTCATAAAACTTTCATCAACAGAATATTTTACAAGTAACAAAATAAAAATGTTTTCCATTCTATCCCATATTTATTTTTTAAAATGTTCAAAAATTTGCATGTGTTGTCATTTACAATTTTCTCTTGTATTCAGTTTCGATGTAAATTTACTTTGATGTATGGAATTTTATAAACTTAATTATCCTTTCATTTTCAAGATGGGATTGGACTGGACCAATAAAATCTTTTTATTGTTCCTAAAATAAATTATTAAAATTGAAAAGGTATTTTATTATCTTTTTAATTACCAATTGAGCTTAACTCCTGGTGAATAGATGGTACTTTTTCTGGCAGTGATTTGCCATTGTCTTCTGAAACCCTAATACTAAAAACCCTGATCAAGTCAGAATATGTTACGTTACCCTGGGTTCAACCAAGATTGCCTAAGTATTGCCATATCTGCTTCTTTGGAACAACATCTTGAATCTCCAAGGACCTATGCAAGGGTCCTTTTTTAAGACTTCAGCTCAGCATTCAATACCATCGTTCCAGATATTCTTCTCACTAAACTGACTCAGCTAGCTGTGCCTAATCACACTTATAAGTGGATTATAAGCTTTCTAACAGATAGGAAGCAGCAGGTGAAGCTAGGCAAAATCACATCAAATACCTGTACAGGTGCTTCCCAGGGCTGTGTGCTCTCTCCACTACTCTTTTCCCTCTATACCAGGGGTGTCAAACTGGTGGCCTGCAGGCTGGATGTGTCACGTGCAGGCCACACCCATCCCAGCTCCACAAAGCCAGAAAACATTGAGATACGTCATGATATGTTGTGTGATGTGATTGAGTTTTACCCCCATGCTCTCTATACCAATGACCGCATCTTATAGGATCCCTCTGTTAAAGTACTGAAGTTTGCAGATGATACAACAGTGAATGGTCTCATCTGAGACAATGATGAATCTGCATACAGACAGGAAGTTGAACAACTGGCTCTGTCATGCAGCTGGAACAATCTTGAACTAAACACACTCAAAACTGTAGAGATGATAGTAGATTTTAGGAGAACCCTTCCTATTCTATGACCTCTTACAATACTAGACCACAGAGTATCAACAGTAGAGACCTTCAAGTTTCTAGGTTCTATAATATTAAAAGACTTAAAATGGACACCTAACATCAAAAATGTCATCAAAAAAGCACAACAAAGTATGTTCTTCCTGTGCCAACTCAGAAAGTTTAGATTGTCTAAGGAAGTGCTGATACAGTTCTACAAAGGAATTATTGAGTCTGTCATTAGCACTATAACGTCTGGTTTGGCACAACAACCAAACAAGACACAGACATCAACATATGGTTAGGATTGCAGAAAAAAGAGCTGCAACCAGCCTGACTTCCACTGAGGACCTTGTACACTGCACGAGCTAGAAAGAAGGCTGTGAAAATACGTAAAGATCCCACACATCCTGGACATAATCTGTTTCAACTTCTTCCCTCAAGAGAATAATACAGGGCATTGCATGCCAAAACAACTAGATACAAGAACAGTTTTTTCCCCATACCATCACTCTGCTAAACAACTAATTCCCACAACACTGTCTATGCCCTGAGATGTCAAACCATCTAATAGGGCTATATTACTATTATCCTTCTCATCTTTCCTATTACCTACAGTATTTCCTTAGTTTCTTATGATTTAACTTTGTTGTATGTGTCTCTGATTTATGTTGTTTTTAATTTAGTATACTATTATAATTTATGTTGATCGCATATTTAGTATCCTATAACTGTTGTAAGTTAGAATTTATGATGATGGTATTTTATGATCACGATCATGATTTATCACTTGTTGCTTGTATGTACACTGAAAGCTTATGCATCGGAGAAAAAATTCCTTGTATGTCCAATCACACTTGGCCAATAAAGAATTCTATTCTATTCTATTCTATTCTATTCTATTCTATTCTATTCTATTCTATTCTATTCTATTCTATTCTATTCTATTCTATTCTATTCTATTCTATTCTATTCTATTCTATTCTATTCTATTCTATTCTATTCTATTGAGCCTTGGTGGAGCAGTGGGCTAATGCCTCCTTAAGTAACACCAGCTACCTGCAATTAGTGCAGGTTCGAGTCCCACCAGGCTCAAGGTTGACTCAGCCTTCCATCCTTCCGAGGTAGGTAAAATGAGGACCCAGATTGTTGGGGGCAATTAAGCTGACTTTGTAATAATTCCGCTTGGGGGGGGGGGCGAAAGCCCTAATAAGCAGGCATATACATAGAATGAAGGCTATTGCTAAGCACATTGGTTTGTGCTTAAATTGTAAGCCGCCCTGAGTCTTCGGAGAAGGGCGGGATATAAATGGGATTAAAATAAAAAATAAAATAAAATAAAATAAATAAACTTGCCAAAGGAGACCTATTAAATATATCATTTAGATACCAAAGCAAAGAAAAAAACATTTGTTTAGAAATGTTTCCCCTGAGTCATCATTTTGTCGATGCTTTTGGAATGTGGAAATGAAAAGCATGTAATAGCTATAGTTCTCTCTACAGACTTTTAAAAAGTGACAGCTGTCATTTTATTTGATTTCCCCATTATGTGCCCATCTGATGCTCCTGTTGACTGTGAAGGTCAAAAATACTTAATTGGTTTAGGATTGTCTCCTTTATCCTGACCATGCAGTATTTGTCCAGTTTGTTCATAACTAAAATAGGATTTAAAAATCAGAATAAAGAGCAAACCTTGAGAAGGAGACCAATGTGGAACTGTCAACAATTAATGCTTCCTCTTTTAAAAGCTTTGAGAGGGGCAAAGAAGCAGGCCTGTTAGCTACAAGAGAAATGACTATCATGATGTGTTTTAGAGAACAGGGACAAACAATTAGCCAAAATCAAATATTGTTGCTGCCCTGCCTTTTCCTTTCTTAGATAGGAACCAACATTTCTGAGACCCCAGGGAAGGCCTCAGACTTTTGTTTCTACCTACTCATGGGAAATGCTAGATGGCAACTATGGGCCTGAGAGGTGGGTACATACTCTGAGAAGAAACAATACCATGTGTCAGTTTAATTGCAATCCTTTGGGATATGTAACATAATAATAAGTGCCGCTATAGTGTGCTTTCCAGGAATTCTGACATATGAAAGTAAAATTATCATTACCATTACTATGCTCACCAGAGTTGCTTTTAGTGAGATGGGTGGCTATATGCATAAATGTGATAAATAAATATGAATTAATTAATTAAAAATAGTATTGGTTTTCTAGCACCATTGGTAACTGGTTCCATTGGTAAACTTATCTTCCTCTTGGAAAGTCTTTTAACCAGAGTTATAGATGTATTTTCTTTTTTGAGCTCCCTCTATATATGCACAAAAAGCAAAAATAATACATAAATAAAGATACATAGAGTAAGACATGATCATAAACTCTTTAGATATGATTTCCATATGATTTCCTATTTTCTCTGAATGTTTACTCTTTTTGTTAACTTCTGTGCATGCAAAAATGATACCTCAGTTTTCACCTCAATGTATTTTATAGGTTTTGTTTGTTTGATTAACATTCTGTGTTGAATTTCTAACAGGTTACAGCAGCATACATAATAGAAAACGCATGTTTAAAAACAAGTTAACAACATTCAACAATTTGCATTACAATGGCACTAGATGGTGTTCTGACACAATACTTTTGGCAGTTGAATCCAATAGTTTAATACATCGGGATTACAACTCCCAGAATTCCCTGTATTGACAACGGCTGAGAAATAGCTATAGGGCAAATAGATTTAGGAGGTTACTATTAGTGATGAATAAATAAGGACTGGAATTTAAATGGGAAAAACAGGGTTCTCCAAGTTTTTTGACATTTCTTAAAATGTGTTTTTTCCCAAATCTTTCCCAACTAATCCTTCACTATCCCAGACATCTCTATCATTTTGTCACCCACATTGCAAATTCTCGATTCTTTTTTTCTACACAATCTTACATTTAAGTGTTTATAGAAATACATCTTTATCACAGGAGGCTCAGAGATTATTTTCTAAATACAAAGATCCTACAACTGAGTTTGCTATGACTCTCATGTCCTACTCAAGAGAAGAAAATGGATGAAATGAACTAAATCTGTTTACACTTTGAGCAAAGATTGATAGAAACCTTATTAGCTATGCCTATTTCCAAATTTAGTTTCATCACTAGTCATTAAAATTATGACAACGTTGTTATGAAAAGCAAAGGCATGGATAAATATACTCACAATTCCTGATTCAGTGGGTGAAGGCAATCATCTGATCCATAATAGTCACTAGTAAAATAATGGTCCACTGGTGCAGCTCTTTAGAATTGTCCCCAGAAACATCTGCTTCCAAGCAAGAGTTCTGCAACCTCTTCTAGCATCTACAGAGTCACCCTCTGTGACTGTTCTTCAACTGAGAGAGAAAGAAGGCATGGCTGTGCTACTTTCATAAAGTTCAATAGCTTTTTACAGTGGGGCATAAACCCCAGGAGATGAGTGAGTTGCAAAAGATAAAATAAAAGATTTATAGTTTTTTGCTATATCCCATTCCCCAGAATTCCTGCATATATTTTACTTAGGAGTTTTAATCCAATTTTGTATTATCTATTTTGCCTGTTTACTCATTTCTGGGCTCATTTAAATTAATAAGTCTCTAATGTAAGTTAGAGAGGTCAGTTATGTTAGTCAATTAAGACTGGCATCTAAAGCTCCTCATAGTCTACTGCTATTTGAGGTCAGATGGGAGAATACCTATTACTACTTTGTCCAATGGTAGCACCAATAAATATGTCGTATCTCAAGCTGACTTTTTAAACAGCAGCTTCTGCTTTCGTTACAGATAATGTAATATATTCCTCATACTGGATATTAAGTATGCTCTTCTTTTTTAGTTTTAGGCAAAGCAAATGGTGGAGTTGGAGGGTTGATAATTTTGCTATGCCTAAGGGCTATGCAAGATTTCTGCACTACATTATTCTCACCTTTGATCTTCTGCTTTCATTTTAGCTTTTCTGCCTCTGTTTCCTGTTGCTTAGCTGTAAGGTGACTGTATATTTATATTTTAATTGTTATAGCCTTTGGAGGAAAAATATTTTTGTTTTTGAAAGATCTAATCTAGCAAGGGAGTAGGATAGGGGAAAAATTTCTGGAAACATACAGCAGTTTCCATTTTTCTCATACTTAGGTAGGAAATCATAGTTTTGCTTTCCCATTATACTTTCTGAAAAAGGTCCTCAAGTAAATTGGTTGTCAAATATAAAAGAAAGGCTTGAAACATAGATGTTATAATTTAACATTCCAATAATATGTTTCATTTACTTATGTGATATGTTAATATAAGATGCTGTTAGAAAGTGGATCAACAAGTTCCAAACATGGCACAAGAGACTATTGTGTTTGGGAATAAAGGATAAAAAGCCTCATGGTTCGTAAACAAGTTAGTACATGGCTCTCTGGCAAACTAAATAGCAACCTAGTAAGGCAGTGTGGAAAATAATAAAATTTGTAAAGTTGCTGCCACTATTTTAAATAGTAGTTAATATAAATGAGATTTGGTCCGACCCTTTGGATTTCTGGCTCTAGTACCTCTTAGTTGAGGATTGGAAAGGCAATTTTGTAGTCTACCTCCTTCACCAGGGCAGGAATTCTTATATCATCTCAGACAAATGACCTTGCAAATTCTGCTTAAAAACTCTCGGGGATGAAATATCAATGACTCCAGAAGTTGTTCCATTGCTTTCATAATCTTGCTTTCATTGCTTTCATTGGTCGCACTGGTGAATGATCTCTGGAGGGCTAGGGACAGGGGTTGCTCCTCTGTCCTGGTCCTATTAGATCTCTCAGCGGCTTTTGATACCATCGACCATGGTATCCTGCTGCGGCGTCTCAGGGGGTTGGGAGTGGGAGGCACCGTTCTACGGTGGTTCTCCTCCTACCTCCGGGGCCGCTCGCAGTCGGTGTTGACAGGAGGGCAGAGATCCGCCCCGAGGTCTCTCATTTGTGGAGTTCCTCAGGGGTCGGTTCTCTCACCTCTCCTGTTCAACATCTACATGAAGCCGCTGGGCGAGATCATTCGTGGTTTTGGGGTGGGGTATCACCAGTATGCTGATGATACCCAACTTTTTCTTTCCACCCAGAACCAACCCAGTGATGCCCTCTCCGTGATGTCCCGGTGCCTGGAGGCGGTTCAGGTCTGGATGGGGAGAAACAGGCTTCGTCTCAATCCCGCCAAGACTGAGTGGCTGTGCATATCGGCGTCTCGGGTTAACCATGTTATTCCACCCCTAATGATGGGGGGTGAGGTGTTACCCCCCGTTGATAGGGCTCGCAACTTGGATTCACGGCTCAATTTTGAAGATCACATAGGAGCCGTGACCAGGGGGGCTTTTGCACAGGTTCGCCTGGTGCGCCAGTTGCGTCCCTATCTGGACCGAGACGCCCTACGCACAGTCACTCATGCGCTTGTGACCTCCCGTTTGGACTACTGTAACGCTCTCTACATGGGGCTGCCCTTGAAGACCACTCGGAGGCTTCAACTGGTGCAGAATGTGGCCGCGCGAGTTGTAATGGGGGTTTCCCGATACTCCCATGTAACACCTCTACTCCGCGAGCTGCATTGGCTTCCGGTTGCCCTCCGGGTGAAATTCAAGGTGCTGGTTATCACCTATAAAGCCCTACATGGCCTGGGTCCGGGTTATTTGAGGGAACACCTGCTGCCGGCATCAAACGCCCTTCGCCCAGTGCGCTCCCACAGGGAGGGTCTGCTCAGGGTTCCGCCGGTGAGAGATTGCCGGCGGGTGACACCCAGGGATAGGGCCTTCTCGGTGGGAGCGCCTGCCCTCTGGAACCAGCTGCCGGTGGAGCTGAGGACTGCCCCCGACCTCCGATCATTCCGCCGGGGCCTGAAGACCTGGCTCTTTGAGCTCTCGGGCCCAGACTGAGGAGGAATTTTTAATTTGGGGTTCTTTTTAACTGACTACAGGGTTAATTTAATATTTTTTAATTTGGTTCTTAATTTTTGTATTTTGGATTTGTAATTCCCTGTAAACCGCCCTGAGTCCTCAGGGAATAGGGCGGTATATAAATATAACTAAATAAATAAATAATCAATCTGCTGTTCTACTCTCAGAAGCTCTGATGTAGGAGAGGATTTACCTTTGCCATCACGTCTCCTACTAGTTCTTGCTCATAGAAGAGCAAGGGAAGGAAGTGTATAAACTACACTTCAATACTTTAAAAAAATAACGAACAGCCTTATATCTCTAGCTTGCATTCTCTCTCTCTCTTTCTCTCTCTCTGTCCCTCCCTCTCCCTCTCCCTCCCTCCCTCCCTCTCTCTCTCCCAAGTTTTGTAGTCTGGCTTGATACAGCTTCAGGGAGTCATTGAAGATCTTGCTGTATGAGCAGCAATGTGCTCCTTTTGACTAAGGCAAACTAACCTGCCTCATCTCTATTGTGTATCCCTTCGTCCTGTGTGCTCCCACAGGGAGGGTCTTCTCAGGGTACCACTGGTAAAAGATTGCCGGCGGATAACACCCAGGGGGAGGGCCTTCTCTGTGGGTGCGCCTGCCCTTTGGAACCAGCTGCCCGTAGAGCTTAGGACTGCCCCTGACCTTTGCTCATTCCACTGGGACCTGAAGACTTGGCTCTTTGAGCTTTCTGGCCTGGACTGAGAGTATTAATTGGGGTTTTAATTGGATTTAAATTGGGGTTTTATATTTATTCAAGGTCTAAATGTAATCATTTTAACTGTTCTTAATTTTTGTAATTGTTGTATTGTTATTTTAAAAACCTTGTGAACCGCCCTGAGTCCTACGGGAGAAGGGCGGTATATAAGTCTAATAAAGATAAAGATAAAGAATACTATAATAACAATAATAAAGTTGGAAGGGACCTTGGAGGTCATCTAGTCCAACCCCCTGCTCAGGCAGGAAATCCTATACCATTTCGGACAAATGGTTGTCCAGTCTCTTCTTAAAAACTTCCAGTGTGGGAGCATTCACAGCTTCTGGAGGCAGGTTGTTCCACTGATTAATTGTTCTAACTGTCAGGAAATTTCTCCTTAGTTCTAGGTTGCTTCTCTCCTTGATTAGTTTCCATCCACTGCTTCTTGTCCTGCCCTCAGGTGCTTTGGAGAATAGCTTGACTCCCTGTTCTTTGGGGCAGCCCCTCAAATTTTGGAGCACTTCTATCATGTCACCCCTAATCCTTCTTTTCATTAAACTAGACATACCCAGTTCCAGGAATGAGAATGGCCTAGGTAGAAAAATGTAGGGCCATGTAGAAAAATCAGGATTCTTTCTTCATATACTGATATGGATTTTATAGAACTGTTCAAAATGGACATCTGGGTAGTCCTTCACTTACAACCATTCCTTTAGTTCAAACTTACAATGGCACTGGAAAAAAAGTGACTCCTGACCACTGTTGACACTTAACAACCATTGTAGCGTCCCCATGGTCACGTGTTCAAAATCCGGATGCTCGGCAACTGGCTCGTATTTACGACACGGTTGCAGACGTCCCAAGCTCATGTGATCCCCTTTTTGCGACCTTCTGACACGCAAAATCAAGGGGAAAGCCAGGTTCCCTTAACAAACTGTCTTACTAACTTAACAACGGCAGCGATCCATTTAACGGCCTGGGCGAGGAAGGTCGTAAAGTGGGGTCAAAACTCACTGACCTGTCTCGCTTAGCAACATAAATGTTGCACTCCGTTGTGCCACCATGTATCACCTTTCATCTCTCCTGTGGTCTCTTTAAGGAAAACTAAACCACAAATTGTAGCTAGCTCTCTTCCTAGAAATGAACTTTCCACAGCATTAGAAGGCTGACACTATGTGGCACATTGCGCAGTTGCTGCATGTTGCTTCAGGACACTTCTGCTCCTTGCACACTGCAGGCTGCTTCTGCTTGCTCCTGCAGCACTTTGGGCACGTCTGCTACTCACAGCAGGAGGACACGTGCTGCTTTGGCCCGAAGCGCTGCATGAGCAAGCAGAAGCGACCCGAAGCACTGTGTGAGCAAGCAGAAGCAACCTGAAGCATGCAAGGAGCGGAAGTGGCCTGAAGCACCATGCAGTGTCCTGCCATGAGCAGTGGCAATGGCGCAATGTGACACATGGTGTCTGCCAACAAGTGGCAGCAAGCGGTTGCAGGAGAAGTCAAGGACCAGCCCAACAGGTGTCGGGGTGTGGGAGGCCTGGCAGTGGTGGTCTTACCACTAAGGTAAGTGGGTGCATTCTGCCAACCTAGCAGTTCGAAAGCACGTAAAAATGCAAGTAGAAAAATAGGGACCACTACGGTGGGAAGGTAACAGCGTTCCGTGCGCCTTTGGCGTCTAGTCATGCCGGCCACATGACCACGGAGACGTCCTCGGACAAGCGCTGGCTCTTTGGCTTTGAAACGGAGATGAGCACCGGCCCCTAGAGTCGGAAACGACTAGCACACATGTGCGGGGGAACCTTTACCTTTACCTTTAAGTGGGTGCGGGGCACGTGGGGCAGCTTCACCCCCTAGCCCCACCCTAGCTTGATTTTGGGGGGTGCGCCTTGCCCCCAAACTAGGGCTTAGTTTTGGAGTAGGGCTTATATTAGACCCACCCCCCAAAATCAAGCTAGGGCTTACTATTGGGGAAACACAATATTGAGACAGGTTCCTCCTATTTTATACATGTACATGTAAGTTTTTTTGCCTATGTATAGAACCTTACTTTTCTTTACATTGAATTACATGTTGTTAGATAGGGCCCAGTGTTCACGTCTGTTGAGATCTTTCTGGATCTTAAACCTATCTATCACACTCCCCACCTCTCTCTCTCTCTCTCTCTCTCTCTCTCTCTCTCTCTCTCTCTCTCTCTCTCTCTCTCTCCCTTTCTCATTCTCTTTCTCATCTACCTATCTACTTATCTACCAATACATTTGCACACTACATGCAAAATATTTTTTTCTGTTAAATCTTTAATCTTCCTCTCATATAAGTAAACTACTGTATATCCCCTTCCCCAAACTAACCCAGATGTCTGGGAGACCATCTTAAACTGACTTGGGAATAACCACCAAACTTTAGAAAGCATATATACTGCTCAAAAAAAATAAAGGGAACACTTAAACAACACAATGTACTGTATTTAATAGTAGGATGTCTTATCTTGTGTTCCCTTTATTTTTTTGAGCAGTATATATACTGCAGGATCCAATCTGGGTTGGTCACAAGCACCCAGATAGGATCCTGCAACATTATCCTAGCACACGTACATTCACCTTCAATCATCACACATATACTTCCAGTGATGGAAGCCTTCCATTGCCAAGATAGACTAGTTAGAGTTTGCCCTATCCTGTTAAAATTAAATATTTATATATAGTTAGAACTCATTTAGCAAACCTAATTGGGTCACTCTGTTGCTAAGTGAAGAGGTCATTAAGTAAAATATCCACAGTTGTTAAGCAAGGCATCACATGACTGCGACTTGCGACTTCTGCCAGCTTTCCCACTGACTCTGCATGTTGGACGCCAGCTGGGAAGATCACAAATGATGATCATGGGACCATGGGAAACAGTGACCATTATAAATATCCAATAGTTGCCAAGCACCCAAGCTGCAATCATGTGACTGCAAGAATGCTGTGACAGAGGTAAATGTGAGGACTGTTCATGATGGTTGCGAAGTGCCAAAATTGTGATCATGTGTGCATGGGGGGGAAACACTATGCCAGTCATAAGTAGGTTACTTGTAGCTTCAAACACATGTTAAATGAATGGTTGTTAAATGAGGACTACCTGTATATACATATGTATAATCTGAATTACATTTCAAACTCAACTAGCATGTAAAGCAGAGACACCCAACTTTTTGTGCACCAGGGACCAGTTATATGGAGAAAGATTTTTCTGCAGACCAGAGGGGATATGGTTTCGTGTGCTGCCTGCATCCCACGAATAGGGCTTGGTTGATTGCGTGGCCTGGTTAATGGCATGCTGCGGCCTGGTGCCAGTCCACAGACCAGGGGTTTGGGACCTGTGATGTAAAGCATTATCTTTAAGGGAAGGGGTATAGCTAAGAGGAAGACTTTGTAAAGAAATTAAGAAATGATCTTGGTATGAAAGAAGCATTAAGGAAAGACTTGGAGGTTTAATTATCTAGTCCAGAGGTTGAAGTAAATATAAAAGAGAATAACCCAGAATGATCTTTCTTGATTTTTCAACACTGGAAGTTTTTAAGAAGAGATTGGGCAACCATTTGACTGAAATGGTATAGGGTTTCCTGCCTGACCAGGGGATTGGACTAGAAGACCTCCATAGTCCCTTTTCACTCTGTTATTCTGTTATAACTCCTAAGAATTGCCACTCTGGATGGAATGCTGGTTACTGATAACTCAGGACATTTTTAAGTCACACTTCAATGAGTTACAAAGTTATCTTTGGATAGCCATCAAACCAAACTGTCACTCACAACTGAATGTGTGTTGTGCTGTACTATATCTCCAAACATCAATTAAATGCAAAGAAAACTTCAACAAAAGACCATCAATGCTGTCTCAATTTTTCATAGAAATTTCATCTGTAATTCCCATGCGAGATTCAAGAGATATTACCACATCACAATGTTCTATTCTAAAGTGAGCTTATCTCTTTTTTTCAGGGTTCAACAATTGTTTCTTAAGTGGTAAAGTTGTTTTTTCTTTTTCTTTGTTTCTCCTCCCCAATCACCCTTTTAAAGTAGAGGAACTAAGAGGAAAATCTTTTGCCCACAAACACTTCATCCCTTTTGATTTGAAGCTAGACATGAGACTTAAAGAAACAGGAGCTGGAATAATACAGAACAGTCATGATCTACCATACAGTTTCAATGTACTGTATCTATATGCCATTAATCATTGCCATTATTATTCTGATTTATATCCTATAAACTCACTTCATAGCCATTTATTGTACATCCTGAAATCCTCTGTTGTTTAGCCAAGACTGGATGCTAGAGATCCCAGAGTTCTCTGCATCCATCTGGTAAACTCACAAGATTAGTTTTTCTTGCCATGCACCCATATATATAATCCAAACTAGACTGTAATGTTTCTCTGTGTTATATAATATATGTGGGTATAGACATAATTCTGTATTTATGTATTTATTTTTGTCATATTTATGTAGTGTACATTGGAGATGGTGACCCTTTGAGAGCTGTATGCAACGAAATTTCATTTTAAGATATGCCGATTAGTGTACATTCAAAGTGACAATAAAGTTAAAGTTATTAAGTTAGAAACTTGGTATTAAGGGAATTCTCCTTTAGAACATCTGATCAGCTGGTAGGAAGTGTAATGAAAACACAATTCTTGTGATTTTACCATCAACAACCATTTTACCACTGCTCATTATTCTCAGTAGTGAGCATCTGTTTCCACTTCAGTTGTATTTTTGCTATTTGCTATACGTTAAACAATAAACATATCTTATACTCTAGTAAATATTACAGTTATTTTTGGTAAGAAAATACTGGATTTGTATGAGTTAAGCTGCCCATTAAATGGGATTTAACGATATATTTCTCAAGAAGCTGGTCAATTATCTAATATAAAAGTAGCAGACTGATGCTTATATGAACATGAAGGATTATAATCAAAGGTACTCTAAATGGCGAGTAAGCAACATATGAATAGTTTGAGAAATAAAGACAAAACACGTCTGTTTCAGAGGTGGAGGGTCTCCTTGTGTGATCCTAGATGTCTTGTTGTCCCTCTTCCCCCAAGAACATTTGGCCTGGACAGGCCTGATTGCCCTATGCCCTTGAGACTGTTTTGATCTATGTGGGGGAGTACCTAAGGATGGGGATTGTTGGTGGTGCTAAGCAGCACTGTGCTGGAGGACACTGTGTTGGCTTTAAACCCCCTGCTTTGCTACTTAAAGGCCCTGATTTGGGGGTTCCCTGACTGGGCTCAGGATCTGCTGGAGTGGGACTCTACTTGGGGCTCAGGGTGGCTGTTGTTTCCTTGGCCTTCTCCATTTCTGGAGTAGGGTGATCTCCCCATTTTGATGTGGTGGGCAATGGATGGGGCCAGGTGTCTATCTCTGCAAGGGCCTGCACCTCCCCTGTAGCCATCAAATACTAGGGCAGGTGTGGCCTAGAGGGCAATTGTGTTCTCTGTGGGCTGGGTGAGTTATTGAGGCATTGGTCTGGGTGTGATTGGGTGTGTGGTTACATATGTGTAACTTGGCCTGGGAGGAAAAAAATGTAGTTCATTTTTTAAAAAAAAGGAATCTTCCTCCATCTCTGCCTGCCTCACAACATAGTGGTCAACTGCTCAAGAACTGAATTTTCTATGCAACTTCCATGAAATGCAGGTTATTGAACAATAACTACCAACAGAGTAAAACACAAAATCAAACAGCATAAAATGTAAGTGCCTTTATAACTTCACTGTAGGCCTCTGACTTTTAGGAATTTACTTGAGCTTAACTATAGGGGTAATTGAAGTAAAAAAATCTGGAGATGGGAATGAAAAGTGATAAAGAGAGAACCTTGTACAAATTGTTTGCCTCAGGTTAATGACATTGCTGGCATCATCAGTTTCCCATTCTTTATAAATATCTTCATAGGCAAGCTTACATTTTGCAAAATCAAAGTAAGCATTGAACATGTCACGTATGTAATCCAATCCCCCTCTGTGGTGAGGTAACCATCTGCTCTGAACATGACCTGTCTGCCATCTGAGCTCCAGAAAAGGATGGGTGGATTAAAGCAGCAATTAATAAGGACAAGAAACTTGGGTGTGACTCAGAGGCAGGGGTGGGGAGCTGTCGGTCATTTTCTGAGTCATCTCAGTATAACATTTCTCCCCCCCCCACACACACACATCCATTATCTATTTCCACTCCATTTGTGGATGCTGGATAGTGACACTACAATGAAAGCCAGCTTCTTCACAGAGCTTTCATATTTTTTTTAAAAAGAGACTCATTAGCAAAAATCAAGATTTGCCAGCTCTTAAAGCAATCATCCTTCAGAATCAAACTAACCGCTTCCTCTGTATGCATGTATCATTTCCTTTTCTTATTCATATTACACCAGTATACTTTGGATCAGCTGAACATTTTTAAATAGAAAATATTTGCCTAGATTATAACTTTAAAAAATGTATGTATTGCTTAACAATCTTTTCTAACGTTACATTTCACACTGACTTTTCAGTAGTTTTTAAAACATACTATTTTTTTTTATTTCTGAAGTTTCAATTCATTCTTCCTCTTCCTTCTCATCCTGTTGCTCTCCAGGTATCAATATATGGTTCTGTTCAATCCCAAAGGGGATGTTGCTTTCAGAGTGTAATCAGGCATGTTAATTCTTGGAGTCTACTTTGCAGGAAGGAAGAATTGAAAGAGTTGGATGTTTAGCTTGGAGAAGATTAAGAGAAGTGTAATGCTAGCATCCTTCTACTATCTGAAGGGTAGTCATGCAGAAGATAAAGCAGACTTGTTCATTGTCACACCAAATGGTAGGGCTATTTTGGTTAAAATAACATTAGGAGAACGCACTCAACAGTAAGAAATGTTGATGAATTGTTGATGTTGGGACATGGGCCTGGTATTCTCTTTCCATGGAAGTTGAAACAGTGATGGGGTGGCATCCTGCCTTTCAAATCCTGCATCAAATAAGCTGTTTTTGATTCCCTCCAGAAATTAGCCTTTAACATAAAATGGAGGAACAACTCAATGCATTTCTACTGGAACTGTTAGGACATGAGTGACAATTTAATTAACCTGCAACCCTTGAATTCTTCTATGCCTGTTCCCTTATTTATTTATTGTCCTTCCTACGATTCATTTTTTCTACCTTAAACCTTATCCTTCCTTTTTGCCCCATCTACTAAGATTAAGAAAAGCACGGCACCATCCTCAGACTAACTATGTACTCAGCTATAGCACATGATGGAAAGGGAATTAGGATGAGAAAGAGAAAAGGTGCCAAAACTCTATCAAGGAAAGAAGCTCGTCATGCAGGAGTTTTTAAAAAGAGGAGGATATATTGGCTTTTTTAAATAAAAAAGGAACAGTGTTGGATAAGTATTCAGGGATAGGACAGGAAGGCTGACGCACCCAAAGAGATACATGAGAGATAGTTTAAAAAATAGATTGGTATCTGATGAAATTGTGTAAAAGAGTGGGGAGAAAGCAGAGACAAAAAGATACCAGGAAAACATAAAGGAGACACTTAAACATGAACTATGGAAGTTTACATTTAATCCCATTCTGAAAGAGGTGGACAAAGCAGTCAAGTGTGTATAAGAAAAAGACAATCAGCACTAAAGAAAATGAACACACAGAGTGAGGAGAATTCAAAACAGATTCCTATTCGAAATCGGCATCAAAAGCATAAGAGTACAGCATAAGCATTCTAGAAAATACAGGCTGGGATTAATATTTTAGCAGACATTGGTAAAAGGTAGATCTTGTGTGAGAAAAAAAAATTGTTAACATCTCAACATGATTAAAGCACTGGAGAACAAAAGAAAAAACTGCTGCCAGATGCAACTTCAGGATTTCAACCTGCTCAGCAGAATAAGTGACAAAAATGTGTATGAGCAAGCACAGTAATAATGTGAAGATGGAAGCAAAAAAATAAAAAAATAAAAAGGAAACTTCAGATCCTTAGCTATAAATTTGCTTGTAAATTTTAGCAAGCTTCTATGTTAGTCTCCCTTTTTATACCAGGAGTGATAATACTGGTCTACCTTCATGAACGTTAGAGAGTTATTGCAAGGCTTATGCAATGTATAAAACTTGAAAGAGTTTAGACGGCATGGGGGTGGGGGAATGGACAAGGCACATCTCAAACTTGTTTAACTGGGTCGTTGGGGAAGAGAAAACACTAAAACTAGGCTAATTCTCCCTAGCAATTAAATTTAACCCTAAAAAAATTAAGATGTGGATACCTTCCTGGGATGGGTCAGCTATGCTATGGCCCGTATTCGGTACTCTTGCATGGACTTGTATGCTCTCAGGGGGGCTCCTCCCTCCTGGATACGACCTGTTGCCATGTCCCTCACTTCCCTTAAGGACGGGCCCAATTGTTGGGACCCTGAGAGGTGGTTGGGCTTAGATAGGGGCCTCTGGTGGAAATCTATTAAGAGGCCCCTGGTATGTTTTTTAGCCGGTTATTTTAAAGGGTTAGGGAGGGGGAGAATGGTAGGGAGGGGAGGGAATCAGGCTGTGTTTCACCAACCGGCTGTCAGTCTGGGCCTATAACGGTTCCCGGTGAGATGGGGTTGGGGGCATGGACTTTTGGCTCCGTTTGTACTGGGGTGGGGTTGCAAATCCCCATGACAATTGGGAACAGCAGCAGGCGGTTACACGGAGGGACGTATCAACATCTGGAATCATGCCCCCGCTGTCTTCGAGCGGTGGCATGCTCCGACCCTCCGGTTGGCACCCTTTTATCCGGGGTTGAGGGGGTTCAGGACCCTGGGCTCAGGGTTGTGTATTTTAATGTCAGATCCGTTGTGAACAAGGCTCCCCTCATCCAGGATTTGATTGAGGAGGAACACGCGGATCTGGCATGCATTACAGAGACCTGGTTGGGCCCAGAGGGTGGTGTCCTTCTGATTGAGTTGTGCCCTCCGGGTTTCTGTGTACTACACTGGCCGTGGGCTCAGGGCAGGGGCGGTGGGGTGGTGGTGGTTATTCGGGAGACCTTATGTCCGTGGGAGACCACCGTTGTACAGATTGGTGGGAGTGAGTCCCTCCTCCTGAGATGTGGCCCTTGGGCTCAGTTGGGCCTGTTGCTAACATACCTGGTGCCCAGCTGTGTGGCAACGGCCCTGCCTGAGTTGCTCAACACCCTCTCAGGGTTGACGGTGGAGTTTCCCAGACTCATTGTTCTGGGTGACTTCAACTGGGTGACTTTGTATCTAGTTTTTATGTATTGCCCTGTTCACCGCCCTGAGTCCTCCGGGAGAAGGGCGGTATATAAATTAAATTAATAAATAAATAATAAATAAATAATAAACCTGCCTTCCCTGGGAGGGTCGTCAGAGTTAGCTCGGGAGTTCATGGCCTCCATGACGGCCATGGACCTGACCCAAGTAATTCAGGGTCCGACTCATGGGGGGGTCACACTCTCGACCTGGTTTTCTTATCTAGACAATGGTTGGATGATCTGGGAGGGGGCTTACCAACTACTGTCGCCCTGTCATGGTCCGATCACTATCTCCTGCATTTGGTCTTCCGCTATGTCACCCCCCTGCCGCTGGGCTGCAGAACCGACCAGGTGGTTCCGCCCCAGGTGCCTAATGGACCCGGATCGGTTCCAGATGGCGCTTGGGTCTATTCCTATCTCCCTCACTCACAGCTCGGCTGACACCTTAGTGAATGCCTGGGAAAGGGCTGCCACTGAGGCGCTTGACTGTGTTGTCCCCTTGCGACCCCTAACCCGGCACAGATCCCGTTGGGCTCCTTGGTTTTCTCCGGAGCTCCGGGAGATGAAGCGTCAGAGATGGGGTCTAGAGAGCTGTTGGAGATCCAGTCAGTCTGAACCTGACTGATTGTGGCTAAGAGCCTTTACAAGGTCTTATCTCGCTGCGATGAGGACGGCGAAGTCTAATTACTTCGCTGCCCTCATCACGTCTACAGATAATCGCCCGGCCACCTTGTTTCAGGTTACTTGCTCTGTCCTTTATCGGGAGGAGAGGGAGGTCCCCTTGCAGGGGCAGGCCGAGGAGTTTAGTTGTCATCTTGCGAATAAAATTGCTCAGATTCGGGCCAGCTTGGACTCTGACTGGACAGAGTCTGACGGGGAGGAATTGAGTGGTCTTGAGAGTGTTATCTGGACTGAGTTCAATCCTATGATCCCTGGTGAGGTGGACAGGATCATGAGGAGGTTGAGCTCTTCCACCTGTTTATTGGACCCGTGCCCCTCCTGGCTGGTTTATGCAGCCTGGGAGGAGACACGAGGCTGTTTCCAGGCAGTAATAACTGCTTCTTTGAGGGAGGGTGTTTTCCCTGCCACCTTGAAAGAGGCAGTGGTGAGGCCCCTCCTCAAGAAGCCTGCCCTGGACCCAGTGATTTTGAATAACTATCGTCCTGTCTCCAACCTTCGCTTTTTGGTGAAGGTTGTTGAGAGTGTGGTGGCGCATGAGCTCCCTCTGTTCCTGGAGGAAACAGACTATCTCGACCCGTACCAATTGGGTTTCAGGCCCGGGCATAGCACAGAGACAGCATTGGTCACGCTGGTGAATGATCTCTGACGGGCTCGGGACAGGGGTTGTTCCTCTGTCCTAGTCCTATTCGATCTCTCAGCGGCTTTTGATACCATCGACCATGGTATCCTACTGCGGTGCCTCAGGGAGTTGGGAGTGGGGGGCACAGTGGTTCTCCTCCTACCTTCTGGGCTGCTCGCAGTCGGTGTTGACGGGAGGACAGAGGTCCGCCCCGAGATCTCTCATTTGTGGAGTCCCTCAGGGGTCTGTCCTCTCTTCCCTCCTGTTCAACATCTACATGAAGCCACTGGGTGAGCTCATTTGTGGTTTTGGGGTGGGGTATCACCAGTACGCTGATGATACCCAACTTTTTCTTTCCACCCCGAACCAACCCAGTGATGCTCTCACGGGGATGTCCTCTTGCCTGGAGGCGGTCCGGGTTTGGATGGGGAGAAACAGGCTTCGTCTCAATCCTGCCAAGACTGAGTGGCTGTTCATACCGGCATCTCGGACTGACTAGCTTTTTCCATCATTAACAATAGGGGATGAGTTGTTACCCCCCATTGATAGGGCTCGCAACTTGGGCGTCCTCCTGGATTCACGGCTCAGTTTTGAACATCATATAGGAGCCGTGACCAGGGGGGCTTTTGCCCAGATTCGCCTGGTGCGCCAGTTGCGGCCCTATCTGGACCAAGATGCCCTACGCACAGTCACTCATGCGCTTGTGACCTCCCAGTTAGACTACTGCAATGCTCTCTACATGGGGCTGCCTTTGAGGACCACTCGGAGGCTTCAGCTGGTGCAGAATTCAGCCACGCGAGTTGTGATGGGAGCTTCCCGATACTCCCATGTAACACCTCTGCTCCATGAGCTGCATTGGCTTCCGGTTGCTAATGAGATTCAAGGTGCTGGTAATGACCTATAAAGCCCTAAATGGCTTGGGTCCGGACTATCTAAGGGAACACCTGCTGCCGGCATCATCTTCCCATCGTCCTGTGCACTCCCACAGGGAGGGCCTTCTCAGGGTACCGCCAGTTAATGAATGCCAGTGGGTTATTCCCAGGGGAAGGGTGTTCTCTGTGGGTGCGCCTGCCGTATGGAACCAACTACCCACAGAACTTAGGACTGCCCCCGACCTTCGCTCATTTCGCCGGGATCTGAAAACTTGGCTCTTTGAGCTGTTTGGCCCAGACTGTGGTGTTTTTAATTTAATTGGGTTTTAGATTTACTTTTGGGGCTTGAATTTAATTTAATTGTTTTAATTGGTTTTAATTTTTTGTATTTCATGGTTTTAACTGCCCTGTAAACCGCCCTGAGTCCTACGGGAATAGGGCGGTATACAAATTCAATAAAAAAAATTTAAAAAAAATAAAAAATATCCTGGGAACATCTAAAACCTCAGTAAATTGAGACATCTTGTCTATGTGTATACATATACACATACATATACATATACATATACATATACGACATATTTTCTAAGGGAAAAAAAACCTATGAAGAATCCACCATTTCAATTTGAGAACCTGCCCAACAACAATGAACACCTTAAATTACTCTGTTTGGCTATGCCACAATTACTGCTTTATGACTTTGATTAATAGAAAGCAAGTGAAAAATGTCATGGCAATTAGACCATATTCTTCAGGTGCAAGGACTTCTAGTGGAAAGGATGATAGGAATATATCCAGAGAAGGTAAGTGAGGACTATACTGAAAATTGATTTTCTTTAACCTCAAATCCCAGACCAAAAACAAACAAACAAAAAAAATCAAAGGTGTTTTAATTTTTTGCAATATCCAACTTGAAGCAATCTGAAGTTTAGTATTATTTATTTATTAAATTTCTATGCAACCCTCTCACTAATGCAACACCTTTAGGTGGTTATATTGTCTAGAATGACTTGGAAACCAAACTGAACCAAAAACAACATGAAATAGCCACAAATCAGCTCTGGTTGGTGGAAGATAACAAAATAGAGGCTTGCAAAATTTAATTAATCAAAGCCACTTTTTCCTAAAGTGTTAAGAACTAAGAAATATGGTCCTAGTTAACCAGGCACAAACAATTTTTAATATAAGTATTTATAAAAATTATAGATGATAAGCAGTAATAACTCAGTCAGTGAGACCTCTTCTAGTATAATTCTTTTACAGCACAAATGTGCATCTACTGAAAAAGAACCTGCCTTTTGGGTAAAGCAGAGACACCCTGTCAACAAAAGTGCGTATAGTCAAGGCTATGGTCTTCCCAGTTGCAATGTATGGCAGTGAAAGCTGGACCATAAAAAAGGCTGAGCACCAAAGAATTGAGGCCTTTGAACTGTGGTGCTGGAGAAGACTCCTGCGAGTCCCTTGGACTGCAAGGCGATCAAACCGGTCAGTCCTAGAGGAGATCAACCCTGACTGCTCTTTAGAAGGCCAGATCCTGAAGCTAAAACTCAAATACTTTGCCCACCTAATGAGAAGGAAGGACTCACTGGAGAAGAGCCTAATGCTAAGAAAGATTGAGGGCAATAGAAGAAGGGGATGACAGAGAATGAGGTGGCTGGATGGAGTCACTGAAGCAGTAGGCGTGAGCTTAAATGGACTCCAGAAGATGGTAGAGGACAGGAAGGCCTGGAGGAACGTTGTCCATAGGGTCGCAATGAGTCGGACACGACTTCGCAGCTAACAACAACAGTGCTTTGTTTGCATGTAACCGATAAATGAATTGCTTAAAACTCATTAGATTAATCAACTTGATTTATTCATTGGCTTGTAGATTTCAGGCACCTGGACATATGAGATACTCTGGATAGTGTGCCTGGAAAAGTATTAAATAAAACTACAGATTCTGTTTGAATATTGGGGGAAAAAACCCTCTCCCTAAGAGGTTATGAGTAGCTTGAAAGTGGAACCTGTTACCTAAATAGTGGGCTCCCCTTTTTTTGGATGTTAAAACAGAATTTAGACAGCTGTCAGCTGGGATTCATTTTTTTAATTAGATTTATGATTTAGTGAATATGTATCTTCTCTCTTTTGGCAACATGCAGAAAGTTATGTAGCATATATATACTACTCTGCACAAATATATGTATACATGTGATAATAATATTAGTGTCTTGTGAATATATGTATTTATGTATAATAATGTGTGTACACATTTAAGCAATACGGAAATTCAGTTTAGAAGATATTGGGCAAACTCTTAATTATACAGGTATAGCATAGCCAGTTTAAAGAAGCAGTTTGAAGTAAAGCATTTGTATTTATTTGAGCTTACGTACCCATATATGGTTTTGTTTCATGAAATAAAAATAAAGATATTAAAAGAACGCCAAGGACTTCAATGGACTATTAGCTTTTTTCCCCCTGCCATCAGTTTTTTATGTTTCTATGTAAATATTTATTTGTTTGATTCATTAATTTCATTAATTCATTAATTTTGAATTGCTATAATCTTCAGGTCAACACATCTGACAAGATCAAGGAAGCAAGAGCAACATGGATTTCACTGAGGCTTTTTAAATGCTATTGTGAAGCAAATATAGAATCTTAGAATAAGAATTTCTCAATCTCAGTTATAGTAAATTAAGACAGATTCTCTTTGAAACACTTTGCCCACACTTCTCTCAGCAAAGACTGTCTTGCCCTTTCTGAGATAAACATTCAGTTGACTCTGCCCAAGGTTTTCTACAGTCTCTTAAACTACCCAGCCACCCCTTTTAGGAAGGAGTGGAACTACCGTGTTCCCTGGAAATAAGACCCGGGTTTATTTATTTATTTTGCCTCTAAAATAGCTACTAGGTCTTATTTTCGGGGGATGTCTTAGCCGCTTAACTCAGGACTGCCACAGCCAGGCCTCACACGCCCTGACACCTATCGCACCAGCACCCGACTTCTGCGATTACTCACGGCAGGAGGCCACATGGCATGTTGTGCTGTAGCATGTGTGAGCAGCTGGACCACATGGTGTCCTGCCGTGAGCAGCCACAAGTGACTGCAGAAGTCAGACAGTGTCATGACAGGTGTTGGGACATGGAAGGCCTGGCTGCAGCAGTCCTGAGTAAGTGGGTGCAGGGCACATGGGCCAGTTCCACTCCCCCACCCCCATCCTGGCTTGATTTTTACCCGTGCACCTTGTCCTACGTCATATAATCAGACTGTAGGACAGAATGGGTGGGGTCTGAACTAGGGCTTATTTTTGGGTTAAGTCTTATTTTTGGGGAAACATGGTACTATAGAACAGGCCTCCTATTTCCATCACCAACAGGCAGCCCAGAAGGATGACATAATTTATAGCACTGAAAACAGATAAGATGTCTAATAGGACCAGAAAGGACATTATTTTCCCCATTTACGTCCCAATAAAGGCCATCTAGGGACGTGGTGGCTCAGTGGATTAGGACGCTGAGCTTGTTGATCAGAAGGTCAGCAGTTTGGCAGGTCGAATCCCAAGTGCCGCATAGCAGAATGAGTGCCTGTTACTTGTCCCAGTTTCTGCCAACCTAGCAGTTTGAAAGCAAGTAAAAATTCAAGTAGAAAAATAGGGACCACTACGGTGGGAAGGTAACAGCGTTCTGTGCGCCTTTGGCATCTAGTCATGCCGGCCACATGACCACAGAGACATCCTCTGACAAGCACTGGCTCTTCGGCTTTGAAACGGAGATGAGCACTGGCCCCTAGAGTCAGAAACGACTAGCACGCATGTGCGGGGGAACCTGTACCTTTAAAGGCCATCTACTAGCACAACTGGTGCCATTTCACTCCCAAAGCCATGTCTGAATCCTAACTGAAAGTGTTCTAGATAATCTACTGCCTGTGGAGTAGGGGTGACATGATAGCAGTGTTCCAATATCTCAGGGGTTGCCACAAAGAAGAGGGAGTCAAGCTATTTTCCAAAGCACATGAAAACAGGACAAGAAGCAAGGGATGGAAACTAATCAAGCTACCTAGAACTAAGGAGAAATTTCCTGACAGTGAGAACAATAAACCAGTGGAACAACTTGCCTCCAGAAATTGTGGCTGCTCCAATGCTGGAGGTTTTTAAGGAGAGATCAAACAACCATTTGTCTGAAATGTATATAGGGTTTCCTTCTCGAGCAGGGGGTAAAACAAGAAGACCTCCAAGGTCCCTTCTAACTCTGTTATTTTGTTATTCTGTCTGTCTGTCTGGCTCTTAGAATCACAAGAGTTGGTAGGATAGTTGGTTAACTATCAAATACAACTCCCATAATTCAGTGCAGGAATTCAAATTAAAGCACATCTTTTACTTGAGCATAGATAATGGAGAAAGCTAAGCACATGTCTGGACAAATAGTTCTACTGTTAAACTGTTAGGATTTTTCCCCCCAACATTCAATCAGAACGTTATAACTTAAATCCATTATTACATCAGTGTCCTGCACATTGGAATGAGAAAAAAACAGGTTTTAGCTTTCTTCTATGTGATACCTTTTAAGTATTTGAAGAGTGCTATCATATGTTTCCTAAGAGAACTTTTCTCAAGTTTAAATATATTCAGCTCCTTAATCTCTCTTCATATGACTGGATCATCTTTGCTACCCACTGCTGGATGTGTTCCAATTTTGCTTAAAATCTGGAGATGAGGTCTGAACAAAGCAGAAAATACTGGAACAATTACTTGCTTAATTTGGATACACCCCCAAATTACATTTACTTCCTTTGGGCATCCTATTGCTGATTCATATTCAATTTACAATGAAATACTATTCCAGTCTCCTTTTTGCCAGTACTATTACCAAGCCAGGTATCCTTCATCCTATTCCTGTTTATTTTCTAATTGAAAAGTCTTGCACTTCTCTTAGTTATCTCAGACAGTTATCCAATCAATGAATTAGATAAAATTACTCAAGAAAAAGTTGTTCTTAATACATTCATGCGGACTTCTGGTACCATGTTTTCCCCAAAATAAGACCCAGTCTTATTTATTTTTGCCTCCAAAAGAGGTACTAGTTCTTATTTTTAGGGGATGTCTTACCCACTTACCTCAGGACTGCCACAGCCAGGCCTCACATGCCTGACTTCTTCTGCGGCCACTCACAGCAGGATGTAGTGTGGTGCACGCAAGAGGCAGTACCGGTGTGATATGCCATGTGGCATCTTTCCGTGAGTGGCGGCACCATCGCAACACTGCGAGTGGTGGCACTGGCACAACATGCCATGTGGCACCAGCATGACACCACGAGCTCTGGCACTGGCACGACACACCACATGGTATTCTACTGCAAGCAGCTGCAAGCAGCTGCAGAAGAAGTCAGGCAGCAGTGAGACTGCTGCCAGGGTATGGGAGGCTGTGGTGGTTCTGAGGTAAGTGGGTGCAGAGCTCATGGGGCAGCTCCCAACCCCTGCCCTAGCTTGATTTTTATGTGTGTGCCTCGCCCCATCTCATGTAACCAGTCAGTGGGACAAAGTGGGTTGGGTCTTAACTAGGGCTTATTTTTAGGGTAGGGCTTATATTAGGTGCACATGTAAAAAATCAAGCTAGGTCTTTTCGGGATAGGTCTTATTTTCGGAGAAGTATGGTAATTACCACATTGTCTTCAAAGGCCTTACAGATCTATTTGCTTATAATCTACCACAGAATCTTCATAGGTATTATTTAGGCTGACTGGTGTATATTTTCTGGGATCTTCCCTTTTCCTATTTTACAAGATAATATTTGACTTCCTCCCAGTGCCAGATTTAGACTTTGTGGAATACCAAGCTGTATAAAGCTTTGAGGTCCTTGTTAAAAAGTTATATCAGAAGATCTCACTAAAATGCATTCCAAAACAGGATTCTGGGTCACCACAAAAAAAACATATATATGCCTTTTAATTATTTAACAGCAAGGCACTTAAAGTGAAAAAAATACAAAAATACAAATTTACTGATTACATATTTATCATTTGGCTGGCTTGATCTCTTTCATAGATTATAACACAGTATACCCTGGAAACAATATTTAAATGTGAGTTTTAAATAATGTTAAGATACATTTGTATATAAGTAACCAAGAACACTTTATTAAATTAAATAAAAATGAACATTTGCAAAATCAGAAAACTGATATTTTGTAATTTTGTGAGGCCCTGCCTCACATTTTAATTTAGTGAAACACTAAATTGTAGCTTGTTTACCTTATGCCTAAATCTGGTATTGATTCCTGCAGTCAATGGGCCTGTTCTCTGGAATCTTCTTGAGATAATACTTTTTGAGTTTGGTTAATACATCAACTAGTTTTTTCAGTGATATAACTTGCAAATCTTCTGGTCTCAGAAATTCAAAGTCATTCATATTAAAGAGAGTTTTTTTTTAGAAGCAACAGTTGAGAAACAATGCTGAGAATTACTCCTATCTTTATTTTAGCTTTCTGTTCAACTGGTATGGCATAATTGTGCTTTTTCTGAATGAGAGTATGAGAAACGGATGTTAATCTATTTTGAGACAGCAATGCAAGGGCAGAGCACATACTGACTCATATTCAGAGCTTAACTGTTGATGAATGGAGTATGAGTTACCAACAGTAACTCATCATGGAAAATGGAGAGGCCAATTTGCAAATATATAAAGATGCAGAAATAAACACCAGTTTCTGTAGTAGGTACAGAGAAATTGTACATTTTCTTTTTTTAAAGGCATTTCTTTCTCTTAGCTTTACCTTTTGTTGATGATTAGGTTATGTTACATATATGACATGGGACTATTTCTGATGATATATATATTTTTATGTTACCTCTGTGGACTATAAGCTTCTTTATGGATCTTGCTCAAGAAGCTGTTTGGTTTTTCAAAAGCCCTACAAGGCAGGTTCAAAGGCAAAGGACTTCTGATAAACCATGACCTCTTTTAGCAGGTAACAATGTCTTAATACGCTGTAAGGATCATTTTAATTTGCAGGCATTCTAATTTATTTCAATGCTACAGAGTGATACTACATAGGGGAGAGTGTCAAAAATTAATTTAGTCCTTAGCACTTGCCTCTCAGTGCTATTCTGAATTTCATCTGTATTTGAGGAAAGCTCCAGAATTGGAATTCTTGTAGGATCCTAGGGCTCCAACATCTGCTTACAAACATCAGATTTTGCTTTCAGATTTGCTTATAATTCAGGACATCAACATTTTAGAGGAATTGTACAAGTCTATAAATGGGCTCAAGGCTTATTCCTGAATTTTTATTTCATGCTTCTTTCTTGGGTGGGAGATGAGATTTTGACAGTTTGCTGAGTTGTGGAATATTTTCTCTCAGAAAGCAAGATGTTATTTCTCAATTCTACTTTCAGAAAAAGATGAAAATATTCTTAAATGTTATTGAGCACTTAGATATTACTGGAAATAGTTTTTGTATTACTTAATGCTCTATCTTTATTGGTTGTTTTTTTCCCTTTTCTATTTTACATTGACTTTTTATTGGTATTTTAAATTGCAGCAGATAGCTGTTGTTTCATACATATTGTACATAAATGGCAAATACAATTTGACCCCGACTTTGCATTGTTTAGATTAGACCCATTGAAATCAATGAGTTTGTTGTTGATTGTTAGCTATTATTCCAACAAAGTCTGGCTCAAATTCCAAAGAATATAATATTTAGTATCATTCAGATATTTTGGACTATATTTTTCATAGCTAATTATTATTTTTGGCCAAAGGGAATGTTGCTGTCAAAAAAAATCTGAAGGATAAAAGGTGTGGAGCAAAGTGTTTTGACTACTCAGAAAACTGTAATCAATTCCACAGGCGTAGGGATTTTACAAACCTGTACAACTTCTGATTATTTCCTATGACCGGCACAGTTTCTTGTGCAAACATGAGTCAAATGTCTCTAATTTGCCAATTTTAAAACAATTAAGAATACAACAATAAACCTGCTGAAGAGTGCATTGTGTCCAGCAAAAATTCTATCTAGATGATCATTCTGTTTCCACAGAGACCAATTAGATATCAGTGGGGAGTCTTTAAAAAGTCCACCTTCTCTTGCATCTAGTTCCCACTGTGACAAACAAATGCTAGCATGAAATTCTGAAGCAGGGTACATAAGTAATAATTCTCTCCTGGTTTTGCTTCCAAGGGCTGTGTTTAAATATTGCATCTAAATAAGGAATTGCCATATAAAATTTCATTTGTCTTTTCCCACTATCAAGCAAATTCTGTAGCTTGATTATGCCTTTTAAAAAGTTATTTATATTATCTAACATCATGTCAAACGTCATAGTTTAGGACCATCAAGCTGGTTTCCTCCAGGTGTGCTGAATTACAGCATCTAGCATTCTGAATCAGGTGTTTGGGGTAAATCTGAAGGCTATCAGTTTGAAAATGGTTGTTTTAACGTAACAGAAATTACATTCTTTATAATCTGTAAGTAGTATTATCTATGATTACCTTCAAATAATTACCCCAAACTATGCTTCTAAAGCTAGTTTACTTAAATTAGCTGTAGTTAATACTAACTTTCCCTAAGTAGTCTCAGCCATGTAAAATTAGGAACTAGTTAAAAAAATAAAGGACCTCTGAATTTTTGGGAATAATAATAAGTTGGAAGGAACCTTGGAGGTCATCTAGTCCAACCCCCTGCTCAGGCAGTTAACCCTATACCATTTCAGACAAATGGCTGTCCAGTCTCTTCTTAAAAACTTCCAGTGTTGGAGCATTTACCACTTCTGGAGGCAGGTTGTTCCACTGGTTAATTGTTCTAACTGTCAGGAAGTTTCTCCTTAGTTCTAGGTTGCTTCTCTCCTTGACTAGTTTCCATCCATTGCTTCTTGTCCTGCTTTCAGGTGCTTTGGAGAATAGCTTGGCTCCCTCTTCTTTGTGGCAGCCCCTGAGATATTGGAACACTGCTATCATGTCACCCCTCACCCTTCTCTTCGTTAAACTACACATACCCAATTCCAGCAACCATTCCCTATATGTTTTAGCTTCCAGTCCCCTAATCATCTTTGTTGCTCTTCTCTGTACTCTTTCTAGAGTCTCAACATCTTTTTTACATTGTGGTGACCAAAACTGTATGCAGTATTCCAGGTGTGGCCTTACCAAGGCATTGTAAAGTGGTATTAGTACTTCATATGATCTTGATTCTATCCCTCTGTTAATGCAGCCTAGCACTGTGTTGGCTTTTTTACAGCTGCAGCACACTGCTGGCTCATATTTAAGTGATTGTCCACTAGGACTCCGAGATCTCTCTCAGTTACTACTATTGAGCAAGGTACCACCTATACTATACCTGTGCATCTGATTTTTCCTGCCTAAATGTAGAACCTTACTTTTTTCACAATTGAATTTCATATAAGGAAATTTCATATAAGTATTCATCCTCTACTCCCACCCAAGTAAAAAAAACAACAACAACCCTAAAGCAACCCAAAGATTATATTTTTCTCAAAATGAAAGTACTTTAGACCTATCTGTTTTGATTGCCCTTTTTTGGGTTGTCACAGGTCCATAATTTCTTTCCAAAAGCTGTCAACCAACTGTAAGCAAGAAGCTCCAGGGGTTGCACCATAAGATGTTACAAAATTCTCCAGATGAAGACAGCAGAACTTCAGAGTTGAAACTTTTGCTGACATTTATTTATTTAAATAATTTGAATAACCACCCATTTTGTGAAAATAATTCTGGATTAAAACCAATATAAGAGAGCCTCCATTTATTCAGAGCTGTTAAAACATGTCGTCCCTTGAAGTGAATTCCTGAACTCATCATGAATAATTAAGGGTCAGAGAGCAGAGCCTGGGAACTCCATTTTGTAACTGTGTCCTTCTGACCAGGTAGGAGAAGGTTGCTACTGATAGAGTGCAAATAGTCCATTAGTTATAGAAGCTGTGGGGCCACTTTGATTGTGGGAGGCCTGTTGAGTCTGTGACTTCACATTCCTAACATGTGGTATTGATGACATTGTGCACTGTGTTCACTTCACAGTACTTACTTGAAATCACCTTATTTAATTAATAATTTTGAGTGAATTAATGACATCTGAAGTCTTACCCCATGTGAGGAATAAATAAATCCTGGCATGGCAGATGGTGTAAACTTCAAAGGTGTTGATGATTTATATAGGATTAGTGCAATGTCTTGCTGTTGATATTTTATCATTTCAGCCTCACTGGATAAAGCTGTAATGAAGCCAGAAAACATGGGACTGATGTCTCAGATCAAAAGATGGAGACAGGAAGGAAATATTTATGGGAAAATCAGATTCCAAAACATACAAAAATCATTTATGCATAAACATCCAGAAGCTGGATTCAACATACCTATGTACAGTTCTTGATTGAGGCTAGCTTTCTTTCTGAATAAACATGCAGAGGATGACACTGAATAGTATTATTCACCAAGAATTCTTCCCACTCAAATGGCAGTAACATTATTTAGAAAGTCATTTGATTTTATCTTAGAGATATGTGTTTTCCATAGAACCTGTCAAATGCTGTAATTATAAATTGTATCAACTAATTGCTTTGTGTGATTTATACTATCCTAAAATCTATTCTATATGCAATTTGCAAATCATGTTTTTGCAACAAAAATGCTGTTGACTCTCTCCCAAAGCACAGTACTCTATTATATGTCTAATCAATCTCTCCTCTGAGGAGTGAAAGGAAGCACTCATTTTAATTCCAGTTTTTCCAATTTGCCCTTCTAATAAGCTTGTCGGTATATTTGTAATGCAACATCTCTGATGATTATTCAGTTATTAGAACAGATTACTGGAGATATATTCAGGCTACTTCAAACGTTTGGCTGAGGCTGTCAGGTCCTCCTAAAAGAACTGCTAAATTGCAACTTTTAATGGGATAATAGCCAAAAAGATTCTGTATTGGTGTGAGGCGAAATTAATAAAAGCAACAACAACAGCAACAACATATTGTCTTCTGAAAAATCTTCAGCAAATACTGGTAGTTTAGGGTTAATCCAAATTTTATGCAAAAGCCTGAGAATTGTCTAAATATCTCCATTGCTATTACTAAATTACTAGTTAATTCTGTAAACTGGGCTGTGAATTTGTATTTACTGAGTTTAAAGGGATAGGAATAGTGTGTGAGGAATTCTTTGCACAAATTACATTGGCAGGATTATGAGATTGGATTGGTTTTAAAGATTATATAATTATTAAATGTTTTAAACTTAGCTGTCCAAATTTACATAAAGGAAGCTCTTTGTGTATGTGTTTAAGACAAACGTCTCGGTCCCATATTATTATATAAATGTAGCAAAGAAATCTATGGAACCAATTTCAGAGAAATAGCACTCAGTTTAAAAAGTTGTACTCATTAACATTAAATGTGGAATAACCCAATCTTAAAGCATTTCAGTATTTTTAAACTGTAAATAATACAGAAGCAAAACCTGCATGGAATTGCTAAAATGCCCAATTCATTATTATTTTAAAAAAGATTAAAAAATAATTTCTGAACATTAAAGTGCAATCAAACACCACAGAAATTATTTAAACTTTCCATAGGGAAGAAAAAAAAGCTGCACTCTAAAAATGCTACAAGGGTATTGATGTCTATTAAATATTTACTTTTCTCTCTAGCTCACACTAGAAAGAGTAATTTGTGTTTGGCAGAAACTGGCTGCAATTATGTTAGTCAATCCAAAAGCCTAACTTGCTCATGCAAAATGCAAACAAATTAGTTAAAATGGTCTAATTAGCAGACTGAAAAAAATGCAAAGCGAGGCTGCCATAAAATGGTGAGCTATCCAAGTATGCTTTTTACCAAATAAACAAAGATGGAATATAAAATGCCCTAATCAGTCCCATACCACTGAAGCCTGCAAGTGCTCATTTAGCAAAATCTTTGCGGAGTCTCTTCCTATTGATCATAAGTAATGCAAATTCATTCTAGAACAATTAAGGCTTTCTTCCAGGGTTGTCCATGTTGTGACCCAGCAAAGCCAAGCCACTCACAACATATTCTCCAGTTCTTTTTATTGATCAAAGATACTTCCAACAAGGGGGCAATTTGGAAGAGAAATATCATCCAATAGATTATTTTGGTTTTGTCCTACTTTGGTTTACTTAGGTTACATCTCAGGCTTAATCTTTTGCATTTCCTAACATCTGAAATAGTGAAATACAATTTGATGATTTTATTTCAGTCAATACATTATACATTGATGTAGACAAAACTGCATGATGCATTCACAATACATGGAAATCATCTTCAGGTATCCTGGCATAAATATGCCTATATAATTAGTTTTTTGAGCCATGATGTCTTCATGATGAAGCTTTTATCCTCTCTCAGCCAGCACCTCAGCAGTTGAAAGTCATTTTTAGCTGTTCCAGCTTTCACGCAATGTTTCCCTTCTTTTCCCAACACAATTTTGATATAATCTAACTTCCCCTATGATGTGTTGCTGATGCAGCCTGAAGAAGAAACTGTCCAGATCTTTTGACCATATTGAGCTGTTGCGAACACATCCAATGCCTGAATGGCAGTTTCCAAAATGCTTGTCTTGTACAAATGCATTATAAACACAAGATTTTGCATTCTTCTTGAAATAGCACCAGATCTCAAGAACGCTTCTGAAAGAGCACCAGCACCTGTTCAACTTGTGTTACTTAAAAGAATGATTTAAACAAGGAAAGAGTGCCAGGTTCTCCCAGCTGTATGTTTCTGGTTCTGTTGTCACTGAGTGCATTATAGGAGTTCAGTTCTTGTAGTAGGCAAGACGTAGTGTCATTTTGCCACTCCATTCTGACTATTTTGCCATGTACAAACCAGCTCCAGGTGTTCCAGATGCTGCCTGTCATGAAACAGAATTGGACATTGTGCCAGCAGGGCCATTACATTGTAACACTAATCAAGGGTGAAGTTCATTTGTCACTGATCATGCCTTCCCAATTATTTTGTTAAATGGTGAAATTAAAAAATGCCTATAAAGAAAAGGATAGAAACAAATCTCATAAATGTAATATAGTGATTAAAATAAAACAAACCTGACAAAAGAGGAAAAACCTGAATTAACAGAAAAAATCCATATGCACACTATAATTAATTGTATTTAATTCAGTTTATTAAACTTATTATCTAGACCATCGTATCATCATATTGTTTCACTTTTACATTTTTAGGATTGCAAATTTATATTACAAACTCATATTCTGGATCAATTCCTTAAAATCAATGAGATTACATTTATTTCTAACTATATGGAATTACCATCTTTGCCATATCCTGGAATTAATGGAACTAAAGTTCTTCATCAGAGGGCAGAGTTTTAGAAATGTTGTTCAACATCATGTTAAGATCCTTAACTAAACTTTTTTTCTTAAAATTATATTAACATGCACTATGCAGTATAGTGATTTGAAACCAGAATGAGGTTGTAATAGAATGACCAAACCACATGAGTTAAAGAAATTTCACATTTTCTACACCACCCAAAAATAAATAAATAAAAATCTGATGTCCATTCCTTTTTAAATATTCTTTGAGGGGTCCAATAAACACATGTTTTCTGATGAATTTAATGTTTAAATTATGTTTCATATGTTTTAATACCTGCACTCATTGATTTTCCAAAATCGAATATTCTAATTCTTCATTCTGTAATCCACATACATAACTAATACTAATTTTCTCTTCACTTTTTAATGATGAACTGTTAGTTTCTGTTGAAGTACTACATTCCTTATAAAAGCTAAAATTGGAAGTAGGCTGCTAGATCGCTTTGGGCCATACTGTTTAATTAATGTATGATTCAGCTGAATATGTATATTACCAAGTGTATATTATAGGTCAGTCAAGATGCCATCTCTAAAAATCTTCACAACGACTGTCAGGAATCAACTGATTTAAATTATCAGGTCCCTCATTTAAAACATCTTCTGTACTAATTTCAAATTTGGGTTATTCCATAATGTCAATTTCTCAAGTGATTTGGGATCAAAATGTAACTAATCACCAAATAATAATCAAATATGCCTGGTATCTTTCAAAACTGGAAATGAAGATCCATGCTTAGTATAGCTGAACACTCCCTCCTCCAAATGGACTCAAAGAGGAAATTAATGCTAAAAATTTTCATCTTCCCTATTAACAAAAAAATTAAAACCCCAGTTATATAGTTGGAATTCTGATAGGTTGAAACTGCCATCATCCAAATGTAGCCATAATGTAAACAAAAATATTCTAGGGGTTTTATCCGGATGGATTTTTCCTCATTAATTTATATACACTATCTGCATAAAATATCTAAAAGAAGTTAATACTGCAATCCCTCTTAAAATATTCATTTCAATGTAATGTTCATTTTGTAAAACCAATCTTACCCCAAAAACTTAGTAAGAATCACTGAGTTATATCTACTTGAAACTGCATCCATCCATTTGGACATATTAAATACAACATATTGTGATATATTTCAAGAAAAAATTAAATGCAAACATTTTATAGAGTCTGTATAAATTATTAAAAAAATCTTCCAGTAACCCATAGATAGTAATGATCAAAAAGGCAACAAATTAGATGTTCCAATAATAGTATAACCAGAACATAAACCATATAGTTGTATGAAACTTTGGTAATGACATCATGCAATTAGTAAGAATAACCATGTCATATATATTGTGTATTGTGTTCTGGGAAGCAGGAAGGACGCCGAGATGATGAGTACAGCATGGCAGTTCTTTATTGTGGGGAAGTAACTGTACTGCGGGAATAGGGGTACCTGTACCCTTTATATACCTGGCTGGGTATGCTACCAACCAATCAGTTTGAACCTCAGTTTCCTGCCGAAAACTGACACCGGCCACAACAGTTTCAGTTCAGTGCCACCTGGTGGTATCTGTTCTGTAACTGCTTATAGGTGCTCTTTAAGCCTAATACATAACACCCTTTCCTTCTTTAAGAACGAACAATAGTTACCATACAATATATACAACAACACTTAATAACGTGACGACACATCAGGATACCATGCCCTTCACCCTCCCCTCATTTACGCACATAGTTGGCGAGATACGTGGGTGGCCTATGAGTTGGTGAAGAGCATCTTAGGGGTTCTTCCCTGTCCTGGGCAGCCGGGTCAGTGGTTGAGTCCCTGCTGGGCATTTCAGGTTGACCCATCCCAGAGTCAGACCCTGTGGCAGGGTTGTTGCGGTGGTCCTGAGCCTGTTGTTGTTCCGGCCGGACAGGGCTCTCTGGAAACAGTTCTGGGTTGGTGATGTCCTCCTCAGGCTCCGGTCCTACTGTTTGTTGGTAGGGAGGATTTGAGGTCGGTAATGGGCAGTCCACCGGTTGGTTGCTCTGTGACCGTTCAGGAACCTGTTTCCTGACCTGATCTATGTGCCGTCTGATCTGACAACCCCCCTCCACCCCTACTATGTAGGATAGGGGCTCGGTTTTGTCAACCACCACCCCCTGAATCCACAAGTGTCCCGGACTGTAGTTCCTGGCCCAAACCAAGTCACCAGGGTGTAATTCCCTGGGGTCTTTGGTTGGTCTGTGTCAGCAGCCACTCTGTTGCGGTGCAGTCTGTCCAGTTTGGTGATGAGGCGTCTGCCCCAATGAAGTTCCGCCGGACTCTTCCCCGTGGCTGTGCAAGGTGTCATGTGTTGAGATAGCAAGAATTGTGCCAACCTGTGATGCCAGTCACTGACGATGATGCGTTTGAGAGCGTCTTTGGTCATTCGCACCATGCGCTCTGCTTGTCCATTCGACGGCGGGTGGAAGGGTGCAGATGTGATGCGCCTAATCAAGTTCGCTTTCATGAATGCCTGGAATTCAGCAGCAGTAAATTGAGCCCCATTATCCGATACCAAGATGTCAGGCAGGCCATGTGTGGCAAAAAGCCTCCTGAGCACTTGGATTGTTTTGACTGTGGTCATATTGGGGACTGGCACTACCTCCAACCATTTGGAATTGCTATCTACCACTACTAAGAAAAGCTGTCCTTTGAAAGGACCAGTGTAATCTATGTGAACCCTGGACCAGGGTGTGTGAGTCGCCTCCCATTTGTGGACTGGTTCTTGGGGCATTTCCGGCCTGCACCTTTGATAGGTGTAGCAGCCGTGCACCTGTTCTTCTATTGCGTTGTCTAACCCTGGCCACCACAGGTAACTCCTAGCTAATGCCTTCATTCAGACTATGCCTGGGTGCCCCTCGTGTAGAGATTTTAGGACTCTATCTCTCAGTGTCTCTGGAATTATGACCCTACTACCCCACAACAGGCATCCCTTATGGGCAGACAATTCCTATCTCCTTATGAAGTAAGCCTGGAATTCCTGGCCTGGGCTCTTATCCTGCCACCCTGTAAATACCCAAGACTGGACTTTGCTCAGGATTCTATCTGACGCTGTCTCAGTCGCTATATCCCTTGCATGGAGAGGGCATTCATGTAGCTCTTGGATGGCCAGTATCTGCGCTGCCGGTGCTGGGTCGGGTTCAGTGTTTGCCAGGGGTAGCCTACTTAACCCATCTGCATGGCCCATTTCTTTCCCTGGTTTGTGCACCAGTTTGAAGTTATACGCTGATAAGAATATGGACCACCTGAGCATCCTTGGGGAGAGAATTTGAGGGGTTTGTTTGTCTGTGGTGAACAATCCTAATAAGGGTTTATGGTCGGTGAATATTGTGAATTCCCTCCCATAGAGATAGTCATGGAATTTTTTGACCCCTGCCACTATTGCCAGAGCTTCCTTGTCTATCTGGGCGTAATTCCTTTCTGCCCCTGACAATGTTCTGGAGTAGTATGTGATGGGCACCTGTTCCCTGTTCCCTTCTAGATGGCTCAGTACTGCACCCATTCCATAAGGTGAAGCATCATAAGCAGTACAGATGGGCTTTTGTTCAATGAAGTGGGTGACTGTGGATTTATTGGGCAGTAGGCTTTTTAGGGTTTGAAAACTTTTTTCGTGGGCACTGGTCCAGCTCCATGCAGCCTTCTTATCTAGGAGCCTGTGCAAAGGCTCAGCTATTGCTGCTTTGTGGGGAAGGAAGGAATGGTAAAAATTTAGCAGCCCCAGGAAGGCTTGCAATTCAGCCTTGTTCTTGGGAGTGGGGGCCATCTTGATTGCCCTTACCTTGGATTCTGCAGGGTGAATTCCACTGGCATCTATTTTAAACCCCGATAATTCTGTGGCTGCAACCCTAATGCTGCATTTGTCTCTTTTTAGTTTGAGACCTGCAGAGCAAAATCTACCTAAAACTGCCCTCAGTCTATCTGCCAGGACCTCTTCTGTGTCCCCTGCAATAAGGACATAATGGAAATAAGGGCATACCCCTTGAATGCCCTTAAGAGTCCACTCCATTACCTCCTGGAAAATTCCTGGAGCCACACTGACACTGAATTGCAGGCAGTTAACTCTGAAGGCTCCCTTGTATGTTACTATTGTTTGAGCATCTGCCATCTCCCTGGTAACCGGCAGCTGCTGGTACGCCTGCGTGAGATCCAGCTTCGCAAAGATGGCACTGCCTTGGAGGGAAGCGAGAATGTGGCCGACCGTTGGAACCGGATAAGCGTGCTGGTTAAGGGCCCGATTCAGCATGCATTTATAGTCGGTGCAGATTCTTACTTCCCCATTAGACTTAAGGGGGGTGACTATGGGGGTCTCCCAGTCTCGCCGCTCTACCGGCTGTAGGTCACCCTGCTCGACTAATTTGTCTAGCTCTCTCTCTATCTTGTGTTTGAGAACAAAGGGGACTCTCCGGGGTTTGATTCTAACAGGTAGGACGCTGGGGTTCAGTTTAAAGGAAATGGGGGCCCAGGTGTACTTGCCTAGTTTATCGAATATGTCCGCAAACCCATTGCAGACAGATTCGATGCTGCTTCCCTGGGTCCTGTGGATGCCCGATATCACTATGCCTAGGGCCTCAAACCAGTCTAACCCGACTAGACTAGTTCTCCGGCCCTCGACCACAATGATGTCCAAGTGCCCATGGAAACTCTTAAACCTCACTGAAAGGTTGGCCTCCCCCTTGATCCTTACTGGGGCGTTTTGGAAATCAGTTAAGATAATGTTGGAGGGCCTCAATTTGACCCACCGCTTGCTCCAGCCACGCACGAATTTTAAAGTCTTATAAGATATTACTGATACTGCAGAGCCGGAGTCAAGCTCCATCTTGCAGGGAATGCCCTGAAGGTGGATGTCCAATTTAAGCTTGGGTTTAAGTGGCCGGTGGGCCCCAGTTCTACAGATGGCCCTCTGGCTTTCGAAAAATCCTATGTGGTTAGGTTTCTGGGCCCCAGTACCTTTCCACGATGCATCCTCCGGCTGTAGCTTGTGGAGGCCATCTCGGGAACGGCTATGACAGACCTCTGCAATGTGACCTGTTTTGCCGCAGGCCTGACACTTGGCTGACCGGAACTTGCAGATGGCCCTCGCGTGGTCTCCGCCGCAGCCTGCGCACTTTGGGAAGGGGGCTGTTTTCCGCTGTTTCTCCTGGCTTCCGTGTCGCCTCTCACGTTGCTTCGGTCTCCGGTGAACCTGATCAATGCCGGTTTCTTCCACCGCTTCTCCGCTTCCACCATATGCAGTGTTTTCAAGGTGGATGGATCCTCCTGGGCTGCTGGGTTGGGGGGTCTGGACCACTTGTACTGCACCACCGGCCGCCTTGTGGGCCAAGATCTCATCCTGAGTATCTTGGAGGGTCAAGTTGGGCCTAGAGAACAACTTCTGTTGCAGGCGCTTGTCGTGTAGGCCGAACACGAACCGGTCGCGTAGCCTCTCATCCAGATTGGTGAACTTGCAGAGGTGGGCGGCCTGTCGCAAGGCTGCGATGATTTCCAACGCCGATTCACCCAGAAGTTGGACCCTCTGGACGAACTGGAACCGCCAGGCCAGCTTAAATATTCGTGGTTTGAAATGCCCATCCAGTTTCTGGGTGAGGTCTTGGAATGAGACAGTTCCAATCAGCATTGGCGAGCACAGGCTTATGGCCAAGTTGTAACTGGCGGGCCCGCTTATGCAGAGCAGGGTTGCCAGTTTCAGGCCATCTTCTGTGATCCGGTTCGCCCGGAGTAAATTTTCGACCTGTCCCAGGTGAGAGTCCCACTGTTCGGGGTGACAGATGTCGAATTCTCGGAGCTGACCGATCTGTGTCATCTCTGTGTCCGGCTTCTGTGAATCCTGCTCTACCCATGTGGCTGCTAGCGTGGTGGCTAGTCAGTCGTTGGGGGGGGGAAAGATGCCTCTTTCCTCCAGCAAGCATTGCCGTCCCCTAGTGACTTTCAGCTCTTATGGTGAAGCAGGATCCCACCTTCGTTGCCACTATTGTGTATTGGGTTCTGGGAAGCAGGAAGGATGCCGAGACGATGAGTACAGCATGGCAGATCTTTATTGTGGGGAAGTAATTGTACTGGGGAAATAGGGGTACCTGTACCCTTTATATACCTGGCCAGGTACGCTACCAACCAATCAGTTTGAACCTCAGTTTCCTGCCGAAAACTGACACCAGCCACAACAGTTTCGGTTCAGCTCCACCTGGTGGTATCTGTTCTGTAACTGCTTAAAGGTGCTCTTTAAGCCTAATACATAACAATATACATACATGTAAGAACAATTTATATTCAGTCTTTAGTGCCATCATGCCTTTAATATCTTGAGAATGTCAAAACCAAAGATTTGAAAACCCAGCTCCTGTTAGGTGCCTTGATATACATAGTTTGATAGACTGAAAGACAAATCAATTTCTAATAACTACTGGACAGTGATATCAAATTATAATCTAATAAAATCATGGGAACTTATATTTTTTAGAACATTATTAAATTCAGTCTGGACTCACCAAAGGCCTTTTCAAACAGCTGGTTCCAATGTATCTCGAGATATATCCTTAATATCAATCAAGTATTGTCAGATACAGGTACTTGTCTCTCAGCTAATGTTGCAGTTCATTTTATAAGGTTCATATTAACTTGCACATCTTGTGGATCTTTTTCAAGCATTAATATTACTGTAGCGTTTCAGAATGATAAAGGAGATGTATTAATGTTAAATTACAGATTACAAATCTTCAAGAGGATAAATGCATAAAACAACTTTCTGATTTTTATTTATTTATTTCCCACTTTTATTATTTTTACAAATAACTCAAGGCAGCAAACATATGCAACACATTCCCCCTCCTATTTTCCCCACAATAAAAATCTTGTAAGGTGAGTTGAGCTGAGAGAGAGTGACTGGCCCAAGTTCACCCAGCTCGCTTTCATGGATAAGGCCAGACTAGAACAAAGTCTATTCCACCATTTCCTGAAAGGTGTCTATTCTTTTACGCATTGGACTATACAAAGAAAAGAAAGACAAAAAGCCAGGAATGCCCAGAACTGCGATTAGAAGCCAGGAGAGCCCAGGGATTGTAAAGCAGCCCACCAGTGACCTTCTAGGTAGTATCATCACTAGCACCAAGCTTCAGGAAGCCTTGGTGAAAAGACAAAGTGAAGGAAAGAATTTGCCATTACCCCAATGCATACACAGATGGCCCACCTATGCAACTGATCATCCCAATGCCTTCCTTCCTTATTCCCCCTCAGCTGCTGCACTAAGTGTATCACCACCCTTCCAATCTTCCCAGCCTTTCTGCTTTGACTTAGAAGATTCTATTCCAGTGTGCCTCCATCCGTCCAGTCTTCCTATCGGTAGTACCTTCTCAGCTTTGGTTCTGCAACTCAGCCTATTGTTATGCCAAAATATTGGTCACTTGGCCCACTCAACCTTCCAATACTTTCTCTTTTCTCTCACATATATCAGTCATGAAGTATGCCCATATCTTTCTAGCAATTTTCCTCTCTCACCTAAACTGAAGCATGAGGTATGCACAGAAACATATATATTTTGAGAGGACATATTGATCTCCGCTTGGACTGCATATGGTAATGACCTAAATCAGTGGTGTGATTCAGCTGGTTCGCACCACTTCAACAGAACCAGTAGCTAATTTTTTGTTGCCCAGGCCCAGAATAATAATAATAATAATAATAATAATAATAATAATAATAATAATAATAATAATAATAATAATAATAAATAATAATAATAAATTCTATTTGTATACCACCCTTCTCCCGGAGGACTCAGGGCGGTGAACAGGGCAGTACATGTTAAAAGACAGAATACAAAAATTAAAAGAGATTAAACATAGTGCCCACAACTCTTACAATAGGTTAAAACACATTAAAAGTAGTAAAACCCAACCCCATCCCATCAGGCCAGGCCAGCTTGTTTGAAGAGATAAGTCTTTAGATCGTGCCGGAAGGAGCGGAGGTTGGGCGCCATCTGGAGCTCAACCGGAAGATGGTTCCATAAATCTGGCGTGCTCACAGAGAGCGCCCTCCCCCTGGGGGCCACCAGTCGACATTCTTTGACCAGTGGCACCCTGAGGAGGCCCTCTCTGTGGGAGCGTACTGGGCGGAGGGAAGTTGATGCCGGCCTCAGGTGCTCCCTAAGGTATTCCGGACCCATGCCATGTAGGGCTTTGTAGGTCATTACCAGCACCTTGAATCTCACCCGGAAGACAACCGGAAGCCAATGCAGCTCGCAGAGCAGAGGTGTAACATGGGAGTATCGGGAAACTCCCAACACAACTCTCGCGGCTGCATTCTGTACCAGTTGGAGCCTCCGAGTGGTCTTCAAGGGCAGCCCCATGTAGAGAGCGTTGCAGTAGTCCAAACGAGAGGTCACGAGCGCATCCACACAGAAAACTGGTTGTTCACATATTTGAATCTCACCACTGAACTAAATCAGATAAAAGTGTTCTCCATTGTATCTAAAGTCCACTAAAGGTGGATGTCTATGAAGTCATCCAGGTCATGGTTGAAAAAAGACCTTTGGGACACTAAAGGTAGACTTATACTTTTTTCTTATATCAATGTTTTTTTTCTGATACTTTACAAAGCAGCCAGCTACTCCTCTTCCTTGCAGACATGAATATTTCTAAGTTTTTAATAACATGTAACATTCCAACAATAGGTCTTTTATCACTGAGCAGCTGTCAGATTAAAGCAGCTATTGTGCAATAAAGAAGATGAGACACTCCTTGTGTGATACATATTCTATGCAGTTGTTTATAATGAAAAAAATAGCAACTATTATTCCCCACTTTCATTTCTTTGGTCTTTAGGTTGCACTAAAGTTCCTCACTAGTCTACTGTAGTGAGATCTGTATATGATGTAGCTTTCAGCAGTTTGCAACAAGGTGTTATTTAGGAGCATCCAGAAGGGGAGGAAACTTACAAAAAAGTCAAGAAGGCAATTTGATCACAGGCCAGTCCCCCCTTTTTTATGTGGGCAAAACGTGTTTTTTTTAAAAGGTGAGGCTTTGATCACACAGTGCCAACTTTATTGACTTTATTGATTCCCCTTGTGGATGCCCCTTAAAAATATGAAACATTTCCAAGTGAGCTTAGTCTAATGGACAAATGATCAGATTCAAGTTTTCATATTTTAGACACAGCAGGTAAAGAACAAGCTGCCTTGAAAAGTCCGTAATGTTAGGAAAGTAGAAGGAAACAGAAGAAGTGGATAAATAGCATCAAAGTGCATGGAGTCAATTACAGCTGCAGTGGCATCATTTTTGGAAGACTTGAACAATGACATTGGGGACAAATGATCCTGGGAAAATCTATTTATTTGGTCACTAAGATTCAAAAGTATCCTTTAGGGCACATAATCAATCAGACTTAATAGGCCATATGAGAAGACATGTATAGAACTAAAATGTAACACATATTAATCTGTAAATCACTGTAAAGAATTAAGTGTTTAAAATGAGAGAGGGAGGGAGGGAGCAGTCATATGTGATTTGAATCTGATCTTTCTTATTTCTGGTCTAAGTCCTGGATAGAACACATTTTGAAAAAATACATCCCATAACAGAGTTTCTCTTTTATTGATTCTATCCAAAGTTTTAATTCAATTCCCCAAGTGATGCTCCTAATTTTGCAGAATGTGCTAACTTCTGACAGCAGCCCATTCAGAATCTGGGACTGCAAAGGGATGAGCGTTGGAACAATTTTCCAACCATTTATTGTTTCTGAAATGATACTTTTAAACCCAGGCAGAGGTTCAAACGTCATGAACAAGCAAGATAACAACATTTTAAAAAAACTAGCAATAACAGAAGGAATATATAATAATAATATTATAATAGCAACATAACATAGCATAGTACAGCACAGCACAGAATAACATATAATGTATATAACATAACATATATAACACAACACAACACACCACACCACAACACAACACAACACAACACAACACAACACAACACAACACAACATAACATAACATAACATAACATAACATAACATAACATAACATAACATAACATAACGTGTGTAGATGGCAGATTAGACTGCTACCGTCCACTATTTCATTACATAAGAATGTCTTTGGCAGGAAAAAGACTTCATTGGAGAGATCAAATGGATTCCCAAGACAATTTCACAGCCAAGATTCAGCTACTGAAAGGTTTCTACTAGGTGTGTTTTGAAATGGCAGGACTGGTGGGAAAATGTCTTTGGGGAATGCTAGGCCGGTCTATAGAGGTAAAGTCACTCCAAGTTGAGCAAGTCTCCCAAAGGCTACATGAAGATGTTACTATTGTTTCTTTGGCAATTGTATGGAAAGAGTTTGCAGGGCTCTCTTCCAGGATTTTTTTCCCCCAACTAGTCTGCAGCCCAGGGATTTCCTGTTGCTTCACCACCTAAATATTAACTAGGCCCAGGGCTATTTTTCTCATAGAACGCTCAGAATGGAGTTCCGGCACCTTTTTTGGATGGAACCTTGTAGGGTAGGCAAGGCGGGTTGTATGACATGTGTGAGTTCCGGCACCTTTTTCTTTTACCAAAAAAAGCACTGACTAGGCCTGACTCTGTTTAGCTTTTACAAGATCAACTAATGTTTGGCTAGGTGCTGCTAGTTTCTGTAACAGGTGAAGCAGAATATAATATGGTGCCAAACCATTTAGAAACTTACTGGTTCTAAGCAGCATTTTGCTGTAGTGGTCAGAAGAAGAAAAAAACTGAACATGAAAGGATTTTTCTACAGCCTGACTGTGAAAAGCAGAAAGAAGAGTCTTCTGCAATGCAGCTTGAGGATCTTCCACCAAGGCATATGTTGGGCAGATGTTATATGACAAAATGTGAGAGAATGTCACAGCATGAACAACAGTGAACAATCTTGGCTAGTTTGGCAGTAGAGTCTGAGAAACAAGTAGGCTTTGTGCATTTCCCTCAAGTACTCTTTAAAACGCACTGCATCTAAAATCCTGAAAAATCAGGGAATGTTACTCATGTACTTGCCTTGCTTTTAGGTTCCATTTAATTCTCTGCCATCTCCATTGAAAAGGGATTAAATCTCTGCCTAAGGTCCTAGAAAGCCACAGACAATCAGGGTTGATAAATATTATAGACGCAAGCAATTCAACTGCACATCTGAAAGAACCGATCAAATTAATGTATGCTCATGCATAGCTTCTCCAGCTCTGGGTTAAAACTATCAAAGAGAGCAATGGATATATGAGTTGGGAAAGAAATTCCCCCTTTTCTCTGAAAAAAATAATTCATATTTATTCACCTTTTCTTCAAGGGACTTAATGCAATGGGCAAGATTCCATCTCCAAGTTTACGTCCCTCTCTTCATTTCATTCTCCTTTCAATATAATCTCACCACCTACTTAATGCTGTTTGGGAGGATAAGCTGGTCCAGAGTCTCCCTGGGAGCTTTTTGACTAAAGGGGATCTAAACCAGATTCTCATCAGTTCCAGTGATTTTCATTCTCATTAGGTCCTAAAAAGGAACTGCATGTCTCTTCCTGAGTTTTTAACCCCTCTTAGCACATATACATTTGTTTGTGTGGGACCTCATCCAGAAAGGTGACAAATCTGCACTCTGCAAGTGTATTAATCTTACTCAGGACAAGGAGAAGAGGACATAGAATGCCACAGTGTCTATAACTTCCAAGTTAAAAAGAAAGTTTTCTCAGACTAACAGATGATGGGGTTTAGCAACAGGGGGTAGATTACACCTTCATTCACGGTTTGTGAAGATTCCTGACGTCCTACCTGATTCTTTCCCATCTATATAAAGCTGAGCAGCATGAACTGCTACACTGCCAGTGATCTCTCAGTGGCAATGAATGCCAAGTACTTTATTTGAGTTTTTATGCCAGTGCTATGCAAGTCTTGGTAGGCAGACTCCCCGAAGAACTCAACATGAATTTTTGCATGGATATCAGTGAAATCATGGCTTGAAAAATAATACTGAGAGCTCACAAACATAGCATGGATTTGTAGCACTCCCTGGAGGATTATAAACCAATGAACATTTCAGCAAATTCCCAGTAAATTATCATTTATGACACATAGATGTATAAGTGAAACTCTGTAGTCTGATTTCAGTGATGTTTCCATTTACTAAACCACTTACAAAGTTTTATTCAAATTAGTGACATAAGAGGGAGGAGTCATTCAAATACTGCAGATTAAATGCCAGTTGTTTCTGAAAATGGAGAGTAGAGCAAATATGAAATATCAAATTAATTGAGGACTGAGAAGAAAGAAAGAAAGAAAGAAAGAAAGAAAGAAAGAAAGAAAGAAAGAAAGAAAGAAAGAAAGGAAAGAAAGAAAGAAAGAAAGAAAGAAAGAAAGAAAGAAAGAAAGAAAGAAAGAAAGAAAGAAAGAAAGAAAGAACATTATAGTTTGGAAAGTGTTCAAAATCTACAGTTAATCTGAATCAACAGCTCCTTCTATTTCGCTGTAACTTTATAGTGCAGTCATCAAAAATGCACACCTGCTCCCCCAAACCATCCCAATCATATGTGTAAGAGCAATAGAAATAGTAATAGCACTTAGATTTATATCCTGCCCCATAGTGCTTTACAGCAGTCTCTGGTCAGTTTATAATATCAGCATATTGCCTCCCAACAATCTGGGACCTTGGAAGGATGCAAGGCTGAATGAACCTTGAGCCAGTGAGAATTGAACTGTCAAACTGCTGGCAGTCGGCGGTCAGCAGAATTAGCATGCAGTACTGCATTCTAACCACCGCACCACCATGGCTCTTGTTTGGTTGCTTCTTATGTAAACTATGGGGTATAGACAATATTGATAGATAGATTGAATGATAGAACTTCATTTATATCCTGCCTTTTCTCCTAAAACTGAAAGGTGGTTTACATGAGATGGAGTGTCTTTTCTAAGTTTACTACCACAACAAGACTGGGCTGAGAGAACTGACTCACATAAACTCTCCTAGTGAAACCAGTGATTTAGTGGGGTCTTGAACTTGGTTCTTCACTATTATACTGTACTGGTTCTAAACAGATGAAAAGTGAGACAATTTATCCTGAACCATATTCATATTTGTCAGTGGCGTAGCGTGGGGGGTGCAGGGGGGGCCGGGCACACCGGGCGCAACATCTGGGGGGGCGCGCTCGCACTCGCAGCTCTCTGCCCCTGCCTGGCTCACTCACTCTCTCTCACTGCAGTGCTGGCTGTGTGAATCCGATCCGAGCCGCCGGGTCGCTGCCCACTGTGGAGGGGGGGTGCAAATTACTTGCCTTGCCCCGGGTGCTGACAACCCATGCTACGCCACTGATATTTGTGGTTGAGAATACAACCCTTTAATGTGCATTAGATGGTACTTCATCTGCCTTCCTTACATTACAGACATGTTTAACTTTAAATCCTATAATCACAAATCAGCATGGAACATGGAACCAGAGTTCTTAGTGGAGCAAAATACTGCAGAATGCAGTATGATTTGGATCAAGCTACATTTAAAACCTTTTGAGAAAAGGTTTTACACTATGGTGTAATCATATTATTGACTGGGACCGATGACAAGGAAAGTGTGACTACGTTGATCTCCTAACATCACTGGCTTATTCTGTTATGTATGCTTCAAATTACTTGCTATGATCAATAAAGCATTAAGTGACTTGAAACCAAGTTGTCTGAAAGTCCATATGAATCTCTTTATTATTGTTCACAACTTTTATTTGAGTACCACTGAGTACCAGTCTTGGCAGAAAGGTATGATGAAAGTACAAGAATTTTAGAATGTCATGCACAATGACACATATTGGATGGAAGTGGAATACAGACTTATAAACACAGAGATACATATATAACCATCACACTATTCCAGGGGTGTCAAACTGCCGGCCCATGGCCGGATGCATCATCAGGAAGCCACGCCCACCCCATTGTTGGCAATGGCGAAAAAGCTCTGATATGTTGCACGATGTCGTGTGATGTTGCAAGTTTGACATGTCTGCACTATTCAATTTTGGAATAAACAACATTATAGAATGTGGCAAAGAGGAATAAAAAATAATGGATATAACATAGGAAAAGAACAGGAAGATAGTAAAGCCAATTCCCACAAACACTATTCATTACACCTCTCTATTTCTGTCCTTGCAAACCATCCTTGCTTTCACCGTGTCCATTCCCTAATTCATATATTAGCTTTTAGTCTTTAAAGACAGATTGTGTCCTAAACATATTACCTTAGAAAAAATTAGAAAACACAAGAATAAACAAGTATATATTCCATTAAGTGTCAGAGAAATGACATCATGTGTCATTTAGCCCCTGGAAAACTGTAGTATACGTTTGTGAGAAAATGAAGACAAGTAACATATTACATATGTTTTTACTATGAAACACCTGTGGCTGTGATATGACAGGAATGGAAGACAGTCCTGTGGGCCAGGCCATTTTCTCAGCAATGACTTTGTTTGTCAGAAGGCCACTAAAGGAATAACAGAATAACAGAGTTGGAAGGTCTTCTAGTCCAACCCCTGCTCAAGCAGAAAATCCTATACCATTTCAGACAAATGGCTATCAGTGTCTTCTTAAAAACCTCCAGTGATGGAGCACTCACAACTTAGTATTAGTACATCTTAGTATTATTACGAAAACCCCCAGAATTCCACAAACCACATTTTTGGAACTTCTGCATTAAACATTTTAAAAATTTCATTAATTCCATCTAGTCAAACTATGTTGATCTTCCCTTCCTTTCAACATATTCACTCTTCATTCATGTATTTTGTCAAGCTTCCGATGGACGAACTCTTCAAAGAACTCTGAGGCATTGTTTACCTTAAAAGTCTTTATTAGAGCATCTGCTAACATCGGATGTTCTTGCTTTGACATATTTGTTTTGTAATTCAGTCTTCATGCATTCTCTCTATATGACCAAATCACCTTACTGAGCTTCTTTCAAACTGGTGACCCATTATTTTTGACACTTTATTTTAGTGCTTTATCGTACACACTTCTGTTTAGAATTCTAAGAAATCCTATTCCCAACTTTTCAATTTGCATTTATGTTTCTCTTAATGGAGAAATCTTTTATATAACTATTTTCCTTATTTTGATAAACATTTATTTTTTGCAAGAGACAACTTAATATCCACTATCTTTTAGCATTCCTATCTATTTGATATAATTTTTCACCATTTATGTATAACTTTGTAATTGTTCAGTCCATTTTCCTTGACATTTGATACATTAATTTTCAGATCCATACTCTTTCTTGCATCATGTTGTTGAACATTCACTACAAATCAATTTGGTTCTCATCCGACATTTCTACTTCATTTGCATTTAAAAGTACTAATTCATGTCCCCAACCATATTTATCTAAAATTACCATAAGCACTCCTTAAACATACTGTATATTGATAAATTCAGTAAAGAACCGGACATCACACACTTCCATCTCAATATTGAACATATCATTATCATTCCCAGACAAATCTCTAAAGTACTGCTTCTGCTAATCTGTCATGTTGATTTCATTGAAAATCATTTCATCATTTTTATTTGTAATTCCTTTTACTTTTTTATTTAGCCCTATTCACCCAGTTCTCAACTTATTACATATTTCCATCAAAACAATTATACATTTTCTTGTGCTTCTTTTAAATCTTGTTCTCTCTTTGACTGTATTCTGTTTGTCTGTCTATCTGTCTATCTTATGGTAGTTTCTCTTTCATTCTAGTTTTGTACCGTTCAGTCTCATACATGCATTTTTGTCATTCATTTTCATTTTATTTTAACATTTCACTAAATATCTTTTTTATGCAGGTTTTAGCATTGCTCCATTCACTTCAGTAGTACCCGGCAACATAATTCTTTTCACTCTGTTGTGCACAGTTTATGCATTCCTCTTTCTTTAGATTCATTTTTCATTCATTCTGTTCTGTAATACTTCTTCATACAGAACTTGCATTTTTATACATTCTATTTTTACTCTCATTTCTTTCCCTTATTTTCATGTCCATATTTTCTCAACATTCATTTGTCAACTCACTAAGTAAACCAGACCAAGAAATCAACTCTGTGGAAAGTTTAAGACTGATTATAGCAGAAACTTGCAAACTCTTGTCATACCTACTTCCAGTGCTTTTTTTTTGGGGGGGGGGGAAAGGTGCCAGAACTCTCACACAGCTCCAGCTCCAGTCAAAAGGGGGGGGTTGAGAAGAAGCCATTTAAGGAGTGATTTTGCGGCCCCCCCAGCAGTCCAACCCAGGATTTGGAGGCCTTTTCCAAGTCTCCAGAGCCCAGATCGGGCCGCTGGGGTGCCACAAAATCACTCCATGCCCATAGATCCGTGCTTCAGAGGTTTGGAAAAGGCCTCCAGAGCCCAGACCGACCGTTGGGGGGTGGGGGCTGAAATCGCTTTGCAGCCATAGATCCGGGTGGCAGAGGCCTTTTCCAGGCCTCCGGAGCCTGGATCAGGCTGCTGGGGACCACAAAATCACTCTGGAGGCAATACCTGGACTCACGCTGGCAGCTTAGAAGGAACCAGTTCTTCAGTTCTGTGCGTTCTATGACAAAAAAAGCCCTGCCTACTTCTCATTCTTATATAGTTCAATGAATTATGAAGGCATCTATCTGAGCCACTTCCAAATGTTATCAGTATATTCTGGACTTTTTAAAAAATGCTTTACCCTTTGTTGCCATGGTAATGGAGCTTGCATATATGCCAAGGGTATCCTCCTTACTTTCTGTTAAACCATTCTTGGCACCATCGATAGTCTGTTTAACATTGAGAACTTTTCAGCACCTTTGTATCCTGCACTAATTCTCTCAATCTTTCACCAGAAACAATTGAATCAATCATTTTTAAGATTTATATTCTTCCTTTTCAGTTACGGGCATATGAATATATTTGAGTTAATCATATGTTTATAATGAATAGACTTTTCCTAAACTGATGCAGAGCAGCCACTATTCTCATTCATTCTTGGATCTCCAAATAGACCCATTATTTTTTTCTGTAGTCTCGTTATCCTGTTCCCACCAATCCATTAAGCTTTTTTGTTTGAATCATGCTCACTCAGAATATAACACAATGTCCCCCTAAATTAATCTGTTTCTTTCACTAACAACATTCAGATTTATATATGTGTGTGTGTGTGTGTGTGCGTGTGTGTGTGTGATATGTTAACTCTTAGATTACCTTGCTAGGCCCCAAACATGGGGCAAATCTTTATTTCCTGTTTTCAGCCTTATCTCAAAGGCCATCGAACAGGCTGTAGTCACACCGGACAGTTCATATATTTGTGTAAATTACTAACAAAGAATTCAGGGAGGCTGATATGCATTTCGGACTCATTAGTCTTCATCAGTCAGTCATACCCTTCTGAGATTCGAACCTGGGCTGCTTGCATGTTAGGCAGTGTTTTTACTTCTTGAGCCACAGGTTCTCTCTCGCTTTGTTAGCTTTCTGCAAGGGGAGAGATATGTGTCATATGTTAACTATTAGATTACCTATATATAATCCCGCCCTTCTCCGAAGACACTCAGGGCGGCTTACAATCTAAAACACAAATCAATGTGCTTTATTCTATGTATATACCTGCTTATTAGGGCTTTTGCCCTCCCCCAAGCGGCATTATTACAAAGTCAGCTTATTGCCCCCAAAAATCTGGGTCCTCATTTTACCTACCTCGGAAGGTTGGAAGGCTGAGTCAACCTTGAGCCTGGTGGGATGCGAACCTGCAGCTCGTGTTACTTAAGGAGGCATTAGCCCACTGCTCCACCAAGGCTCTTTTAATGAAGCCCTAACCTTCATTTGTCCAGATTACAGTATTCATCAAGTCTACTCCAGAAGATCAGGCCATTTTCATCATATCTTAGTTTCCCAGGCACACAAAAGATCTTCCTTCCTTCCTTCCTTCCTTCCTTCCTTCCTTCCTTCCTTCCTTCCTTCCTTCCTTCCTTCCTTCCTTCCTTCCTTCCTTCCTCTCCCTGCCTCCATCCTCTCTCTTCTTTTTATGCTTTTTAATATTTATACCTTTTAGATTCCATGTCAAAATTCTGGTTATCATTAGTGAATGAACATGAAATATCATCCCTAGATAATTTCCCTGGCTGCAAATCATGACTTTGATTAATCAAAAACTCCTTCTAACAGTGTTACGGATTAGCACATAAGTTAGGTGAAGGACATAACCCTGCCCTATTTCACAATTAAAACTGTAGTAGGAAAGAATCATGTCAGTTAAGAAGGAGCTGTAATTAAATTAATTGAGTTTTATAGTTCCCATCATATATTTCTTCACCTAAACCCCCATCTTTAAACTACACAGAAATCAATTATCTCAACAAACCAATAGAAGGACTATAAAATGATGTGAACCCTACTCTAAGAATTCAAGCATGAGGCCATTTTCTTCCCCCTCCCCTTTCCACATATTAGGTAGTTTATTCTAAATTATCCCTTAATTATCGATCTTTAGGGGACAAAATCAGCCAAGCTTCTATGTAGCTAATCAATTTACGTGACTGATCTGCCTAAATTCAATTATTTTTTTGAGTGACAAAATGCTAATGAAGAACAAGTCAGGATTCTCTACAAATGTTTTCAAATGTTTTTTCTGATTTACCCTGTCCTGACAGATACAGAGTTAAATGTGGACCTCCAAGACTTAAAATACCACTTAAAGATCAGGGATGTTAGCAACCTGAAGAGGGTGATGGGCACTGGTGTCTACAGGTTATGAAATTGAGTTGATGCAATGTCATTTTGGTTCTACTGCAGCCTAGTTATCTCTTGCGAAGATTTCATGTGTGATTAGTCAATTTGAAGAAGACAGCAAACCTTATCAGGCACACGTTATGATATTCCTGTCAACTCAGTAAATATGAATAAGAAATTTAAGATGAGGTGTCACATCTTCATATCAAACTCCAGTGCACTAGCAACTATGACTTGGGAGACTCCTTCTTCCTTTCCAAACTTTAATAAACACAAAGATAAAGGTAAATGTTTATTTCTATAATACTGTACTGGTAATGTTTATGTTAGCATATTTTGTTACAAAATTCTCTTTGAACATAATAGGAAGAAGAAAAGAATGAAAAAAATCCTCATAGACAGGTTTACATAAAATGCATATATTTGTTGTTGTTAGCTGGGAAGTCATGTCCGACCCATCATGACCCCATGGACAATGTTCCTCCAGGCCTTCCTGTCCTCTACCATCTTCTCGAGTCCATTTAAGCTCACGCTTACTGCTTCAGTGGCTCCATCCAGCCACCTCATTCTCTGTCGTCCCCTTCTTCTCTTGCCCTCAATCTTTCCCAGCATTAGGCTCTTCTCCAGTGAGTCCTTCTGTCAAGCAATAACATTCGATGTTAGCCCATACTTTGGAAACTTGACACCTTCCTTCTCATTAGGTGGCCAAAGTATTTGAGTTTCAACTTCAGGATCTGGCCTTCTAAAGAGCTGTCAGGGTTGATCTCCTCTAGGACTGACCCGTTTGATTGCCTTGCAGTCCAAGGGACTCGCAGGAGTCTTCTCCAGTAGATGTTTTTCTTGAGAAAAACATCTACTTCTGCTTCATTGACTATGCTAAATCCTTTGATTGTGTGGATCATAACAAACTGTGGCAAGTTCTTAAAGATATGGGCATACCAGACCATCTTATTTGTCTCTTGAGAAACCTATATGTGGGCCAAAAAGCAACAGTGAGAACTGGACACGGAACCACTGATTGGTTCAAAATTGGGAAAGGAGTCCAGCAAGGCTGTGTACTGTCACCCTGCCTATTTAACTTATTTAATTTATAGAGCCTTGGTGGAGCAGTGGGCTAATGCCTCCTTAAGTAACACCAGCTGCCTGCAATTAGTGCAGGTTCGAGTCCCACCAGGCTCAAGGTTGACTCAGCCTTCCATCCTTCCGAGGTAGGTAAAATGAGGACCCAGATTGTTGGGGGCAATTAAGCTGACTTTGTAATAATGCCGCTTAGGGGGTGTGTGAAAGCCCTAATAAGCAGGCATATACATAGAATGAAGGCTACTGCTAAGCTTGTAAGCCGCCCTGAGTCTTCGGAGAAGGGCGGGATATAAATGGAATTAAAATAAAAAATAAAAAAATAAAAATATATGCAGAGCACATCATGAGAAAGGCAGGGCTAGATGAATCAAAAGTTGGAATTAAGATTGCCGGAAGAAATATCAACAACCTAAGATATGCAGATGATACCACTTTAATGGCAGAAAGTGAAGAAGAACTAAAGAGCCTCTTGTTGCGGGTAAAGAAGGAGAGTGAAAAAGTTGGGTTGAAACGTAATATTAAGAAAACCAAGATCATGGCATCCAGCCCTCTCAATTCCTGGGAAATAGATGGGGAAGAAATGGAGGTAGTGACAGATTTTATTTTCCTGGGCTCCAAGATCACTGCAAATGGGGACTGTAGCCAAGAAATTAAAAGACGCTTGCTCCTAGGAAGGAAAGCCATGCCAAATCTAGACAGCACACTAAAAAGCAGAGACATCACCCTGTCAACAAAAATGTGTATAGTCAAGGCTATGGTCTTCCCAGTTGCAATGTATGGCAGTGCAAGTTGGACCATGAAAAAGGCTGAGCGCCAAAGAATTGAGGTTTGGTGCTGGAGAAGACTCCTGCGAGTCCCTTGGACTGCAAGGCGATCAAACCGGTCAGTCCTAGAGGAGATCAACCCTGACTGCTCTTTAGAAGGCCAGATCCTGAAGCTAAAACTCAAATACTTTGGCCACCTAATGAGAAGGAAGGACTCACTGGAGAAGAGCCTAATGCTGGGAAAGGTTGAGGGCAAGCGAAGAAGGGGACGACAGAGAATGAGGTGGCTAGATGGAGTCACTGAAGCAGTAGGCGTGAGCTTAAATGGACTCCAGAAGATGGTAGAGGACAGGAAGGCCTGGAGGAACGTTGTCCATAGGGTCACAATGGGTCGGACATGACTTCACAGCTAACAACAACAAAGAATATTTGTAGAAGTAACTACTTTACATGAGATCCATACTCTTTATTTTTCAAAAAGAGTTTATTGGCATGCTGATGTTATATTATTAATAAAGGCATTTACAATGGGAACATGTCTTCTCTTTCTGAAACTTAAAATTCATGGTTAAGTTAGAAAGATAATTTGCATCCTGCAAATCAATACAGAGCATAAACAAGGCATATTAAAGGGATTGGTATGTTTTCTGATAAGGAAGAACAAATCAGCATCTGCAATTTTATCTTCTATTTCACAAAGATACTTCAACTGTACACTAACCTACTGTATGTGCTATGTATGTTATGGTTATGGTTATGTACTTTAGAAAGATGGTTATGAGGTATGTACTTTAGAAAGATGGTTATGAGGTTATGTTTAATCTTTTTTTAATTTTTGTATTCTGTTTTTTTAACATGTATTGCCCTGTTCACTGCCCTGAGTCCTTCGGGAGAAGAGCGGTATACAAATAAAATTAATTAATTAATTAATTAATTAATTAATTAAAACCCGGCCTGAAAATACGGCAGCTTTGACAGCTGTCAAAGCTGCCGAAGCTTATGCGCAGCCGCAGCAGTTTGACAGCTCTCAGCTGTCAAACCGCGGAGACAGCGCAGGCACGGCTAATGTAACAGCTCCGGCTGCCTAAGCCAGCCGCTGCGGATTGGACCTCACCAATCCGCGGGAAACCGGCAAGTTTCTGATTGGTTACCAGCGTGCCAGCTGGAGTATAAATGTCGGCGCAGAAAGCCTGTCAGCGCCCGGTTCCACATTAGATTAAACGGTTGTTACTTGAGCCAGCTGTCTCGCGTGTTCCTTACTGAAGCTAAAGCAGTATGTACATTAACTTATGTACTGTCCACTGCACATTTACTTCTCTTATATTGCAACAACATACACAGTCCTTGCTTTAAAAAAAAACATACAGGTTCGCATCCCACCAGGCTCAAGGTTGACTCAGCCTTCCATCCTTCCGAGGTAGGTAAAATGAGGACCCAGATTGTTGGGGGCAATTAAGCTGACTTTGTAATAATGCCGCTTGGGGTCTGTGTGAAAACCCTAATAAGCAGGCATATACATAGAATGAAGGCTACTGCTAAGCTTGTAAGCCGCCCTGAGTCTTCAGAGAAGGGCGGGATATAAATGGAATTAAAATAAAAAAATAAAAATAAAATAAATACTGTAAAGGTTCAAAGTATTGTGAAAGTATTTTTTTTCTTTAAAAGCTTGAAAACACACTATCTTACAATCAAGTTACTTCTATATAACAATCATTGCAAAACACTCTACAGACAGAGATTGGATTTACACATTGTACTAACATACTGTTAAATGTGAAACCCGATAAAGCATGTCCAACTGATGTAAAAACAAAGGAAGATGGAAACAAACCAGCCTGACTGAAAGTTCACCATAAGGTAAAGCAGAATGAAAAACTAAATGTAAGTAGGTTTTATTCTTGTCTTTATAAATAAGGCAAGTCTGTGATTAACCACTTGCTGAAATTCTTTTGGTACTTCAGCAGCTTTCATCTTTCTTCAATAAATGTTAGTTATTCGCACGCCATGGATTTTCTTCTGAGCTTATCTAAGTGGTTCCAATCCAGCCTCCAGCAGAAGTTTGATATGAAGTGAATATAACTATACTTCTCACAAAAAACCCTGTCATATAAAGATTGCTTAGATTCTGATTTATTGTCAATAACTTTCCTGAGTCTCAAGGAGAGAGGAATGTTAAACACAGTCATTCAATTCTTTTGACCAACGGTGCTGGGGACTGAATCTGGAGACTGCTGTAGGTTTATGCTTATATTTCTGATGTGAATTGCACTTATCATATATTTAAGGTCAGCTCTAGTATATAAAGGTAGTCCTCAACTTTCAATGGCAATGTATGTGACTGTATTGCTTAGAAACAGCAATCACTGCAGTCCTGGTTGTTGTTGTTAACTGAATACCATGGCTGTTAGGCAAGGCAACTTCCTGCTGGCTTCCTAAGACCGAAGTCAGGAGGGAAGCAATCAGTAAGCTGAAAATACTAGGCCTGCAGGCAGGCAAGTAACTGCTGCTGGGTGTGGAAGGGAATGGGTGTGGGTGTGGGAGAGGGTCAAGGAGGGTGTGTGACAGGTCTGGTGTGGGAGGGCGAAGCACAGAGGAGCTGGGGGAGAGTGTGCAGATGGGGAAGATTTACTCCAACAAATTGAAATTTTTCCTGCCAGCTTCCCCTTTGAATTTCTGTGGAAGTCAGCATGGAAAATTGCAAATGGTGATCAGCTGATTATAGGGCACTTGGCAGCCAATGGTAAGTGTAAATGGGTTGCCAACACCCATATAATTATCATGTGACCATGGGAATGCTTAGGTGGCCAAAACTCTGAGATTGACTGGTTGTCACCTGATTCATTCAGTGCCATCATAATTTTGAACAGCAAAACAAAACGACTAAGTCAAGGACTACCTGTAACAAACTAGGACTATGTACTGATTCAGATTAGATCATAACTCTGGGTTTCTACACAACCACAAAAGTATGCTTATCAGATCTGGATTGGAAAAATTGGATAACTATTCAATGACAGAAAAGCCTGTTTGGATGGTCTCAAATTTTGCAAACCAGATATGTAGCTTTATAGAGAGAGAACAGAAGCAGAGTATATAAAAAGAGTGGACAAAAGATAAGTCCTCCAGAGGACTGCAGGTTCTGTCTGTTCGGGAATTATCCTTGGCGGCTAATGATACCTAATGGAACATTCTCCCTCCCTCCTCGAAGTGAAGTCAACTCCATCCCTACTTACTTTCTGGAAGTCCCTAAAGACCTGGCTTTGTCATCAGGCCTAGGCATCTCAGGGGACTAGTGAGATCTTGCTAATTATAAAACTGTATGTTTTATAATTTTTTAATAGTGATTTTTGTGATTTGTTTTATATTTTTGTTCTGTTCCACCCAGAGTCACTACTTTTGCGATGGGCAGGTATTTGATATATAAATATAAAAAAATAAAGTTAGAGGATAAACAATTTGGCGATCATCTCTGTCACCCTCAGTATTTCTTTTATCTACAAAGATCCTTCGGGCTATGTTCACATATCGGGAGGGGGGAAGGAAAGAAGTGAAAGAACAATTTAAGTTTAAGCAAAGCAGAGAAAATGCAGAATGATTTCGATGAAATCAAAAATTGTTTTGGAAATAGATGAAGAGGGCTAGGTCTAAAAAGAACAAAATTAAACATGAAAGTGATGGGATGATCTGAGTGAAACTGACATGAGAGAATATTGGAAGAATTTTATTCTTATGGATATGACATGTCATGTCAAAGTAGAATTTAAATAAACGATACAAATGTTAGTGTCCATGAAAAAGCAGTGACGAAAAGGAATTTATAAATGTTGAGAAAAATGCTTCTAGATAATAAGGTTGCTCTAAGAGTGACAGCATCACTAGAAACCTATAAAAATGTATTTTGCTTGTGACTTATTTATCTGTTTGTGAAGTCTGTAGCTGTGCCTGCAACTGGAAGGATGTTGATATTATTCCTTTGTACAAGAAAAAAACACCACAAGAATGAATGTGAGAGACTACAGGAGAATTAATCTGTTAAGTATGCTTAGGAAAGTGTTTGGCAGAGTGAAAGGGTATAAGGCAGGCATGTCAAACTGCCAGCCCATGGACCGGATGCGTCACTCCAAAACCGCGCCCAACCCATTGCTGGCAATGGGGAAAAGTCGCAATACGTTGCACGATGTCATGTGACATTGTGAGTTTGACATGCCTGATATAAGGGTGTAAGAGAAGATAATAGGCAAATTTGGGAACCATGCAGACCAGATTTTTGGTTTTCAGCAGATTATTGAGAAACATATGAATATGTGAAACATAAGAATGTGAAAAATGCATATGTTGATATAGAGGAATAAAATAAAAATTATACTTAATTATGGACTATTTTTCACAAATCCAAAGGTAGATTGCTCTTGTAAGAAGATCTGTGGATGGAAGTAAAACATATATGAATAAATTAAATGTTTAGCAAATCATTCAGTACTGGAGGTGTATATGGTAAAGCAATAAAACATAGGGACAAGAATTAATGGGTCCTGAATGAATGTGTAATATGTGGTTTCGGTTATCATTAAACTTGTTTATCATTAATAAGTATTTTCATATGAGGGGCTACAATTATTTTTTAATAAAGGATTTTTGTTTTATTTACTTACCCATGAAAAATATAAAAATTGTGTCCACATAATATTTTTAACCTGGATGTAATGATAGGGTCCTTTCTGAGACGTTTAACAGAATAACAGAGTTGGGAGGGACAGGAGACCCTATACCAGGGGTAGGCAACTCCAGCTCAAGCAGGAGACCCTATACCAGGGGTAGGCAACCTCGGCTCTTTTATGACTCATGGACTTCAACTCCCAGAATTCCTGAGCCAGCTTGGCTGGCTCAGAAATTCTGGGAGTTGAAGTCCATGAGTCATAAAAGAGCAGAGGTTGCCTACCCCTGCCCTATACCATTTCAGACAAATGGCTATCCATTCTCTTCTTAAAAACTTCCAGTGATGGAGTACCCACAAGTTCTGCAGGCAAGTTCTCACTGTCAGGAATTTTCTCCTTAGTTCTAGGTTGCTTCTCTCCTTGATTAGTTTCCATCCCAGTTGCTTCTTGTTCTGCCTTCAGGTACTGTGGATAATAGGCTGACTCCATCTTAAATTGTTCATCACTGCTAACATGTCACCCCTAGTCCTTCTTTTCATTAAACTAGACACAGCCAATTCCTTCAACTGTTCTTTGTAAGTTTTAGCCTCCAGTCCCCTAATCATCTTTGTTGCTCTTCTCTGCACTTTTTCTAGAATCTCAACATCTTTTTTATATTGTGGTGACCAAAATTGGATGCAATATTCCACGTGTGGTCTTACCAAGGCATTATAAAGTGATGTTAACCTTTCATGTGATCTTGATTCTATTCCTCTGTTAATGCAGCCTAGGACTCTGTGAGCTGTTTTGACAGCTGCAGCACATTCATATTTAAGTGATTCAATCAGAATTGAAGGGACCTTGGCATCTTCTAGTCCAACCCCCTGCTCAAGCAGGAGACCCTACCATTTCAGACAAGTGAATGTCCAGTCTCTTCTTAAAAACCAGCCACAACTTCTGATGACAAATTGCTCCACTGGTTAATTATCCTCACTGTTAGGAAGTTTCTCCTTAATTCCAAGTTACTTTTCTCTTTAATTAGTTTCCATCCATTGTTTCTTGTCTTGCTTTCTGGTGCTTTGGAAAATAAGTTGACACCTTCCTCTTTGTGGCAACCTCTCAAATACTGGAATACTGCAATCATGTCCCCTCCCCCCAGTCCTTCTTTTTTCTAGACTAGCCAAACCCAAATCTCGCAACCGTTCTTCATATGTTTTAGTCTCTAGGCCTTTAACCATCTTAGTTGTTCTTCTTTGCATGTTTTCCAAAGTCTCAACATCTTTTCTGTAATGTGGTGATCAAAACTGGGTGCAGTATTCCAGGCGTGGCCTTACTCAGACTTTATAAAGCAGTACTGATGTTTCATGTGTTTTCGATTCTAGGCCTTTGTTTATACAACCTACAATTGTATAAACGTGACCTCCCGTTTAGACTACTGCAACGCTCTACAAGCCTCCTTGAGGACCACTCGGAGGCTTCAACTGGTGCAGAATGCGGCCGCACGAGTTGTGATGGGGGCTTCCCGATACTCCCATGTAACACCTCTACTCCGCGAGCTGCATTGGCTTCCGGTTGCCCTCCGGGTGAGATTCAAGGTGCTGGTGATGACCTATAAAGCCCTAAATGGCTTGGGTCCAGGATATTTGAGGGAACACCTGCTGCCAGCATCAAGTTCCCTTCGTCCAGTGCGCTCACACAGGGAGGATCTCCTCAGGGTGCTGGCGGTAAAAGACTGCCGGCGGATAACACCCAGGGGGAGGGCCTTCTCTGTGGGTGCGCCTGCCCTCTGGAACTAGCTGCCTGTGGAGCTTAGGACTGCCCCTGACCTTTGTTCATTCCACCAGGACCTGAAGACCTGGCTCTTTGAGCTCTCCGGCCCAGGCTGAGAATTTTTAACCGGGGTTTTTATTTTAAGGGATAATTTAGTCTTTTTAAATTGTTTTTTAACGTTTGCATTTTGTATTGCTGATTTTAAATACCCTGTAAACCGCCCTGAGTCCTTCGGGAAAGGGCGGTATATAAATCTAATAAAATTAAAATTAAATTAAATTAAATTATTAGCTTTTTTGGCTGCTATTGCACACTGCTGGCTCATGTTTAAGTGATCGTCCACTAGGACTCCAAGGTTCCTCTCACAGTTACTGTTTTTGAGCTAGGTTTTGCTTATTCTGTAGTTGTACCTTTGGTTTTTCCTGCCTAAATGTAAAACCTTGCTTTTCTCAACATTAAATTTCATTTTGTTGAATAGGGCCCACTATTCAAGTCTTGTCAAGATCTTTTTGGATCCTGAGCTTATCTTCTGGGGTGTTGACTATTCCTGCCAGCTTAGTGTCATCTGCAAATTTGATGAGATCCCCTTCTATTCCCCTCCTCTAAGTCATTTATGAAGATATTAAAGAGTACTGGCTCTAAGACAGAACCTTGTGGTACTCCACTGCTTACTTCCTTCTATGTAGAGGACTCCAAGATCCCTATCACAGTTACTACTATTGAGTGAGGTATCACCTATTCTATACCTGTCTATTTGGTTTTTCTTGCCTAAATGTAGAACTTTACTTTTCTCACCATTGAATTTCATTTTGTTAGATAGTGCCCAGTGTTCTAGTCTAAGGTCCTTCTGTATGTACAGCCTCTCCTGACGTCATTTCCACACCATTAAAACATATAGGGAACGGTTGCTAGAATTGGGTATGTGTAGTTTAACGAAGAGAAGAGTGAGGGGTGACATGACAGCAGTGTTCCAATATCTCAGGGGCTGCCACAAAGAAGAGGGAGCCAAGCTATTCTCCAAAGCACCTGAAAGCAGGACAAGAAGCAATGGATGGAAACTAGTCAAGGAGAGAAGCAACCTAGAACTAAGGAGAAACTTCCTGACAGTTAGAACAATTAACCAGTGGAACAACCTGCCTCCAGAGGTGGTGAATGCTCCAACACTGGAGGTTTTTAAGAAGAGACTGGACAGCCATTTGCCTGAAATGGTATAAGGTTTCCTGCCTGAGCAGGGGGTTGGACTAGATGACCTCCAAGGTCCCTTCCAACTTCTTCTTCTTCTTCTTCTTCTTCTTCTTCTTCTTATTATTATTATTATTATTATTATTATTATTATTATTATTATTATTATTATTATACTATATCCTGTGGATAAGCCTTGAGTCAGGCCAAAGCAGGAAAGAAAGAGTTAATTAGCAAGGTGCATTCAAAAAGCCTTGACAAATTCTTAACATATATATATATATGTGTGTGTGTGTGTGTGTGTGTGTGTGTGTGTGTGTGTACCTGCATATATACTGTACACACATTCATACACATACATACATGCACTATCTTGAACCCAGGCTGAATTCTCACAGTATGCTAAACCAACTTAAACAACACTAACCAAGCTTAGCATTCTACACACAAATAGTCCTGAGGTTTGTAACTGCCCAGGTTATGCTGCCTTTTTCTTGCTTTCTTTTCCTTTCTCTCCCTTACCATATACATGTACAGTACTTCTATTTATGTCCAGCTCATATAGATCATCAGAAGAATACGTCGTGTGGGGTAATATTGCAAGCCTATTAGAATGCAGACATTTATTTCAGAATTCAGTTTATATAACCTTGGTCATACATTAAAGGGTCAGACCACTCTGACATCAAACTCTGTGCTTGTTCAAGTGGCATTAAAACGGATGGTGCTTCAAGTAACAGCGAGGAAACTATGATAAACAAGAATTAATTCTAAGGCACAGCGTTAAGGATTTGAAACAATCTGTCGCACCCAACCAAAGAAAGGGCTGGCTTTAGCTGCACCAGTGTGTTGGGAATTTCACAGTGCTAGGGGCAAAATACACTCTCTCAGATGATTAAAGACTGATATCTCTGAAGCAGAGGGGAAGATATCATCTGATGAAGAGTTAATAACAAGAAGCTTGGTGATTATCTGACAAAGTCTCAAGATATCAGAGAAAAGTCTCTGAAAATGCAGTTGGAGGAAGAAAGCTTTGACTACAGAAAGACAGGAGAAAGAACCCCCCCACACACAAATGAAACAAAATCAGTGCTGGTAGAGGTTCTCTTTTAAGTCCCCTGTGTGGATTCGTCTACACTGTACACCCTACCCAAGTGTATCCTTGAATTTTGGCAGCATTCAGAGTCTGAGAAGGTGCAATTTAAAATTTTCCACAATGCTTCAGAAATTTCAAGGTAGTTTTACTATTTAAACAAGAGCTTTCCGACCAAATTCAACCGTTTATCACTGGCAACTTTCAGTAGCCTTTCCAGGAAAGCAGCATTAAGATAAAATAAGAGATAAAAAGGCCTGGAAGAATAAAAATGCCCCACAGCAGTCGTGCACTAAATCTCAATATAAATGGGAACTTGGAGCATGATTTCTAAGGATGATTATTGGGTGTAGATAGGAACATACTGGAATGTAGTGATACGTCTAGAGTCTAGACTAAAAGTGAGAAGGGATTTTTATGGTGCAGAACTTTGATTATGCACTCAGGGATGAATGAGATTTAGTGCCAATAGTACCTAATTTCTGTCAGTACTGTCACTGCAATATTTTATACCAACTGAACTTTACTGGTTATATGCTTATGAATTGTCAGAAAGGAATTAAAAATTTCTGTAGCTTGAACTCCATCAATGGCATTACTAGAGAGTTTCATTTAGTACCACTCCATGCCGCATAAGACATTTGTACTTTTAATGGGAGAGAACTATTCCCATCATTAGAATAATTAACTAATGCTAATGAAGGGACTGCAACCTTTTACAGAAAAAAATGAAAATGTTAACCGATGAACAAAATATAAAGTTTCAGATGCTATTTTCCCCCCCTTTCGATTCCCCTTCAGTTCATTCATCTTCCTCGTTCAGTATTGCATCATGGCAATAAATTGATTAGGCATCTTACCTCAGTTGGACTGATGAAAAGAGCTAGTTCTGTGGTATCAGCATCATTTAAATCTCCAGTGATCTCAATAACATGAAATCTGGCAGAACTGCAAAACACTTTTGTTCAGATGTTGAACAGAAATCTCCCAGGACAATTTCTACAGAGCATTTCAAACATGAGCAGAACCACTGTTAGACTGGACTACCTGTTCCTAATTTAGTCAATCTCTTTGGTGAAGAGCTTACATAAAACCATTGAGATGTCAATAAAAATCAGCAGCGGCGGGACAACACATCCTTTGGGAGCTCCCGAAGCATTGTCGCTTTTCAGCTGTTTTGGGGGGTCTGTCTGAGTTTCAGACAGATCAGAGCCATCCTGTAGGGACAGTGAAGAAGGGAGGCACAGTTTGGTAGCACAAGAGGGATCGCAACCTCCTGGAGAGCCAAAGGAAGCTTCCTGGACCAGCAGCTGTCAGACAGCCATTGTGAGCCGTCACAAGCCAGGGCGGCCACTTGGAAGATCTTGAAAGTAAGTTTGGAGGACTGCTTGGGTGAGATGATTGAGAAACCTTAAATGCTGGAAATTGGGGGGGGAATAAGAAGAATTTGAAGCCGTGGAGAAGTGGAGGGGGGAGCGGACTTTTAAACTGCTTCTCTTCTGGAACTGCAGTGGTGGACAACAATGGAAGGCAAAAGAAGGCAATGAATCAAGTATCTCAGCTGAGAATACCCTTGAAGCTTAAGAAAAAATAAGGGAGAGTAAGTGACCTTGAATGACAGCTGCTGGACTCACTGATAAGAAATTTACAGAGTCTGTTTTTTAGTTTGCAGAATGATGGATTGTTTTTCACTTTGGAGATCATATTTTTGATTTTCTCTTCTTTTGGACTAAGGCACGGAGATTCTGAAATGAACAAAGAGTGTAACTTGTATATTATGGGAATTTATATAAGCAACAAGCAGTTTCAGATGAAAGGATAAAACAATTCTTGGAAAAAACAGAGATACCTAAAGTACCAGAGAAATTTAAAAAGCTACTAGAATAGAAAATAACCATGATGGAATTAACAGAAGCAATTAAGAAACAAAAGAATGGCAAAACACCAGGACCATATGGGCTACCAGCAGAACTATATAGAACATTGCAGAAATTGTTAGGCAATGTAATGCTGGAACTCTATAATGAACTCCTCTCTGAAGCTAAGATACCAGATTCATGGTTGGAAGCACTTATTACCCTGATACCAAAGGAAGAAACGGAAATACAGAAAATAAAGAACTATAGACCGATTTCCTTGCTGAATGTGGACTATAAAATATTTGCATCAATCATGGCCGAAAGACTTAAAAAGTTCCTAAACAAATTTATACATTTGGATCAAAATGGGTTCCTGCCCAAAAGACAGATTAGAGACAATATGCAAATTATATTAAACACATTAGAATACTATGAAACAAATCCCGAAAAACAGATGGCATTGATGTTTTTAGATGCGCAGAAAGCATTCGATAATGTGAATTGGCAATTCATGATAAGACAACTACAGATTATGGATTTGGGGGAGAAATTTATAAATGTAATTAAAGCAATCTACAATAAGCAAATAGCCAAAATAATGATTAATGGAGATATGACTGAAAAGATTAATATTATGAAAGGAACAAGGCAGGGATGCCCTTTATCCCCATTATTGTTTGTATTAACACTAGAGATACTAAATAAAACTATAAAACAGAATAAGGATATAAAAGGTATGAAAGTTAAGAGAGAAGAATATAAGCTACAAGCTTTTGCAGATGATTTAGTATTTATCTTGGAGGAGCCACTAGAGACAGGACCTGTATTAATAGAACAAATAGAAAAATATGGTGAGATAGCAGGTTTGAAGTTTAATAAAGACAAAACAAAAATGTTAGTGAAAAATATTACTGAAAAACAAAAACAAAAAAGAATTGATGGGAAAGTTAGAGAAACAGATTGTAAAGAAGGTAAAATATCTGGGGATTCACCTGACAGCAAGATGTATAACAATTAAAGAAGATAACTATTATAAGTTGAAAAGACAAATCGAAGTAGATTTGGATAAATGGAAAAAGGTACAACTATCATTAATAGGTAGGATTGCAATAATCAAAATGAATATATTACCACGATTGTTGTTTTTGTTTTCAACAATACCAATAAGATTAGAAAAGAAATATTTTGAGGGGCTAAATAAAATAATTTTGAAAAATATTTGGCAAGGGAAAAAGGCAAGGATTAATCTAAAATGTTATAGGATGCAAGACTCAGAGGTGGGTTTAGCTTACCTAATTGGGAATTATACTACCAGGCTGCAGCAATGTCATGGATGAGAGAATGGATTTTACTGAGGAATACTAGATTATTGACATTAGAGGGACATGACTTACAGTTGGGATGGCATTCGTTCATATGGTATGGAAAAAATAGAATACACAGCTATTTCCAGAGACATCATATCAGGAATTCTTTATTGACAGTTTGGGAGAAAATAAAGAGGAAGCATTACTTGAGGATTCCAGATTGGCTCTCAATGATGGAAGCGTTAATACAGCTCAATATGTTTAACATGAGAAACATTATAAGATATAAAGACCTACTAACAGACATGGGGAAGCTGAAAACCAAACAACAATTAGAGGAACAAGGAATAAAGATGGATTGGTACATGAGAACGCAAATACAATCTAGATATGAAAAAGATGTGAAAATAGATGGTTTTAATTTGGGGAGAACAGAGTTAGATGAAATACTTACGGGAACTGAAGAAAAATGGATTTAAAAAATGTATAGCTACTTACTATATAGGAATTAGAGGAGAAGCAAGGAGTCAATGATAAAATAGTCAAGAAATTTTGGATATATGATTGAATTAGATAGATGGCAGCAATTATGGGAAAGAAACTACAAACTGACAATGGCGACAGCGTATAAAGAAAATATGTACAGGATGTTCTACAGATGGCATATGTCTCCAGAAAGACTAGCTAAAATGTTTAAGGACAGATCTATGAAATGTTGGAAATGCCATCAAATCAAATTGCCATCAATCAAATTGCCATCAAATCTTTCTATCATATGTGATGGATGTGTGCAGAAGCTAAAACCTATTGGAACATAATCAGATCATGGATAGAAAAGATGATACAACAACATATAGAACTAAGACCAGAAATATTCCTGTTGGGTATTTTACCAGAGAAATATAGTAAAGAGAACACATATTTGATTATTCATATAACCACTGCAGCTAGGATTGTGTTTGCACAAAACTGGAAGGCACTGAAAGTTCCTCCAGAAGAAGAGGTGATCAGGAAAATAATGGAATGTGCGGAAATGAATAGATTAACAATGATAATTAAAGATAAGGCAGAGTCAGAGTATTATGAAATTTGGGGAAAATTTTACGAGTGGGTGAAAAAGAGAATATGCTTAAAAGACGGCTAACACTAATTTAGATGGAAGAGAAATGAGGAGATAAGGAGAGAGACCCAGGCGACACAGTATTGCATAACCGGAGGTAGTATAAAAATTTATAGAAGTATATACCGAGAAGGTCAGATTTATAGAAATATTGATATAATAGAAAATTAATGTTATCATACCTAATATAGATATTGAAAATCTAAGGAGAGGAGCTGCTCGGACATTACCCCTGAATTGTATCAGAAGAGGAATGGGAGGGAAGAAAGGAGAGGAGAGAGGGAAGAGAGTAGAGGAGGGGGAAGGAAGTAGGAAGGTTGGAGGGAAAGAGGAGGAGAAGTAGGGAGAAAAGGGAGGAGAGTGGTGAGGGAAAGAGGAGAGGAGAGGAAGAAGAGGGAAGTAGGAAAGAAAGGAGAAAGGGAGAAAAAAGTAGAGAAGAGGAAAGAGAGAGAAGGAGGGTGGATACAGTGAAGGGGGAAATGGACAAGCAGCACCCAAACTTACATGTATGTATCTATGTATTGCAGTATATTTGTTGATTTGTTTGTGGAAGAAATGGAAAAATAAAAATGAATATAAACACACATGCACACAAAAAAATTCAGCAGGCCCATACAACTGTAAGATAGTATGAGACTGGAGAGAGGGATGACTGGAGTTGTCATATTTTCCCCCTGACATAAATCTTGGTTTCTATATGTGATTGGCTGAAGTGGCTGTGAACTCAGACATAAAGTCCCCAGCTACCTTGTACAACCATCTTTTCCCCACAAGATTCTCATAAATGCTCATGATTCTGGAGAGAAATAAAAGCTACACACTGGTAATCAGTTCCTCCATCTCCCCCACCTTGGAATAGCCAAAAATAAAACAATTTGGAATAATGGATGAATTTTCATTCATTTCTGTTTATTATTCATTAGGTTGCATTTGCTGAAAAATTAACAATGAATGAAGTATAATCCATTTGCTTAATTTTTACCATGTCTTACAGTTCATGCACCCAATTTTTTTTGTTTCAATAATTGCTAGTCAAACAGACATTTGTATCTATGTCTATTAATAAAAACTATTGTTTTATCAGTGAACTGTCAACTCCTGTGGCAAAAGAGTTATTTATTTTAAGATTTGTTATGCTGGTATTTTATATCTCCCACTGTTCTTTCTCTTTCAGCCGATAATTTCATTATAATCCTTTTTCTTCCACGTCTATCTCCTTTTGGCCAAAAATCATTACTTAGTTTAAACCATCTAATATTGCACAGCAATGAAACTAATCCACATGTTAATATTTAATCCAATTTGTCTATTAGTCAATTAACCTTTTAAAAAACATCTGAGATGAATTATTTGCCCTCGTGTTCCTTTCTTGCTTTTCTTTTTTTCCATATGAAGATAATAGATGTTGCACTGTTCAGCACAATTAGGCTCTTTTCCCTTCATCCTCCTGTTGTACAATGAAGTTATTCTGCTCCTTGCATGCATTTTTCCAAAAGTGAAATGATCACAGCAGTGACATCTTCAAAGAGCTTCAGTCAATATTATTCCATACATGATGTGTGAATGATGAGAACTTAATATTATAATTGAATCAAAATATTTGCATCCATATTTTCACTTTGGGTTGAATAATATCAAATGTTTTGAGCTTATTTTATATTTATGTAGTCTTAACAACTATATTGCTGAAAATGAAGTTGGGAGATGAATTGAATATAATAAATATTCTAAATGAGATTTATGAAAATCACAAAGCATGAGATTTCAATCATATGGAAATCTGAATTGCTAATTGATGTGGAATGAAAAACACTAAGATATGAAAAAATAACTGGACTAATAACTATGAAGTTCACTAAAATAAGGATATTATTAAAGCCGATTGATTTTAGAACAATTTTTAAACTTAATTGAACATGACAAATTTTAATAGTATGTGTATTTAATACTTGGGTATCATAAGCATAAATAAAAAATATAATCCTCTTTTAAAAATAACAGAAGATATGCCAGCCTTTAATCAGATTTTGATATGTGGACTATCCCTTCTGAATATAAGATGTTCTGGTAAATGCCACATGAAATGATTTTTTTTAACTGAAAACACTTGAAACCTGTAATTTAGATTAAAAAAATTCTCAGAAAAACTAAATTTTAATAAATAATCCACTGTCAGAAGCTGACCACCTTATTATTATTTTCATGTAATTTGTACATTTCAGAATAATTATGTGCTGCATATAATGTGATAGAAAGTCAAGGTGGACATTATTTTTGTTACAGCCAAACTGTTTTAAAAACATTGACAATATAACACCATGATTTAAACAGGTTAGCAGACTCCCATAAAAAACAAGATCAATTACTTGTCTTTATCACCATCAAATAGGGGCGGTACTATTAAAACAACTCACTATAGAAAATGCTCATTGCAAAAAAAGACAAATAAATCTTTTGTTGAATTGTTTTAGCCCAGGCACCAAAATAAAACATAGTTTTCTTATTCTTGAGAAATATTTTGAATCAAACATACATGGCAAGTTTTGGTTTGGGTGTCTGAGGACCCCACTGACCTTTGAGGGTATATGGGGCCATGCTAGACAAAATAAAGAGGAGCAAGGACAAACTAATTGATTCAATTGCCTTTACATGTAAATGAATAATTAAATAGAGGTAATTAACATAGCAACCTGCATTTGTTAACCAGCTTTAGGAATTGATGTACTATGTAAGCAGAGTACATAGTACATAATATGGCAAGTACACCATATTTGCCTTTGGTTTCCAGAGGGATTTAGTTTCTGGATCTCTTTCCTGAAGGGCTATCCAATTGAATCTCTTTTTAAAAACAGTTGTAGAACTCTGCTGATTACCTAAGGCTTCATTTCCCTAAACAACTTTCTGTTATTTCAGCCATCAGTTTGGACCATGGGTCTTTTCTCACCTCTGTTCTCTCAGATATTGAAACCAAAGAATCAACAGCTGGCCTTTATCAACTGATAATGTCCAACTGTCCAACTGATATTTTCTCCTTGCTCTATTATTATTCTGTCAGTCCAAATTTGTGAACCCCTAGTCCAAGTGAAATTGAAATGTATGCTAAACATTAATTTGAAGTCTTCATTCCATGGCAGCTGTTATTAAGGCGGTCACACTGTCAAAAAATCATCAGAAATTGCCACATCTAAGTCTTGACTAGTTGTAAACCTATTTAACTGTTGCTATATCCCATCACCTGTAATGTACCTATTGTATACTGACATATGGTCAGTAATCTGCATTCCTTTCTTCCCCTTTACTTGGGGGATATGCATATGTGGGCTATTTTAAATATGTGGTCACCTTAGTACAGCTAGCTACAGAGACCATTATCTATCTCTAGTGGTGAGATTCAAATAATTTAACAACCGGTTCTCTGGTTGCTACCAAAGACACAAGATGGGGGGTGAATGTCATGTGATTGCAAATGATTGCTATGTTGATGTAATATGCTTAATTAAGTTAATTAAATACATACACATATTAAGCTATGTGTAGGACTAACAGACTGCAAAAATAATAGCTTTGCTTTCTGGATGTGTAAATATACTGTAGTTTAACCTGTTGCTGGAAATTCTATTTGCTCAGCTTATGGTTGAATATATTGTGTGAATTGAGAACATTTATAATTATCAGGTTCACTCACCTAACCTACAAAAGTACTTTTTCCTATTTTCCAGCAACTGTGAGTTGGGATAACATGAAAACCCATGTCCCGGGGCCGGGTGAAAGATAATTTCTCAAGTCGCCTCCACAGTCCGCTCCTCTGATGGGCACAGCCGTACCCTTGAGTGGTGCTCTGCACAGCCAGTCAATGTATCTCTATGACTTCCGCCTTCACTTTTCCAGGTTCTGGTATTGCCTTCCTTTGGCGCTAGTGGGGCCTATGGGGCGATGGTAGCTCTACAGAACCTCAGTATTTTGGTGAAGGCGACCAAGCCAGAGCCCACAGAAGTGGAAGAGGGTGAGCTGTTGCTTCGTACTGGAGCCCCTGCTGTCCCCTTGCCTCTGCTATGGCATCAGTAAAGGAACTAGCCATACCAGTAGGGCACTCGCCCCAGAAACCAGCCCCACTGATGATGCGGCCGATTTTGACATGCTGCCGCATCACAGGGGTGTGGCATTGTGCATAGCACCAGTGGGGCTGCATGAGAAGATGTGGCAGGATACCAGGAAGCAGGGTGTGTGGGTCCAATCCCCCTTCCCCCACTGACTTTGCCTCATGACAGCTCCACCCCCACCTGGCACATTTCTCCAGCTCCATTACCACCAGCAGCTGCTTCAGCAAGCACGCCACCAGCATGGCTAGTTCCTCTGCTGATGCTGTAGCAGAGGTGAGGGCTAGCCAGGGCTCCAATCTGAAGCAATAGTTCACCCTCTTCCACTTCCATGGGGTCCAGCTCAGTCGCCTTCACTGAAATATGGAGGCCCCATACAGCTGCCATTGCCCCACAGGCCCTGCTACCACTGAAGGAGGGCAAGACTGGAAACAGAAAAAGTGAAGGTGGAAGCCATAGAGATACTTTGACCGACTTTGCGGAGCGCCACTTGAGGGAGCAGATGCGCCCATCAGAGGGGTGGACTTGAGAAATTATCTTTTGCCCAGTCTCAGGAGATGGGTTTTCATGTTATCCTGGTGCCAGTCGCCTCGGATGATTCTCTTTAATGCGTCTTTAGTGGTCCTCACATTTCGTTCAGCCAAGCCGTTGGTGGACGGGTGGAAGGGTGCTGATGTCTTGTGTTTAATCGAGTTGGCCCTGAGGAAATCCTGGAATTCAACAGAGGTGAATTGGGGCCCATTATCTGACACAATTACATCAGGTAACCCGTGAGTGGCAAAGAGGCCCCTTAATACTTGTATTGTTTTAGCTGAGGTTAAAGAACTGACAGGTACCACCTCTAACCATCTAGAGAAGCTATCCACTACTACCAGGAAGGTTAACCCTTGAAACGGTCCAGCAAAATCAATATGAATCCTGGACCAAGGATTCTTGGCTAACTCCCACTTATGCGTACGTGTGTGTTGCTGCTCAGGCCTAGAACATTGGCACAAATAGCAATTAGAAACGCATTCTTCAATGTCTTTGTCTAATCCTGGCCACCACAAGTGGCTCCTAGCCAATGCCTTCATACGTACGATTCCTGGGTGCCCCTCATGTAATTCTAATAAAATTGAGGGTCTGTGGATTTCTGGAATGACCACATGGTTTCCCCACAGTATGCATCCCAAATGAACTGACAGTTCATCTTTCCTTCTAAAATAAGGAATGTACTTGGCATCAGGGTTGGTATTTGGCCACCCGCTCAGGACCCAGGCCATGATTCTTTTCAGGGTATGGTCATTATTTGTTGCCGCAGCTATATCTTTAGCGGTTAAAGGCCATTCGGGAATGTCCAGTAGGGACATTATTTGTCCCACAGGGGCAGGGTCTTCCTCGGTGATATTTAATGGCAGTCTGCTAAGGGCGTCAGCATGTCCCATGTCCTTGCCCGGTCTGTATTGGAGAGAAAATGAATATGCTGAGAGGAAAATGGACCACCTCAGCATTCTGGGTGACATGATTTGGGGTGTCTGTTTATCCGTGGTAAACAGTCCCAATAGGGGTTTGTGGTCAGTAAGGATGGTAAAGTTCCTACCATAAAGGTAATCATGGAACTTTTTTACTCCTGCCACGATTGCTAATGCTTCCCTGTCTATCTGAGCATAATTCCGCTCTGCTTTGGTTAGCGTCCTGGAATAATATGCGATTGGTCTTTGTATACCTTGGTTGTCTAAGTGGCTGATAACAGCCCCCACTCCATAAGGTGAAGCATCACAAGCTAAATAAATTGGTTTATTTTCAATAAAATGGGTTACTGTTGATTGGCTGGAAAGAATGTCCTTTAAAGTTTGGAAACTAACTCTATGTTTATTCAGCCACTGCCAAGGGGTCTTTTTATCTAAAAGTCTATGGAGGGGTTCTGCGATGGCAGCTTTGTGTGGCACAAATGTATGGTAGAAGTTTACTAAGCCAAGGAAGGCTTGTAGTTCAGCCTTGTTTCTTGGTTCAGGAGCCAATTTAATTGCTTTGATTTTATCAGGGGTAGGATGAATTCCATTTTTGTCTATCCTGAACCCCAAGAAATCAGTGGACTTAACCCCAATGCAACATTTTTCCTTTTTTAATTTTAATCCAGCCCTCCTAAATTTTTCCAATACCTGTTCTAGCCGCTCTACTAATATTTCTTCATTTTTTCCAGCTATCAAGACATCATCAAAGTAAGGGCATACACCAGGTATGCCCTTTAAGGTCCTCTCCATCACTTCTTGAAAGATGCCTGGAGCTGCTGCAATACCAAATTGCAGTCTGTGGACTCGGAACGCCCCCTTGTGGGTAACAATCGTCTGCGCTTCGGCAGCCTCTTCAGAAACAGTCAATTGTAAGTACGCATGCGCCAAGTCTAGCTTGGCAAACATGGCGCCGTCCTGAATCGTGGCGAGGACCTGCTTCACCGTCGGGACCGGGTAAGCATGTTTTTTCATTCCAATGTTCAGGGTGGCTTTGTAGTCAGCGCAGATCCTCACATCCCTGTTAGGTTTGAGGGGTGTGACGATCGGCGTTTCCCACAAACCACCCTCGACTGGTTCTAAGACGCCTTGGCCTACAAGCTTGTCGAGCTCGGCCTCGATTTTTTGCTTCAGGGCAAAAGGCACCCTACGGGCCTTAAGCCTGATAGGTTTAACTGAAGGGTCTAGATTAAATTTAATTGGGGGCCCTTTGTATTTACCTAAAGACCCATCGAATACGTCTGCAAATTCATTGCAGACTGATTCGAGGGTCTTATTTTTAATAACTGAATTTATTCCCCCGATCCAAATGCCCAGGGCCGGGAACCAGTTAAGGCCAATTAGACTAGTCCTTTGTCCCTCAGTGACTATTAAATCTAAAAACCCCTTAAACCCCTTAAATTTAACACTAAGGGTAATCTTTCCTTTTATTTTTATAGGGGTTTTTTGGAAATCGGTTAATTGCATTTTTGTTGAACTAAGTGGAATTTTCCTTCCACTTATTTGTTCAATCCTTTCAAGGGTTTCACTGGATATTATTGACACTGAAGCCCCTGAGTCTATTTCCATTCTGCAAGGAACCCCTTGCAATTGGACTATGATTTTTAATTTTCCTTCTGGAAAATTGCTATTTTTTTCCTTCCTACTGCGATTGACGCGCGCCACCTCCCCGCGGTTTGGAATTTTAACCCTCAGTCTAGGGGACTCTTTGCCACTATAAAAAGGGGTTACCTTACCTTCGGGCCACACATCGACTTCATGAAGGCGGTTGTCGCGTGCACGACTCCTGCAGATGGCCTGGATGTGGCCGGTCTTCCCGCACGCTCTACATCTGGCGGTACGGAATCGGCAAGAGTTGCGGGGATGGTTGCCCCCACAACTGCCGCACCTGTTGTCATTGTCGCGCGGTCTCGTTGTGGAGTCTCTCCATGGTCGTTGGGCCCCTAGCGGTTGTCGTTGCGGTGTTGCGGGTTGGTGACGGCGGTTTGATTCAGGCCCCTCACTTCGGGATGGTTTTGGCGCCATTTTTCCGAATCGTCTGGACACTTCGGCGATGTCTTCTTCCCATTGTTGGTCCACCTCCCTGCAGTCCACAAAGCCCTCTTGGTTGATCTCGGCTGGCACGGCCATGCTACTACGGGGGGAGTCGCGATACCCGGTGGATTCATATGTTAAAAGTTCATCAAGCACTTCTTGCAAATCGCCGGTGGGTTTGGCTATTATTCTATTTTGCAGCTGCTCGTCTCGCAAGCCCAGTACTACTCTGTCTCAAATTCGTATTTCCAAATTATCATATTTGCATCGTACTGCGGCTTCCCTGACGGCAGCAATGAATTTTTGAATTGATTCTCCCGGTCTCTGGTTTCTTTTTTCAAAAATACGAGTTCTACAAAAAGAGTTCGGATCTCCTCGGCTTGAAATGTATCTTTAGTTTGGCTAACAGGTCAGCATACGGCACACTTGAGACCGGCTGTGGTTGACATAGTCCTACAGCGATCCGATATACTGGTGTGCCGCAAATTGTCAATAACGCTGCCGCCTTTTTCCGGTCGTCCGTAATTCCGTTCACAAGTAGGAACCCTTCGACCTGTCCGATGTATTCTTCCCAGTCCTCTGGGAAGTTAGGGTCGAATTCCTTCAATGACCCGATTTGCGCCATTCGGAGAATTTTTCTTTATTCCGCCGCGGCCGCTTGGTTGACTGTGACACTTTTCGAATTTGCCACCTTTGCGCAGCTGTTTCGGCGAATCTTCTCTGGTCTTCCGTCTATCCCACCTTCGTCGCCAATTGTTTAGTTCTGATAGACGCGGACTCAGAGTGATTTCACAAAGAACGAGTTTATTGAATACACATAAGTCAACTGACAACTGTCAAATGTTTCAAGCTTTTATAGTAAATCAGTTTGAACTGTAACCAATCGCTAGACGTTATTTTCCCGCTTCTTGTTACTTTTAACCAATGATTGCACCTGAAACTCCCGCTTCAAACCCTGCTTCTTGCAATCAGCTATTTTCCATGTTTGTAACTATTTACAGACACAACATCCTGCCTCACGGTTGCCAGAAAATAGGAAAAAGTACCTTTGTAGGTTAGGTAAACCTCATAATTATTAATGTTCTCAATTTGCACAATGAGGGGCGGGGGGTGGTTTCTGCCATGGATCAACCAGTTCACCGAACTAAAAAAAAAAATAGGTACCGGTTCTGCCGAACTGGTGCAAAGCGGCTGAATCCCACCTCTGTCTACCTTTCCCAATTTAAATAACAGAGAAGCTTCAAAACATTAAATATCAGCAACTTTCTTTATTGTGGCTATGTTTGCATTTTTCATATATATATTAGAGTCCAAATCTCCAAAGTACAGTAACTCTTCCATAGCAGTGGTAGCTTTGTTTTTTTTTCTTTAAGCAGCAGCTGAGTAAAAGGAGGGGAGTTGATTGTTTTGATCGTGGCATGGATTTTATGAGAATAAACTCAGCAAGTCTTCTCAAATAATTGTTGCGTATATATGCATTTTATACCCATATACTTTAAAAGCACTTTCTCCCACCAAGATAGGTTTTAGACATGCTGGGACTGTTATTTCCAGAATCCCCAGCCAGTTTAGCTAAAGCCTAGGAATTTTGACAGATCTAACTCATCTGAATGATAAAACAGTATGAAAGTCTAGTTTAGGAAAACAATTTCAGAGTCACAAACATTATTTTCTGATCAGCAATGTTGTCTTAAGTTCATTTAACATTTCTTCAAGGAATAGAATATAAACATCCTTCTGCAGGTCAGTTTAAATTTTCTAGTGAGAAAGGACAATGCAATCAGTTAATGTAGGAATATTATTTATGTTTGTATTTAAACTTGGGAAAATTAAATATGAAACACTATAAGCATTCAGAAGAAGAATAATGTCAGAACATCTGAGAAGATGCAGAGTGAACAGCCAAGTTGTGGTGAAGAGGTAGATGTCAATTTTCAGAATATTGATGCATCACAAAATGGTATAATCATACTGAAAGTCTTATATTTCAATATAAATGGTGTAGTTTCAGTAGCAATTTCTAAGTACATTTACTGAGAGTAGATGTTTTAACAGTTAGATTGTTTATATAGTCCAGGAAGTCAATGGATAGTTATCAGTTTAAGTATTCACTCAGGTACACTTTTGAATTTTGCCTTTCAATATTTCTGTAGTATCTAAGAATGATGTCCTAACTATTTACCACTATAGGACATGAGGGAATCAAATCCATCCTTGGTGTATATGAGTGATTTATGAGCATGCTGCTCGGGTTTTTTGGAACTAATTAATTATGTCATGGAAAAAGGATTTACCCCCTACTTTCCCCTCAATCCTTGCTAATCTTGCATTATGGATAGAAGGGGGGAAATGAAGCAAGCATTTAGCAATCTCAATTGTCTGCAGTTCTATTGCCAAAACAAAGCTGAATTGCAAAACAAATACAAATCAAGCAAAAGCTTTCTCGCATTAGGTGAGATTTCCCTATGAATCTTTTTGAAATATTAGGTGTATTTTTTCCTGTTACAATTACCTAATGTTCTTCCTGAAGCAATATAATTAAAAAGCAAAATTTTGTTATAGGGTTTTGAAACAGTCTTTATGAAATCTACTCCTGCCACTGGTAATTATAATGTACATCTTAATATACTTCTGCTAGGCCTGAGCTGAAGATAACAGTCCTATATGGATTGCATTTGGCTTGTGCAGAGAAGGTAAAATCCTTTATCTTATCTCAATCTCCATACAACAACCAGCCTCTCTTCCAATTCAGGCCTAATCTTCTTAGTAAATAATACTGATATTTTTCACCATAACAAAAATGGAGCTGCCAGATTCCTCTTGATAACGCCTCTCATTTACACACCATTCTCTGTCAAAATCTGCCTGATTTTACTTAATCTCTTTAACTCATCAAAAATATACTTTTTTACATTCAATCACGGTTCATTCCTTGCTACCAAATAATATTACTATAAATAAATCCAGCTGGCTACACTCCGTCTGAATAGATAGTCATCTTCTCATTATCCTTTTCTTTAAATAATGGCAAATTATTTGTTATACTATTGAATTTTGCTATGAAATTTGCGATTTTATACCCCAAAAGCCTAAGATGAGTGTTTAATTGATAGCATGTCTGGAAGTCATTCTATTTCTTTTTTAAAAAGTTACATTTTATGTCATCTTAGTTCAATATGCTTGAGACCAGAGTCCTTTGCATCCTTATGTTTTCTTTAGTTAACCCCTTAAATAGATACTAAAACCTATTTCTTTGAACCATCTTTCAAAGTGATTAGACTGGATTATATAGGATTTTGATCACATATAGATACACCTATATGCAATTTCTATATTCATCCTAGGAGTAATATGGGGACGAGTAAACATTCCATATTGTATAAGTCAATTGCAAGCTAGACTATGAAGATGAGATCTTATTTTGAATGAAGAACAAAATATCTCTATAATTCATCCACAATTTTTATAATTAAATAGAAAAGGGGTAACATAAATAGAAATGCTTTCAAAACTGATTTCAGAACTGACATACTGGGGTCTTATATGAGTTGAGCCCCTGTTCCCTTTCTTCAGTAATGGATAATTTTGAGGCCAAAGGGTAAAAGGAAAATCTACTTTTTGATTCTTCTTTAACTCATCAATCTACCATGTCTGGGGCAATTTAGTTTGACCTGCTATAATCTTTTTTCCTAGTAAGGCACTCTAAAATTCTTGTGAATAGTAGAAGGCAGTATGGGCAAGTGAATACAGCACAGAGGAGGAAGCAGTTAGGTTCTCTTATATTTCTGAATAATGGAGCATTTTTATTCTATATTGTTGTTGGTGTTACTATAAATATATCTCAATTGAATGGTTTTTAAAATTGTGCCAAAATATTCTGTTGGACAATAGAGTCATGAGCTATTTATCAAAGAAAGGCCAGGATTTGTTACTACTTCAGTGCTTTATGTCTATTTGCATTGGGTTGGCACTGCATAAGTTTCTTTGTGTTGTGTTGTTGTTGTTTTTTTAACAGAGTGGCTTTTGCTCCTCCTCTTTGAACTGCAATTGGAGGTTCCTAATTTTTTCTTGTTCCTGGCCATCACCATGCTATAATTAATGTATCAGAGGTAGCTGATATTTCTTCCAGTAATTTTAATTCCAATTTTTAATTTTTCTAGACTCATATTTATTTCTCTCTTTTTCTTTGATTCTCAATAATTACCAAAAGCAACTTGGTTATAGAACAATAGCTTCATAACCTGCTGCAGAGTTTTCCATAAGCATCCTAAGCTGCCACTCATTCCGTCACCTCATAATCTATCGCAGCTTTTCTCAACTTGGACAACGAATCCCAGAACATAAAAAGCCTGAGTGTTTATTGATCATGATCAAGAATCCTGGAATAGATACAGCCTTTGGTCTCATCCTGAAAAATTCTTTTGATTTTCTTAATAGCAGCCACAAGGGGGAAATGTCTTATGGAATTTACACACAATAAACAAAGCAATACCACTATAAAGAAGTTATGTGGCTGAGGAGTTGTATAAAAGTTGCATAAACTGCAAGCTTGCTTATTAGGGCACAGATTCTGTACAACAGCAGGGAAGTTATGTTTAGTAAATGTCTTCTTTTGGTGCCTGCAAAAAAGACAAGCAGATACTAGGATAACTGGGCTTCTAACTGGGAAAAAAAATCAGTGATCAATATGAATTTCTTCTGACAGAATATATTAGTCCTGAGCAGAGCATAACAGAACTGAAAACATTCAGGACTTCCAAAATATTACTTGAAGGCTGCTCTACACAGACTATGTGAAAAACAAAAATGACAGCTGTTCAGATTCTGAGTGATGGATGAATAAGAGTCAAACATTTGCATGCAACTAAAAAGCTCTAGCTGAGTTGCATATAGTTTCAACACTATAGAGCAGGGGTCTTCAAACATGGCCCTTTTGTGGACTTCAACTCCCAGAATTCCTCAGCCAGCTTGCCTGTTGAAGTCCACAAGTCATAAAAGGGCCAAGTTTGAAGACCCCTGCTATAGAGAGAGGATAGCACTGCATCTAGCTCTCATTGACATAGAGTCTGGGTTAAAATGACAGCTTTCTCCCATGCAAATCACTCCACAACTGAAGATTTTTCAAAATCTTCATTTGTTTAGAAATAGCACTTAGACTTTTATGCTGCCCCATAGTGCTTTACAGCACTCTCTGAGTGGTTTACAAAGTATTTGCATATTGACTCCAACAATCTGGGTCCTCATTTTATTGACCTTGGAAAGATGGAAAGCGTCAGGATTGAACTCCAGACTGTGGGCAGAGTTTGCCTGCAATAGTGCATTCTAACCACTGCATCACCAGATCTCCTTTTTGACAGTTTACTACTGTTGAAAAAGCTAGATTGCTGTAAACATGAGAAAGGTGAGAGGAAGAGGTTAAGGTAAAGGGTATACTGGCACTATTTCCTTTCAATATACAATAGGAAGTTGATCAAAATGACAACTGAGTCTTACTTCTATTCAGTGCTTTTTTGTAAAAGAAAAAGGTACCGGAACTCACACATGTCATACAACCTGCCTTGCCTACCCTACAAGATTCCATCCAAAAAAGGTGCTGGAACTCCGTTCTGGGCGTTCTATGACAAAAAAGCCCTGCTTCTATTATTCCAGTAGGACAATGATTTTCATTAACCTAAGAGAAACCTGCTGGAATAACATTACCCTCTGTTCTCTCTCCAGCAACTGTCACCTGAAATAGCCATTCTCTGACTAAAAGAACCCTCTATTCTGGATCATTTAAAAATGGAATCTGCCACTTGCACCTCAAAGTAATAGCAACCGTGGTGCTATCCACTCATTCTACCACTTCATAAAATATAGTAGATTTTCTCAACTTGGACAACAGAATCTAGAGTGAGTGTTCTATTGAGCATATTGGGTGAGAATTGTAGGAGGCATCAGAATCAGGAATGTTGATCTATAGGTTAACTTGTTTAATTAAAATTTCAGCCTCTATTTTTCAACAGATGTACACAAAATATGATATATATGTGTTATAAATATATGAAATGTGTAGTCCATAGCAAAATAAAGATCCATACTTTCTTTCCTTTAGCAAATATTTTGGTTTTCCTTTGATTTTAGATCTTTTACAATGGCAAGTAAGAATTTCAAAGTTCCTGGCATAAATCTGAAATGCTTTCTTATGATAAACTAATTAAATGCCTTCTGACCCCATGCAGTTCTAGAAGAACAATTAACTTCCTGCCTGCTCCACACTGTGCCACTTTCTCTTATGCTGTGTCATATAAAACAAGATGATATTTTGCAAGCAGCCATGATTTCTGGAAATTAAGTACCAAAATGCATTGTGACAATGGCCTTTTCAACATAAAAAAAAAGTGTAAAGCTGTTAAGTGATTTCCTTAGGATGGAAGGAAAGGCCAACAGAAGTAATATACCTAGGTCAGAAATGCCTTTTCCTGCTAAGTCTTCATGAGGCACTTCATTAATAGTATAAGGAGACCTCTATGAGTTGTAGAAACAAAGGATCATCTCTTGCAAATTAGTTTGAAATAGTAGTCTTTTTCACTTGTAATTTTAGAAAACACCATATTCAACTTAATATTTTTATCTGGAGAATATATTTTTAGAAGTTAATAGTTTACATAGGTTTATCCATTCCTTCTGGTACTAGTTTCAGAATTTTTATTAGTTGCTTATTGATATGTTCAATACAGGTAAAGAAATTTCCTTTTTGGTTATGTGTTGATCATCAGCTGTTGGATGGCCGTAGTTAAGTTTATTAAATGGTAATTTAATCTAAAGTAAACAGAACTGTGTGTAATAGAGTACCACTTAGAAAAATAGAGAGGTGGTAGAAATTAATAGAAACAGAAAGAAAGGGGTAAAAATAATTCTAAATAAAAATGGAATAAACATATATAAGGGAAGAAAAATTTGTTGCAGTTATGACTTTGGTCTATTTGGATGTATCGTTACTATATATAATGTAAACCCTACCATACAAGATGATAGAACAGTAACTCCCTGGTTGAAATATTAGCCCTGTCATAAATGTTGTACAATATTATTAGCTTTCATAGCTGGTGAATATTCTTTTTCATCAAACATTTAAATAATATTATAGAAATTTATTGTTTTAACTGATTTACTCAGTTGTGCATATTTCCTGTTGTTTTTATGTTTGATTGTCATATTCTGAGATATGCATAGTCAATGCTATTCTTGCTTTACATCCTACATGTGGGAAAGAAATCTCTATACTTTATGAATAAATATATAACATAAACACGATAATCCAAAAATATCCTAATCGTGTTGTATAGTAGTGCCAAACTGATGTATCTTTATGCAAATAGTAACCCTGTTTATCCCAAAGCCTAAAATGGATTGGTGTCCCGTAGGCTATTTGGATAAGTGAAATTGCACTGTAGTTCATTCCATTTCATTTCTCCAGTGCCAAGAGTAGATAAGGCCTATCTTGCAGACTGGAAGAGATCACCCAAGAGCAACTAGGTGGTGGCCTTTCTTTTTCCCTAGCCACTGCATTTCGAATTATAACTGCAGTTTATGGCTATATTCAGAACCATTAGAATCCTCATAATACCATGTTAATTTTTTTAGTGTTTGATTGTCCAGTTATGAGGGAAAGTGAGGAGTTGCATAGCAAGTATTTCTGCTGGGATACAGATATCTCATCTAGCCTTTAAAATAATAGTCTTTCCTTCTAGGTCTTCTAGGTCACACTTTGTGTTCATAAAAACAGCAGTTTGTAATACAGTGCAAGCAACCAATAATATATATTACAGCGAAAACAAACAAATGCATCCAGTTAAATAAAAAGAGAGGAAATATTCTTTTATCCTGTGTCTATCTGTGTTAAAATAGATAGCCTTGACTAAAAATTTAGATTGGTTTCCGTCTGCTTTTCACTCTTCAACCTCATGATTATATATTAATTGACATTAAAGCTGTAAATTAGCAAAGAATACAGTTGCTTTTCAGCATGTTTGTGCTGCTCAGCTAGAGATACACTGTTTTTCCTACAACACACTCAGCATGCTGTGTTCTTCCGTGCAGGAGGGGGACAAGAATCACTTACCTATTTTATGCTGGTGGAGAGTTTATGAGCAGAAGCATAAAATGCATGAATGTCCTTTGAATAAAATATTCTGTGACTTGATGCTGTATCATTTCAGTTCCCTGATTTTTTTGTTAAAATGCAATGAGCAAAACAGTTGCCAGAAGTTCAAGTGTAGGAGATAGTTTCTCAAAATCAATGATACCGTTTGTATTTTTAAAATATTTGGTGTGAATATTGTGATGGTGAGGAGAATATATATGACTTGTTTTGCAAGCCAAATAGAGATCAACATAAACATTCAATAAGGAATTACCTTTGTCAGTTAGAGCAGAACCTGAAGAGCAGAATCTGTAACCTCATCTAGGAAATCTCATTTAGGCCACATATGAGAAAGTTAACAGGTGGCACCCCAAATATAAGTGAGGTGACAAATGCTCCCCTTCCCTTCACCAAGGAGGAATATTGGACATGGAATATTGGACATGGAATATTGCAAGTACAAATGAGGCTGTTGAAGAAGAAAAACACAGCATTGGAAGACTATCTGAAAGCAGTGAAGAAGATGCACTGAAATTAGTATACCGTGAAGTACTTGCTGAGTACCAAATTGACCTATAAGAAAGACCAAATTAGGAAGAAAAGAGACATGCCAAGACAAAGTCTTACATGGCCAGTACCATAGAAGGCAGAACAGACAACATTAAAACCTTGCAATTGCTAAGAGCAGGAAAATTGAAGAAAGACACAGAGGGGTTAATTCTGGCTGCACAAGATCAGGCTTTAAGAACAAATGCATACAAAGCCAGACTTGAGAAGAGAGCAATAGACAACAAATGCCACCTCTGTAAAGAAGCTGAAGAAACAGTGGACCAACTGGTTAGCTGTTTCAAGAAGAATCACTGGATGAATACAAAAAACAGCATGACAAAAAGGCAATAATGGTGCCTTGGAAGATTTGCAAGGAATACAAGTAGCCTCCAAGAAGGAACTGATAGAACCACAAAATAAACCAGGTAACAGAAAATAAAGAAGCTAAAGTGCTCTGGGACATTAGAATTCAAACAGGCAGACACCTACCATATAACACCCCAGAGTTAACAACTGTCAGTAAGAAAGACCAAAAATAAAGTCTGGGCAGTGGATGTGGCATGCATCTTTCTCCACATTAGCATGATTTGCAACCATTTTCGCTGATTTCCAGCAAAAAACAGCAAAAGCCCATTGAGAAAGCTGGATTCACTCAATGATTGTGTGATTTGTTTACAACCATGGTGATTCACCTAATAACTGCTGTGAAAATTGTCATAATATCAGATCCAAATCAGTTTATGACTGCAATGACTTACAATTAGCCTTGGTGGAGCAGTGGGCTAATGCCTCCTTAAGTAACACCAGCTGCCTGAAATTAGTGCAGGTTCGCGTCCCACCAGGCTCAAGGTTGACTCAGCCTTCCATCCTTCCGAGGTAGGTAAAATGAGGACCCAGATTGTTGGGGGCAATTAAGCTGACTTTGTAATAATGCCGCTTGGGGTGTGTGTGAAAGCCCTAATAAGCAGGCATATACATAGAATGAAGGCTACTGCTAAGCTTGTAAGCCGCCCTGAGTCTTTGGAGAAGGGCAGGATATAAATGGAATTAAAATTTAAAAAATTAAAAAATTAAAATTACAATGGAAAACTCTGGTCTCAGTTGTGGCTGTAAGTTGAGGACTATCTATATATCAAACAATGGAGCTGACACGAATGCTATAAATTTTAGTGTAAAAAGTAAGTTTTACCATGATGGTGTATTATGCCCCAATTCAGCTCCTAAATCTGATTTAGGAGTGGGAAGTTATTTCCACAGGATTGCTCAGAAAATTGTACGAATGTGCCCATGTATCACCAGAAGCCGATCACAACTCAGTTCTTTACTTTTACTTTATTTTTATCTTAGACTGCCAATCCTCCATAGTCTTTTTAACTATAAGACAGACATTATTACTCTATGTTTGCTTTGCTTTGTTTTCCTTTACACCTATTCGAGGATAGATGGTGATCCCTACATTGCTTATCCATATGTTTAGGCTGTCTTTGTGGCTGCAGTGGTCACTGCTGTTCATATTGTTACAGCTCTTGTGTACTGAGTGTCTATTGTGATAAAAGATTATTTTTCTCCATTTCATCCAGGTGGCTTTAAAATGTGTCCTAAGGTGAGAGTATTTAACACAGTATTTTCCCCCCATATGTTATTTCAACACTACATTTATTTAGACAAGCTGGTTTTGACATTCTGTTGAAAGCTGCTATCTGTTCAGTAATTCTCAGATAACAGAGAAATTTCCCAACAAAATTTCCCTTCAGTGTATCAAGAGATGAGACAATATAATCTCAAGTGTTATTGTGCTACTTATAGAAATAAATTATGGAGCAATTTCACTTGATAAATATTGTAACCCCCTTTGCCTGTTTTGGATTTTATCTCTGCACTTTTATAGCAAGTAGATTAGTTGGATTTTCATTAAATGCATTCCCATTATCATCAGTGAGAACTGCAGAAGCAGAAAATTAATAGAGAAGGATTTTCATTTCTACCCTTTTACCACACCCTATTATTTCAGCCAATGCAGTCCAAATCATAGCATACTATGGCCTAAGGAAGTCCAGACAATTTTTACACTAAAGGCAGTATGCATGTATTAAAGTGAGTTATTCCAAATTTCTACAGAGCAGTATCTCTGACAATAACTCTTTTGCATATTACCATCTCCTATAATATCTCCGCTACATTTCTCATCAATGCCCATGCAGGCAAGAGTCCATGCAGGGAACAGTGCAAATGCTCACTATATTGTACCTACTCTAGGTCCCAGGTATTCTCTTGGCAGCCCTGGGTAAAATACATCTGATCAAGAGTGCATTTTAACAGCAACATCAGCATATTACCAGTTGCACTCAACAGACTGCCAGTATGAATGATGGATTTGAATTTAAATAGCTTTTTAAAATTATTAGCAAAATATTTATGATTATGAGGAATTTGTTCTTTTTGTTTTTTTGGTCAGCTATATGGAAAACCAAATTAGAATATTCTGAATAAGCTGAATACAGTTCACCGGGAGAAGGAATGGAAGAGGGGGCAAAACTTTGTTCTCCAGTAGCCCCGAGAAAGAATAAAATCTAATTAAGCTGTTAAAACAAGTTGGAATAGTAGTTAAGGATCAAAAAAAATCCAAGTTCAATCTACCCTTAGCCATAGAAGCTCACTGAGTGGCTAGGGGCCACTCACTCTTTCTCAGCCCAATCTACTATAGAAAAACTGGAAGGAAGGTATGTTCTACATACATCTTGAATGTGTAGCGCAACAATGGGATACAAATTTTAAAACTGAACAATATAAAAGACATTGATCGTTATAACAGTTTGGCAATGAAACCAATGGCTTAGAGAAATAGAAGGACCTATCTCATTGTCTTTAAGTCTTTAAGTAGAAGCTGGGCAGCTGTGTACCAAGGCAGCCATGGAGGCACTTGACCGAGTTGTACCCTTGCGGCCCCTGATCCGGTGCAGATCCCAGTGGGCTCCATGGTTCTCCGTGGAGCTCCGGGAGATGAAGCGTCGGAGACGGGGCCTAGAGAGCTGTTGGAGATCCAGCCGGTCTGAATCTGACCGATCGCGACTAAGGTCCTTTACAAGGTCTTGTGGCGATGAGGATGGCAAGGTCTAACTACTTTGCTACCCTCAGCACGTCTGCAGATAACCACCCAGCCGCCCTGTTTAGGGTGACCCGCTCCCTCCTTAATCAGGAGGTGAGGGAGGAGCCCTTGCAGGGTCGTGCCGAGGAGTTTAGCCAACATCTGTCTGACAAAATCGCTCGGATTCGGACCGGTTTGGACTCTGACTGGGCAGAGTCTGACGATCAGGACATGGGTGGTCTTGTTGATGTTATCTGGGAGGAGTTCGATCCTGTGATTCTGGATGATGTGGACAGGATCATGGGGAAGCTGAGCTCCACCACGTTTTTATTGGACCCGTGCCCCTCCTGGCTGGTTTATGTGGCTCGGGATGGGACACGAGGCTGGCTCCAGGCGGTGATAACTGCTTCTTTGAGGGAGGGTAGTTTCCCCGCCGCCTTGAAGGAGGCGGTGGTGAGACCCCTCTTCAAGAAGCCTGCCTTGGACCCAGCTGTATTAAACAACTTCCGTCCGGTCTCCAACCTTCGCTTTCTTGCGAAGGTTGTTGAGAGCGTGGTGGCGCATCAGCTCCCTTTGTTCCTGGAGGAAGCTGACTATCTGGACCCGTACCAATTGGGTTTCAGGCCCAGGCCCAGGCACAGCACGGAGACGGCATTGGTTGCTTTGGTGAATGATCTCTGGAGGGCTCGGGACAGGGGTTGTTCCTCTGTCCTAGTCCTATTAGACCTCTCAGCGGCTTTTGATACCATCAACCATGGTATCTTGCTGCGGCGTCTCAGGGGATTGGGAGTGGGAGGCACGGTCCTTCAGTGGTTCTCCTCTTACCTCCTGGGACATTCGCAGTCGGTGTTGGCAGGGGGACAGAGGTCGACCTCGAGGCCTCTCATTTGCGGAGTTCCTCAGGGGTTGGTCCTCTCGCCTCTCCTGTTCAACATCTATATGAAGCCTCTGGGTGAGATCATTCGTGGTTTTGGAGTTGGGTATCATCAGTATGCTGATGATACTCAGCTTTTCATTTTGACCCCAAACCACCCCAGTGATGCCCTCGACATGATGTCCCGTTGCCTGGAGGCGGTCCGGGTCTGGATGGGGAGGAACAGGCTTCGGCTCAACCCTGACAAGACTGTGCGTGCAGGCATCTTGGGAAATTCAGATCATTCCATCTCTTACTATGGGGGGGTGAGTCATTACCCCCCGTAGATAGGGCTCGCAACTTGGGAGTCCTCCTAGATTCAAAGCTTTCCTTGGAAGATCATATAGTAACTGTGACTAGGGGGGCCTTCGCCCAGGTTCACCTGGTGCACCAGTTGCGGCCCTATCTAGACCGGGATGCCTTGCGTACAGTCACTCATGCGCTCGTGACCTCTCGGTTAGACTACTGCAACGCTCTCTACATGGGGCTGCCCTTGAGGACCACTCGGAGGCTCCAACTGGTGCAGAATGCAGCTGCGCGAGTTGTGTTGGGGTTCTTCCGATACTCCCATGTTACACCTCTGCTCCGTGAGCTGCATTGGCTTCTAGTTGCCTTCGGGGTGAGACTCAAGGTGCTGGTAATGACCTATAAAGCCCTACATGGCATGGGTCCAGAGTACCTAAGGGAGCACCTGCAGCCGGCATCAACGTCCCTCCGCCCAGTGCGCTCCCACAGAGAGGGCCTCCTCAGGGTGCCACCAGTCAGAGAATGCTGGCTGGTGGCCCCCAGGGGGAGGGCGTTCTCTGTGGGCGTGCCTGACCTCTGGAACCGTTTACCGGTTGAGCTCCGGACGGCTCCTGACCTTCGCTCCTTCCGACATGATCTAAAAACTTATTTATTTGAGCAAGCCGGCCTGGTCTGATGGGTTTGGGGTTTTAATTACTGTTTTTAAGTAATTTATTCTATTCAGGCACAATGGTTTAATCTGTTTTTAATTTTTGTATTCTGTATTTTTGGAATTTATTGCCCTGTACACTGCCCTGAGTCCTTCGGGAGAAGGGCGGTATACAAATTAAATTAAATAAATGTTCCAGTTCTGAATGTCCTGCACTGAGAGAGTTTGAAGCAAATTTTATGAAAATGCAAAAAAAGACTCAATGGTTACTGCTACAGAAAGAACTGGAATTTCTATGTTAAACTAAACTTACTATTCCAAATAATGTTAATTGCATAGTATATTAGCAGTAATTGAAAAGATATTTGACATATTCTGAGAACGTAAAGTAGCTATACCTTTTTTTAGAAGAGTCATTTTGAGCAGAAAATAATTACATAAAGTATTCAGAAAATGCATAAACTGAGAAGCCTCGCATAGGACAGGCTTCCAAATTTGTTAACATGAAAGCTATCGACTGATGTCTTTGATTCTTCTGAAAGAAGGACTTGTAGAAGGTCTCGAGAAGATAGGACATCCCATTTTATTTTAACATTACAATATAGAATGTAATGAACCAGAACTCAGGCCAGGCCCAACAAATATTGATGCTTATTTAATATGAGCCTGTTGGAATATGTTGATTTTCCTGGTTGGGGAGAGCCAATGGCAAGCAAATGGTTGAACTCCCTGCATTAATTTTTTTTTTGCCCAAGAGATGCCTACAAGCCATTGTCCTACTTAGTCACTTCTTGAGTCAGTACCGCATACCAATCCAAAGACCTAACCACAACAATTCCTAACAGTATAAGCAAGCATAACTCAAATGTGATTTTCTGTGCTATAAAATGTGTGGCTTTTGATGACATGTTGAATGTTTGATACAATGAACAGATCAAAAGCCAAAATTAATAGATATGTTGAAACAAACTCCCATAGACCCACTGATCCTCCTCCCAGTTTGCTTGCTTAATTCTGCATTCCATTATTCAGCAAATGAACATTGGCCAGAAATACTGAAGAAGGACATACACTCATCTTCACTTGCTGGGTTGAAGTTCAGATTTTGGCCACAGGGATAAAACCAGCAAAGGTCACCTAAAGCAATGAGCAACCTGGACCAGACACAAGTCTAGGGGACATATTTTTATTTATTTAATTTCTTCCTATAATGCGTCATCAGCTTTCCAATACTGATGTGAAATATTCAAAAAGAATTGTTACAGATTTTGCCTTTACTGAAGCAACGTCACAAAGGAAGGAATGGCAACTTTCCTTTATGTGCCCAGTGAGGCCATGCAAGTGTTTGATTTCTCTCTTCCTTTAGTCATTTATTAAATCTATGCAATTTATAATGATGCTGTAGGCCAGGGGTGTCAAACTGCCAGCCTGTAGGCCAGATGTGCCTTGGTGGAGCAGTGGGCTAATGCCTCCTTAAGTAACACCAGCTGCCTGAAATTAGTGCAGGTTCGCATCCCACCAGGCTCAAGGTTGACTCAGCCTTCCATCCTTCCGAGGTAGTTAAAATGAGGACCCAGATTGTTGGGGGCAATTAAGCTGACTTTGTAATAATGCCTCTTGGGGTGTGTGTGAAAGCCCTAATAAGCAGGCATATACATAGAATGAAGGCTACTGCTAAGCTTGTAAGCCGCCCTGAGTCTTCGGAGAAGGGCGGGATATAAATGGAATTAAAATAAAAAAAATAAAAATGTGTCATGGCAAAACTGCACCCACCCCATTGCCGGTAATGGGAAAAAAATTGCAATATGTCACAACATGTCATGTGATGTTGCGAGTTTGACACCCCTGCTGTAGTCTCTAGCCACTGAGGATTAAGTTTGTTCCTGCTTCTAGATGATCCAAGTAGATGATGGGAAACCAAAACAAAATGTTGGAAAGTAATTTTAACTGTATTAGGATATTCCTGATTGCCAGGTATTGTTGTCATCTACTTGTTGTCGGGAAGTTTCTCCTTAGTTCTAAGTTGCTTCTCTCCTTGACTTGTTTCCAGCAATGGATGGAAACTAGTTAAGGAGAGAAGCAACTTAGAACTAAGGAGAAACTTCCTGACAGTTAGAACAATTAACCAGTGGAACAACCTGCCTCCAGAAGTGGTGAATGCTCCAACACTGGAAGTTTTTAAGAAGAGACTGGACAGCCATTTGTCTGAGATGGTATAGGGGGTTGGACTAGATGACTAGATGACCTCCAAGGTCCCTTCCAACTTCTTCTCCTTCTCCTTCTCCTTCTCCTTCTCCTTCTCCTTCTCCTTCTCCTTCTCCTTCTCCTTCTCCTTCTCCTTCTCCTTCTCCTTCTTCTTCTTCTTCTTCTTCTTCTTCTTCTTCTTCTTCTTCTTATTATTATTATTATTATTATTATTATTATTATTATTATTATTATTATTATTATTATTATTATTACTTCCTCAGCGGAAATGCATAGCCAGTAGTTAATTAACTGCAAGTCATATAAGCTTTCAGAACATAACTATCTGAAATAGCTTTATGACACACCTTGAAAGCCTTTTTCTAATGTCAGGAACTTCATTTACAAAACTAACAGTGTTTCATATGGAGCTGAAAGATATGACAAATCTAGATACCTATTTTAGATTAAAAGTTGGTGATTCTTGTACTTATATGTTTTTGTTGCTTAGGTAACTATGCTTTACGAAGGGTGGTTTCTTCAACTGAAGTAGTACATATAGTATATAATAGTAGTACAATGTGTCACATACAAGCATTGTTACAGTTAATTTCCAGATAGGATACCCCCAGACTTAGGGCTATCAGGTAATTCTTTAATAAGTCCCCTTTAATTGATTATTTAATTTCATTTAAATAAATCTGGATATTTCTTACATCTCAATATTGGATCCTTCTTAAGGTCTCAGTTATTAAGCCACTGATTAAAGCCTGCAATCCTGTAAATTATCCCCCAAATTTAGACTCTGTATGTAATAAAATTAATATAATTTAATACAACCTGTAAACATGTGGTGGGCCTGATGACAAAATAGATACTGAAACATACTTTTTAAGTTTCCAGAAGATTTCTTAAAGCTACAGTTCTGGGATACAAGGCCAACTGCATTCAGGGAGATTTACGTTTCAATAGGAATACTGTACTTTGAAATATCTCTATAATACTTGACTTTCCATAACAATGTTGAGTTTCTATTCTGTGCTTGCCTCAGATTGTATTATACCAGAATGTCCTATAGAAAAGGAATTACATTAATAATGACTTCTCTAAGGCTGCAGATCTACCCAGAGAGATCGAAATAAGGCCCATTAAATAGAGTAAGTGTAATAAAAATCTTTTGTCCTTTCCCACCAATTATATTTATTCATTTTCATAGAATATAAAAACATTTTAAATTAAGAGTGGGAAATCAGTGTCCTCTGGAAGGAGGAAAAATGGAAAAAGTGAACATAATGATAATTAACTTACCAAGCTAGGAACCAATTAGGGTTAAAATGAGCTGTTCATTTAAGGATTTATAGTATTTAAATTTTTGTACAAACATATGATCAAAATTCATTTTAAGAATATGATCTGCAGAATACAGCACTCTTTTCAAAGCCATCAAAATGACATCATTATGCATATTCATCTATTTTATCTGTTTCCGTGTATATTCTGTTTAGAATACTTGCACAACAAAAGGAGTGGCAAAAGTAAAACATGAAAATAAAACCATTCCTTGTAAAGGAGATATCTGCATTTCTTCCAAAGAGCAGAGAGGGCAGAATTCTGAATGTATTTCAGTAGAATGCATATCCTTCCCAATTGGACAGATGTAGATAATAGTATATCAGCTTACAAGATGCTCTGTGAAGATTTCATCTTTGTGTCTATTTGGTGATAACTATGGCATATGGAGGTTTGGGACTGGGACTGTCAATTAATAATAAAGAATTAATAATAAAGAAAAAAGAAAAGGAGAATCAATATATTATAGGTCTGGTTGAGGATGGGGAAGAATATTATAGATTTGGATGAAGGTATTCTAAAGCATAGGTCAGAAAATATGAAACTGTATTACCTTAATAGTTAATGTGTATATGAAAGTAGTAGAAACAGGTGGGTGGAAGAAATATATTATGCAGTAGTGAATGTTGATAATGAAAATCCCACAAATGATTGTGGAGAAAAACAAATATGTTGAAAGAATGCAGGTCAGAAAAAAAGTAAAATATAAAAGTGACTGAGGCTCCAAACCAATGAATAACAATATTGGTTAAGGTACATATGATTATACAAGGATATCTTTGTATTAAATAAGTGGTTTAAGCATAAGTCCAGTCATGTGGCATAACATATGGCAAAAGAATATAAATCCAGAAGCATGACTAATTTTATACTTTTGATGAAAGAATCAGAAAATTAATAAATGTTACAAGGGTGATGAGATGGACAGACTTTGATACTGTTAAGATTAGATCTTGAAAGAAAATGTCATAAAATAATAAAAGAACCTGGAAAAAAACCTGGAGTGAAAGTAGTATTGTGTAGTGGGCGTCAGTAGGCAAGGAGCAGACCAGCATAGATACAACAATATTTATTGACTCAAACTAGAACTGGAGAACTGCAGGAAATTGCTTGTAATTTATATTCTGAACCCACAGGGCCTTAACCAATCACAATATTTGAAAAAACCACCCACATATGAATGTTCAAAGTTTCCCTCCAACATGGAGTTAACAGTCAGGGTCACCTAAAGGTTAATTTCATTTTAGCTTCACAAGCAGTTGGAGTTAAGTTACTGTAGTTTCACTTTAGCAGGGATTAACAAAACTTTATATATATATTCAATACATAACAAGTAGAACAACTGCAGGAAGAAAAATATATGGGTTCCATGTAAAAAGTATTAGAATGTAGATTAAGGAATGGAAAATGGAAATAAAGAAAAAGATTATGGATGGAATAAAGAAAAGAAGAATTATGTTACTGACTCTCATAGAAGTGATTGAAGTTATCCTAACAGGAAGTATAAAAAAGATGCTTGATGGAATGATGAAGTGAAAGAGACTATGGATGGAGAATAATGAATGTAAGATAATGATTGCTGCAAGAAAATGAAGATAAAGTAAAGGAAACTATTGTACAGCTTCTACTCAGAGAAAAAGATACTTTAAATAATGCAGATGTGTCAGAATGTGCAGCTGGAAAAGGAGTGTGTGCGGTGGGTGGGGAAGGAGAATTTCAGCAATAGTGCCATTGCTTTCTAGGGAAGAGGCAGGACATTCCAGAAAGGGGCCCTAAATAAGAGATTTCTTGGTTCTGAACTGGATGGGGGAGGGAGGAAAAAATTCAGGGTAACTATCCCTAAGATTTCTCAGGATATATCTATTAAGTTAGAAAGGTATAGCTTTAGTCTGGTGAGATTTTGTCTATTAGATGTCAGCAAATAAAGAACTGAATTCAAGCATATCTTCCTGATCACATCAAACATTCAAGAGTTCATATTAGGAGGCAAAGAAAATGCAGCACAATTTTGATGGATATAATATTGTTCTGGAACTGGATGAAAAGAACAAAAAAAGAACTCAAGTGCTTTGTTGCTAGTTTATTAAATAGAAGCCCTGGGAGGAAGAATGGTTTTCACAGGTAGAAAGTTGTGGAGAATAGCAATAGCACTCACACTTATATACTGTTTCATATGAAGCCGCTGGGTGAGATCATTCGTGGCTTTGGAGTTGGGTATCATCAGTACGCTGATGATACCCAACTTTTCTTTTCGACCCCAAACCACCCCAGTGATGCCCTCGACGTGATGTCCCGTTGCCTGGAGGCGGTTCGGGTCTGGATGGGGAGGAACAGACTCCAGCTCAACCCCGACAAGACTGAGTGGCTTTGCATATCTTCATCCCGGGTTTATTCGGATATTCCATCTCTAACTATGGGGGGTGAATTATTACCCCCCGTAGATAGGGCTCGCAACTTGGGGGTCCTCCTAGATTCACGGCTCACCTTGGAAGATCATATAGGAGCCGTGACTAGGGGGGCCTTTGCACAGGTTCGCCTGGTGCGTCAGTTGCGGCCCTATCTTAGCCGGGATGATCTGTGCACGGTCACTCATGCGCTCGTGTCCTCTCGTCTGGACTACTGCAACGCTCTCTACATGGGGCTGCCCTTGAGGACCACTCGGAAGCTCCAACTGGTACAGAATGCAGCCGCGAGAGTGGTGTTGGGAGTCTCCCGATACTCCCACGTTACACCTCTGCTCCGTGAGCTGCATTGGTTGCCAGTTGTCTTCCGGGTGAGATTCAAGGTACTGGTAACGGTATTCAAAGCACTCCATGGCATGGGGCCGGAGTACCTTAGGGAACATCTGCTGCCGGCATCAAGCTCCCTGCGCCCTGTGCGTTCCCACAGAGAGGGCCTCCTCAGGGTGCCACCGATCAGAGAATGTCGATTGGTGGCCCCCAGGGGGAGATCCTTCTCTGTGGGCGCTCCGGAGCTGTGGAATCAGCTACCGGTAGAGCTCCGGATGGCGCCCGATCTTCGCTCCTTTCGCCGCGATCTCAAGACATTTTTGTTTGTACAAGCCGGCCTAGCCTGAGGGGGAGTGTTGGGGTTGTTTTATTTTTTGTTTTTTAATTGTTCTGGGGGTTTTTAGCGTTGTATTATATTGTTTTTAACTAGGGCAATTGTTTAATCTGTTTTTAATGTTTGTATTGGTTATTTTATTCTGCCCTGTGAACCGCCCTGAGTCCTCAGGGAGAAGGGCGGTATATAAATGTTATTAAATTAAATTAAAATTAAATTTTATAGCACTCTCTAAGCAGTTTACAATGTCAGTATATTGCCCCAACAATTTGGGTCCTCAGAAGAATGGAAGGCTGAGTCAACCTAGAACTGGTCAGAATTGAATTTGTGGCTGTGGGCAGAGTTTGCCTGCAATACTGCATTCTAAACACTGCACCACCATAGTGAGTGCTATTGGTATAAAGTGGTTTATCTTATGTTTCCTTTTCTTTTTCTTATAATATCTATTCACTTTACTGTAGTTTACTTGGTGTATTATCTCTTTTGCCTTTTCTGCATTCTAAATAATGTTCCTTACTCCGAAAAGAAATATTGTGAGATGAATATATTTATGTATGTAGGAAAGGAGAGAGTAGGCAACATTTAAATATATGAGATTTGGTTGTTTAAACATGCAGGTCAATATTATCTAAGTTCATAATCAACCCTGGATTGAATCACAAGAAATACTGTCCATATATCTGGTAGGAAAGCAACTCAGTATGAGACAGTTAAGCAATAGCTCATTTAAGTCATGGTTGGAACTTGTGAAAAATAATAACTTAAAAATAGAAAACAAGTATGATATTGTAGGCTGAAAAACAGTTGTTGCATGCCTTTGATCTCTGAGCAAATATTTCAATACTTGCATACTGCATATTGCAGATACCGAGAAACAGTTTTAATAATTGATAAACAGGGCAGCCTCTCTGTGGGCAGGAAAACAAATAGAGAAATGGCCACTGTGTATCTTGGACAGAATCTGTGGAAAAGTAGGAGGACTATGAAAAATTAACTAGAAACTTAAATTCATTTGGTGACTTGGCATTTGTTGCATTTCTACATCTAAACTCTCCTGAAATCAGAATGCTGTGATGTCTTGGAATTCTTGCAAGGCTATGGATAATTAATACAGGAAGGAATTGTCATTCTCCCTTCATCATGGAGCCACTTCAAGTGATGCTCTGACAACCTGCAAACTGACATAATGCCATTTTAATCTAGATCTGGTTCGTCACTTTCACTACAACCTAAGCAGTAATCTACATCTCGTGATTAGACTGCATGAGACAGAGGCTTAAAGAACCATCAACACAATGCTGACTTTGCATCAAAAATAACCAAGGAGATGCAGTTTCTAGTTCAAGATAAGCACGGATGGGTTCACTCCAAGAGACAGTTTCTCCTGTTATTTACACATTGGACATGACATAAACTGAACTAAATTGTGCAGCTGATATAAATATAAATAAACAACAATGAGGTCATTCCAAATTGAACTTCACCAAAAGACTTTGGGAAGATCATGACTCATGAACGCATCTGGCATCTGGTTGATACGTGTTGGTAACTGAATGGGAGACTAACAGAGAATGTTAGGATGGTGTGGAAGACAAAAACTTCCTGAAAGAAAGCAAAACTTCCATTTTTTTGCCAAGGAAATTTCAGATATATTCATGAAGTCACCAAGAGTTAAGCTCACTCTCAAGAGGCCATTTAGGGACCTTTATGGACCAAAATATAGGATGGGCTTACATAAATTGCTTAAATACTCATATATAATTGGCAGAATACATTGCTACAGGGTGGGGTTTTGGCCATGGCCTTTGATGTCATAAGACAAAAAACAATAAATTCATTGCAATCATTTATATTTGCAACATCTAAACAGTGTTCCCAAACTGGGGGACCAGTGGAAAATAATCAACAAGGTCAGTTATCTTCACATCCTGGCAAATATAGATGATGCTTTGCCTAAAATGGGAGCTCACATGGCACTTGATTCAGTTGAAAAGAACTCAGTTAATTTTCATATTCACGTAAACTCCACATTCTCCAAAAAACAGCCCAATTGTTTCTAAATGAAATCTTTAGAAAGATGAACATTTGGTATTCAGGACAGTGTGCTACTAAACTAAAATCTGTGGCATAGTCTAAAAAGGTAAAATGCAAATGAGACATTTTCTTCTCATATGACAAGTCTCCACCCATCCTGTGATTGTTCTGAGAGGGGTGATTGATTGCATGATTACTTTATAATGATACTTTTTCAGATGAGTGTGTGAATATGCAATGCGTTTACAACTGGCACTTGGGGATGCAAAATTCTATAAACACATAATGTTTGGGAAAGGGATTTCTGTACAGAATGCTATAGGAAACAATATAGAAGTCAGACATATTTATTTACCTAAGTATACTGAATGTTCTAGAATATAGACTTCTGCTTTTGGGGGAAAAAATCAAAATATTTTAGTAGATAGGTTTGTTCACTGAAACAAGCAGATATTCTGGAAAGTAATAAGAAGCAATACAATATCCTTGTTATTATGTCATCTGGCCAACATAGTTCTGAACAATGGTGTCCAAACAGGTGCACCATGATTGAATGCATATGTAAGTGGCAAATGTCAAAATAGTAGCTGCACTGCACAATTGAAATGCCCCTTTTTAACTTCTGTTGCATGGGTGACACACTAAAAAAGGGGTGGGCTTCTATCATGTGGCTGTCATTTCGATTTTTTTTAATATAACCCACTCCCAATAGCCTTATCTCCAAGAGCCAATAGAAGAGTTAAAGCTGTATGCTACAGTCCATGAGAAGTAAAGAAATGCTCCAATAGGCAAGTCAGCTCATTTGATTATAAATGGAGCAATTCCAACACAATTCTGTAGCATGTGTTTTGTGTATATTTGTGTTTGCGTGTGTGTATGTGTGTGTCAAAAATGTCAAAATAATGGTCACAACTGCACAAATCCCCTTTTTAAAAATATGTATTGCATGGGTAGCATACCCCCCCCCCCAAATGTGTGGAGTTTCCATCCTCTGTTTGTGGCTGTCTTCTGTGGACAACTTTAGTCCCTAAAGAAAAATTAAAACTGCAAAATGTCAAAAATGTCAAAAAACCAAATGGAGTAAAAGAATGCTAGAATAGGCAAGTCTGTTCATTTAGTCATGCATGGAACAAATGCTAGCACAATGCTGAAGTTGACGTGTTTATTTATTTGGTTAAGTTGGCAGACCAGTATGCAAAAAGGATCTAGAATGCTATTGTATACATTATCATTACAATTGTCATGTGCAAAGTGTGGCATCTATCCAAAACTACAACCTCATGGGCAACAAAAAATTATCCCTTCTACTTCTGAATTCAGAATGTTCCTTTTGGTCCAAAATGCAATTGGCATTTAAATGCTGTTTGTGTTTGTTTATGTTTGTCTACCTGACCCTCTGGAAATGTTACCTTCTCTGATAATCAACCCAAATTAAGACTAGAAAGAGCTTATTTTGCTTAGCATATTAGCACTTTCACTTCAGAACGATTCCTTTAGCATGATTCTGTAGTATTTACAATTTACGTAAGTACCGATTATATTTTCAAAGTCAAAGTGGAAAAAAATGGTAGATTGTAGACAGTCATTGTGCTTTCTTTAATAGTCGGTCTTACATGTATTTGAATAATGCTTTATGAATGTAATTTGAGAGGTAGGAGCTTAGTTCTCTTTTTTAAAAAAAATACACTTACATGGGCAGTGTGAGCTCTTGCTGAGGATCTTCAGTGTATGGCTATTGTGTTCTTAGAGAGTTAATAATAATAAAAAAAACCCTCGGTTACATGGATACATAGTGGCAGGTAGGTGGAATTTATGTAAATAAGTATTTATTCACATTCTTCTAGTAGCCAAGAAGGGAAAACTATTTTGATCATGCTACTTGCACAGCCAGTTTCTGCTTGAGAAAATGAACAGTACAGATCTCTCATTCACAAGAGCTTTATTTTGGAACATCAGTAACAACCAGTATTTTCAGAAGGGGCGTGCCAAATACCCCGAGGGTTGATTAGGAAATTCTACAAACGTGGCTTTGGAACACTGGAAGCTGCATTATTCCAGGTCAAGAGGTTTTTCATGTCACTTGGTACCTGATCCTTTTAATTGGGGAACAGCCTGGGGACTTCTGCAGGTACAACATGACTCAGTAACTAAATGAGGATCTTTTGCTCTACAACTGTCCTAAGAGCTGCATCTTAAAAAATATCCATGATAAAATCATTATGTTACTCATTGTCTGATTCATTCCCTTCTATCTTCAGTTTCAATGGCATTGTGTGCTGGGGCAGGAGCGGAATTAAGAAACTCTTGGTAGAGTGTCAGACATGAGTAGGAGATTACAGAACACATCATCCTAAGTGCCACTTCTAAATACAACATGGGTAGCTTGTGGGAAATGTCATTTAAAATGAAAAGCAAGACTTTGCAACCATAGTTGATTATATCATTAGCCAAACCGGAAATAATCTCTTCTTATGGCTGCCAGAATCTGTCACTACCCCGAAGTCTCTAATCTCTCAAGCAGAAAAACAAATCACTTCGTTTAAATTATAATGCTGGAAAGTAACTGGCAAAGCACCTAAAGGGAATGTGCAAATTTGCAAAGCTGTGCATAGGAGAGTAAGATGGTAGAATGTGGCTTAGGGAGGACAGGACAAAAGAATAATTCCAATAGAAGAAACTATCTGTAATTAACTAACCCTAACCCTTCATTGCTCTCTGAGCTTGTTGCCGGTTTGCAGATGTTGTGTTACTCAGCTAGCTAACTGCAGTATTGAAATGTTTGCAAGCAAACAGCCAAATTCAGAGAGCACAAAGAATAAAGTATTCAACTTCTGGATAAGCTCATTTAGTGTAATTGGAAAAAACTGGAAATGTTTTGCCGCTACTGTCTTCTAACAATCTGAAGAAGAAAATTATCTATATTTTAAATTTAAAGCTTTATCATGAAAATGCTTATCTTTCTGCAATCTGATTTTTCTGAGTTATATTATTCAGATGTAATTGTACAAATGGGTTTGGGAGAGCTTTTTAACCAGAAGGGTTAATATCTTTCCATAGTTCAGCAGGTATGATTTCTCCAACCTGTTCCTGATTCACTTGGCTAATAATTTGCCAGTAATTTGGGTACCATTCTAGGTCATGGTCAATAATGGCCCCACAGATATCTATATAAAAAGCTAACAGTATCCCTACAAAGATCTAAAAGCTTTTAGAATGGCACAAGGATTCTTAATAACTCTGGGGTCCTAGAGTTTCCAAAGATACTATAAATGCCTAATTATAAATCCAAGACTAATTCTTCGTCAGCTTTGCAAAGTGTCAAGGCACTAAAAATACCTAGCATCTTCTCCATCAACTATAACATGGTGGTGCTAATAAAGACAGTAATACCACCATTTTGCAACTGCCAGTGCTATTTTATTTTATGAGCTGCACTATCATTTACCTCTATGTTCAGAAAGAGGAATCTCTACTTGGAAATCTAGGTCACAAATGACCAGGATTTGTATAGGTGGCCTCGATTTGATTTGTACTGTATGTTTAGGGACAGATTGGCCTTTCTCAATTATGGAATCATAAAATATAGACTTCTGCCAATCAAGCAAGCAACTAGCCCATCCATCTCTTCCATATGATTCAGCAACAACTCTTCAAAGTTTCAGCTGATTTTCAAGCAAAGAAACCAGATATTGGCATTAGAAGTCTCACCAACAACAACAACCCTTCACACACACAAAAGAAACCAATGCCATATGACTGTATCTAAAATGAGGTCTTGGTGGAGCAGTGGGCTAATGCCTCCTTAAGTAACACCAGCTGCCTGCAATTAGTGCAGGTTCGCATCCCACCAGGCTCAAGGTTGACTCAGCCTTCCATCCTTCCGAGGTAGGTAAAATGAGGACCCAGATTGTTGGGGGCAATTAAGCTGACTTTGTAATAATGCCGCTTGGGGTGTGTGTGAAAGCCCTAATAAGCAGGCAAATACATAGAATGAAGGCTACTGCTAAGATTGTAAGCCGCCCTGAGTCTTTGGAGAAGGGCGGGATATAAATGGAATTAAAATAAAAAAATAAATAAATACTTTAAGCACTTTTATCTTATAAAAATAAAATAAAAACCAAAAATAAATGAGTCCCCCACTAAATTTACCCAAATTCTGGTTGTGTTGTCTTGTCATGAGATAAGACAATTCTGGGAGTTGAAGTCCACCCATTTTAAAGTTGCCAAGGTTGAGAAATGTTGATCTAAATTACCTTCTGTCTGGAAAGCATATTCAGGAGCTGGTGTTTGATGTCAGAATTAAAAATGGGAATTCAGGGGAAAAAACTGCATAACACACAATATTAGTTCTTTAAAATGTTGTCATTTCAATTTTCCCAAATCCTCTATCAACTATATAGGACTTTACTGTAAGGACACCTTTTGAGAAGTTAGGGGTATTTGTTTTAAACATTAAGTCTTTTTATTCTTATCTGCATTGCAATTCTAGGCATTACTACTGTCCTTATATTTTCCTGACACAATCTCTATCAGACTTGGAATTCAAAAGTGTTTCAGTTTTGTAAAAAGCTGGCATTGAAGGTGGTTTTCTTTGCCACTTTGTAGTTGCAATTTTAAGCAATATGTGAATATTATCACTATTTTGAATACTTTTAAAATACATATTACTTAGTAGACAAATATTACAATTTATTTTGCCAGTACTGCTTTTGTTTTTGTTCATATTAGTCATACTACAAACTGACTTGCTCTTCTTCAAAAGCAAAGCATGCATTGGAACTTGCTTCATTTAAAATGGATTATATAGTCACAGTAGAACTATATTTACACAGGAAAAAAAAGACGACTGCTTTATGCGTGATTCACAATTTAAACTGCAGTAGACGTTGCAGGAGGTTTAAGACCAAACAAACACACATATACTTAGTGCATTTGATTACAGATCAGCAGGGAATAAACAAAAACACCCCCTTTTTGTTATATTAAAATCATACTTTTGTTCCCATGTTAGATGCTCACAACACTACTCTTGTAAAAATGGAATGAGCAGCATGCAGCCAGCACAATTACAAACAAATATCTTATTTACCATTTTTAGTTAAATGCATTCTTGAAGAAAATAGTAAAGAGGGTAAAGTATACATTCTTCAATGAGAATACCATTTTAAAAAGTTTACCTGATTAATGAGACAAATAAAGCAGAAGGTGGGAGAGTAGGAAGTGCAACCACTTTGAAGGACATCATAGAGGAAGAGCATCTATTTGGGGGCGAAACTGAGAAGGAGAAAAATGGGTTGCTCGAAAAGAAGGTGATAGGAGCTGAGATTTAACATTTAGGAAAAGAAGCAGTGCAACTTTGAAGAATATGGATGGTCAGGTACCAGCAGATATCCTGAAATAGGGGCCACTGGCACAGTGAATTGAATCTGTTCTTTAGGGAGGAGAAGTACAGGTATACCTGTTCATTTTGCAAGCTGAAGCAACTTCCAAAGTTTAATCCAGAAAGTCAATAAAAATGTCTATTGGATTTAGGGAGTTAGGGATCTTTGAGTTAGCAAGTTAGGGATCTTGCTCTCCCACACCAGGAAGAGCAACAGAAGGAAAGAGCATCAAGTAGACCTAAAATGTCCTAATGAGCTGCCATAATCATTTGATGTGAACATTGTCATTTAATTCATCTATGGGCAATGAATGACTCATAACCTGCCTATGGCTCTCAGCCAGAACACACAGGAGTCCAGTGTTCCGGTTGCCAGCTGTTCCTAATCAATTGGGCAGCAGAAACAGCAAGTTTCCTTGCTTTCTCCCCGCTGTGTCCCTGCCACTCACAGAAGTGGGAAAAATAATATTGATAAGGATGTCTCAGAGGGAGGTTAAAGACTCTTCACTTCTCTCAGTGAACCCTAGCAAAGATGCATTTTTTCTGAGCCATTGAAAGTACAGAAACAGCATTCCTTTTAAATGAATATAGAGGAGACCCTTTCCTCCTTACATCACGCCTACATTTTTATCCATCCTCATGTTCAAGAATGGATTTTCAGCAAGGGTAATTTTGACCAAGTAGCTGGGAAATTGTAGGAAAAGGAGTGGCAGAACCTGGGGCAGCATCAAAAGAGGAATCAGCCTAGAGTCTCTATGTTGCCACAAGTGGACTAAGTCCAGCCCCTCTTGAATTCCCTTAATCCTTATCTAGCACCAAAATAGTGCTAACTATTAGTTGACTAGATTCTTGTGCATAGGCATGAGCAATAAATCAGTTTACGTAATTGGAACTTAATGTGTGGGTCTTTGCACCTGACAGAAAGAAAGAAAGAAATTAGAGCTTATCTTTTCTGCTAATTTATCAAGATTTGTAGATTAATCCTTTTTTTGTACACACACACACACACACACACACACACACACACACAAAAATGTTGGAATGGAAGTGTGTGCATGGTACATTTAGCTCACAGAATTACCATTAACTTGACCATTAACTTATTTGTATACATTTTATTAGGGACAGTTAACAACAGTTAACTGTCTCTAATAAATAAATAACAATAACAGTTAAAATGGCTATATAGGACAGGGGTCCCCAAGCCCTGGGCTGTAGCCTACTACCAGGCCATGGCCTATTCAGAATTTGGCCATGTGAGCAGTTGATCAGAGTGCATGTGCATGCGCAGCTCAACTTACACAAGCAGCGAACTGGTGACCAATCGCACACATGCGTAGCACGCCAGCAGGCAATTGCACATATGTGCAGCAGGCTGGCAGGCAATTGTGTGTGTGTGTGCTGGCTTGCCACTCATGCAAGTCAAGCAATGCATTTGCGTGCCAGCCCACCACTCCTGCAAGGGCTATGTATGCGCACACGGGCCAGCCTGCCACTCACGCAGCCCCTTTCCCCACACACATCTGGGCCACCAAGCCACAAAGCCTGGGGATTGCTGATATGGGAGATATACTTTTTATTCAGAAGATATTTTGTAACATGATCTAACCTTAGAAATCATTTCTATATAATTGACAGTAGAATTCTGGCCACTCTAATCATAAGATGAAAATGGGAACAGAATACAAAATCGACAGTTTGGGCTACAGTACAATTGACACCAGTATTCATAACCAACATCATCCATCATAACCAGAGAGCTAGTGTGGTGTAATGTTTAGCCTTGGTGGAGCAGTGGGCTAATGCCTCCTTAAGTAACACCAGCTGCCTGCAATTAGTGCAGGTTCGCATCCCACCAGGCTCAAGGTTGACTCAGCCTTCCATCCTTCCGAGGTAGGTAAAATGAGGACCCAGATTGTTGGGGGCAATAAGCTGACTTTGTAATAATGCTGCTGGGGGGGGGCGAAAGCCCTAATAAGCAGGCATATACATAGAATGAAGGCTATTGCTAAGCACATTGGTTTGTGCTTAAATTGTAAGCCGCCCTGAGTCTTCGGAGAAGGGCAGGATATAAATGGGATTTTAAAAAATGGGGGACTAGAAATCAGGACACTATGAGTTCTAAACATGAAAGCCAGTTGGGTAAGTTTGGGCCAGTTACTCTCTCTCAGCCCAACTTACCTCACAGGTTTGTTGTGATCAAAATAGAAGGCAGGAGCATTAGGTATGTTTGCTGCCTTGAGTTGACCAACTATGGACATAAGCATGTACTGGGTAGACATTCAACTGAAGCAACAGCAATAGAGCTGGTTGCATATATTTACTCTGAGAGGGGTAACAATGTGGCAATGGTGAGGGAAAAGGAGGAAGAGAGAATGAAGTTTACTAACTTTAGAGAGAAGATATTCAGTTTTACTTGAAAGAGTAGTTATCTGGACAAATGGAAGAGATGGAATACCATGTTTGACACCTTTTTAGAGAAAGGACATAACAAAAATATATTAGAAATGCTTTCAGAAAATCAGACGTGCTGTATGGGAATGAAACACTGCATGGAAAAAGAAGAATGGTTCCTGTAAAATTTGAAAGTGTCAGAATTAAAACAAAATATTCAAAATAACTGCAGTTATTTATTATTTCTGATTTCTGAATTAAGAGAATCATGTCCACGGAATATCTAAATGTACAAAGACAAACATTAACAACATTTGACAATCAATTTTGATAATAAACTGAATAATTAAAATGTTTTGATCCAAGCTTAATTATAGAATTGAATGGGACAAATTAATGTGAACTATTTTGTCTCATTAATTTTAGTGGGCCTACTCTAAGGATGTGTCTAACTCAACTCAATAGTGTACATCATTTTTAAATAACAGTGGGGAAGTGGGGAAGAGACGACAGCAGGAAATTCAATTTCAGCATCTGCATCCTTTCATCTGATCATATGAGCTATAGCCTGGTCAATCATCAATTAAACTTCAATAATTTACGATGAAACAGTGTTCAAAGTGCAGCAAACAGATTTTGTTAGTAATACTTATAAGATATCAGTAAGATTGACTAGAATGATAAACCCAGCTGATACTTAAAAATAAACAACAGCTAATTTTTCTGAAGTCTGTGGAAATATACCAGCATTTATTCACACTCTGTGCTTTCTAGCATTTATTTTGTTTATTCTCAGAATGACTGCTTATCCCATTTTCTTTTCTTGGAGACAAGGTGGCCAGCTGAAACATTTATTTGTCTAGAGAAATTTGTTTCTCAGTGAATAAACAGGTTCTGCATGCTTCTGCTATTCACATTTAAGAGATGCCTCCCTACATAAAAGCCTACACACAGAGATACAAATAAACACACAACCCTTACACACTTTGCTGTTTGAAAGAGAAGGTTAAAGTGAATCATATATTCAAACAGATACTTTTATATGGAATGCCCACAACATATTTAACTTTATATTATTCCTAGAAAGTGCTAGAAAACATTTGATATAAAATGATTTAGCTGTGAAATATCCCCAAAAAGCTGAAAAAAAGAGTCTAGATTGAACATTGTGGAATGCTACTATTTAACAAAAAGGATGATACAGGTAGTTCTTGTTTAACAACCATTTTTAAACTTTGAATACAATGGTGTTGAACAAGGAGTCTTACATCTGGTCCTTGTAGTTGTGGCTGTTGCAGTGTCCCCATTATCATATATAACTTTTTGGGTGTTTGGAAATTGGCTGATAATTACAACAGTTGCACATCTTGTGTTCATGTTATCACCATATGTGATCTTCACTGCTGGATTTTGACAAGCAAAGTCAATGGGGAAGCCAGCAAGATGTCAGAAAATGATCACATAATGTCAACTGTGTACAATTTGCTTAAAAGTATATAAGAAATGAACAGACTGACCTTGAAGGCAGTGTTAAACATGTCATCAGTTTGGAATCTTTGCACTCCCACAAGAGAGTGAATTTTGTTGACCTTTATCTAGCACCAATTTAACTTTCATTGTTAGTTGATAAAATTCTTGTGCACAGGTAGCAATAATAAACTCTCCAGTGCTCTGAACTCAGTGAGTGTTCCTGGTTCTTTGTGTGTGACACAATGGCAACTGGAACTGCTGCAACTATAGTTGAAACCGTGGTCACATGATGTTGTTTTTAAAACCACAGTGATGGAATCATCATTTCCAGTTACTGTCATTAAGTAACAATGCTATAAAGAAGACCAATTATTATTCACAGTCTCAGTCTCATTATCACATATCTGCACTTAGAAAATTTGTTATCACAGCTTGGTGTCTAGAGTAAACATTTTGACATTTCTGGATTTTTGGGGGGGGTTGTTAATGTGCTTTTGCACATGTACTGTCTCACAATCCACATTCTTGGTATCTACAGTTGTTTATTAGTGGAATGGTGCCCCCACTAATCATAAGGGTCACTTCTTGGAGGCAGCTTTTTATTTATGACTTCCTAGAGACAGGTATACTTGATCAGTTAGTAAACATTCATATAAGAGGATTTGAAAATTTATATACATTAAACGAGTTAAAACAATAGGAAGACATAATAACTAAAATTACAATTACAGTGGTGTGGTTGCATATCACATTAAAACTTACTTGCTTTGGAGTGTTCCATGAAGCTGGTCTTTGTGGTCTATAAACTATGATTTATGGTTTGATATAATGGGTGAATTAGACCATTACAGAAATATTTGGAAAATAATCAGAGATTACAAGTTGAAACACAGTAGTAACAATATTTGAATGGTTGAATGCTACTTCAAGCACAGAAAAAATGTTTTCAATGTCCATTTTAAGACCAGTCTTGGAATCCTACTGAATGAAGGAAATATCTATCTGACTACAACAGTATCTGTTTACTGAGGGCAGAAAAGATTGAAGCAATCTTCAATTAACTTAATGGTCAAATTCAGTCTCTTTCTTGATGGAGGAAAGGCATTTACCTTCATGGCTAGTAAATTATTTATTTAACCAATCAATTCAATCACATACAAGGTGACTCTAGGCAGCGTACAACAAAAGGTGAAATGGAACACCTTAGCAGACTGCACCTACAACATGCCTCTCCTGCTAGACCTGATGTGACAGTAGAAGTAATTTGGAAGAGGCAGTCCCTCAGATAATCAAACAATGGAGATTCATGCATGTTCCTATATTAACTATCAATGAGAAAAAGTCTAAATAGTCTGTTCATGTACCGTATGACTGACTATGCTTAAGAATGACCACTTTGAAGAATATGCCTGCACACATTTTTGAACAGAAATATATGGTTTTGTCTGATAATTCTTGTCATTGAGAAGGAGTGCTAGGCAGTATATTTTGGTAAAAATGGCTGCTTTATACAACATTAATCATAGTCACTGGATTCTGGATACTAGACAGAATAAAATAACCTTAAATTTTAAATAGGGTAAATGCCTATTTATTATTTGCTGATCAATTCTAACTGAATTGTAGAGATCTTTGTTAGAGACCCCAAGAAAGTAATTACTTTGCCTGGCTCTCGCAGACTGGTTGGCTGGAAGGAAAGAAGGATGGCATTTGTAAACTGTCTTCCTCACATTTTTTTTAATATAAAACCATGGGAGCGATTAAAGGTATGTCAACTTCAGGATTGGCATAATTACATGCTGGGTTAGAGACATGTCAGGGATCCACTGGGATTAGCCAATACATGATGTGTCTCTTCTCTCTTTTTTACATATACATTTGAATTACTTGTTTTTGGGAGGGAGCAGATTTAGAAAAAATAAATCTGTGTTTTCCGGAACACGTCTGGTTTTCATTCAACTTCCTTCCAAGTGGGGGGGGCAGAAATCCTCCCTAAAAGTCCAAGAGAGGAGCGATGGAAACCAAACAGAGACGTGGCACCTTTGATCACGTCACTCAGGTGAAAACTAAGCGGTGCTTCTCAAAGGTAATTTCAGGAATAGACATTTCATCTCTCTAGTTTCCCGATTGGTGCATAAGAGAAAGGGAGTGAGGCCACCAAGTTTAGCTGGGGTTGTGGCTCTGGAACTTTTTCCTGTCTTAACTATACAGAGCGCAACTACAGTAATGATGAGCGGGAAAGCTTTTAAAGGATCTGTGATTTCATGCATTAAATTGTTTTTTGTCAGGCATTATTTAATATTTTTTCATTAATATTTTAAAACTCTTTCTTATAATCAAGGTTTGTGTACCTCTTTTATTGTTCTTAAATGCATGAAATAATAAACTATATTTTGGTATATTGTTTTTTATACTTAAAATGGTCGTTAGGGCAGAGAATTGGTTGTTAAATTATTTGAATCCCACCACTGAAAGAGGGGGTTCCTAATATTGGGATTTTTTTTCTTAAGGAAGAAACCTCTTTTGACTCTCAGAGGCATAAATATGTGAAAAATCCTGGCCCCCTTGAATGATGCTCTAAGTCCATAAGGTCTAAAGCCTTAGTGTCTTTTAAACATTTACTTCCTTTTCCAAGTGCTTCTTATCTGAAAAGGCAAAGGCATATTATGCATGTAGGTGTGACTTTCACTAAAATAGAACAAGTTTTGTAAAGCATTTTTTGTTAAAAAAAATAGCTCATCAGAATTTTGTGTAGAAGCTTGTGCATTTAATTCTTCAACTTTGTGAATTAATTTGTAAGTTCAAATCAATAGTAGAGGATGTTAACAAAGAAACAAGGATTTTCTGTTGTGAAAAAAGGCTTTGCCTGTTCCTTCCTTGCATCAGATAATTTAGCATTATCCTTTACCAACAGGAATAGAAGGACAAATTTAAAATATATGCAGGAGGAATTCACAAACAGCTGCTTCCTATTTTATCTTTTTATTCCCCTTTTCCAACCAAATGGAAAGTGACATTCCATAGCTATTATGCACAGTGATATCTTACAAGTCAATTTGTCAGTCTCATTTTCAGATGACGCAACTCTTTATCTCACATGACTAGGCCTATAGAAATGTCCCCAAAGAGGAGACAGCGCCTCACCAACAACCAGGCAAAAAGGTCAGGTTGTTGGATAGTCCCTTGAAAAACAGTCTTCATGTCTTGCAACTTTTTCTGATCTGCTGGACATGTCCAGACTGAAAAGGTTTGGTTCACCTAAGGGACCAGCACCTCCCCCCCCATTTTTATACTGCTGTGGGGTTAATAGCTATGTCGTGTGGGGTCAGGGAAGACATCTGTGTCTCAGATAATATGCTTACAGTGATTACCACACATAATTGACTGACCTTCCCTCATTCTTTGCCTGCTACAGGCCATGGCTGATAGGGTGAGATGTTCCGAGGGAGTTTATTTTCCATCACATACAATTGTGCTGCTGAGCAAATATTTTAGCAAGCTTTGAATGCATCACCTCTCAAGCTCTGGGTTTAACAGTTAAAATATTAAAGCTGTGACTGACTTAATAATATTAGATTGTAAATCAGCTGGCAAAAGGAGGAAGGCAAAAACCAGCAAATTCTACTTACAGAACATTTTTAGATAGACTTAAATAAACAGTAAACTTCAGAGATTTTTACAGGTCTTTTTAGGAATGTTTCCCCCTATCTTCAAATGGCCTTGCTTCAAAAGGTTCAAGAAGAGGGTTGTATCAAAGATGGTAGTAATAGTTGCAAAGAAGCCAAATCTTACCAATGCTTAACCGCAGGTGGTTTTACAGTGCCAAATACCTGAGTTTATATAGCTACAGTTTAAGAGCTTCAGGAGAATGTGGGAATTACAGTAAATTTTAATCTCATGAGGTCTGTGCAAAACCAAACAAAGAAATGTCTGTCAAATTGAAGAAATAGTTTGTTGAACTGGCTTTTATAGATTATCTTTGGTCATTCGGGTTTTTTCCCCATGTAAAATTGGACTACTCTACTGATTTGTATTGGACTAACATATCCCAAGACTTGATTGGGCTTAATTCCCATCATTCTCAGCCAGTGTAGCCATGGTAAGGGACAATGTAAATTATATGAAGTTGAAAAAATATTAAATATTAAATTATTTCACCAACTATAACATTGTACTAGGAATAGTATTTCAAAAGATGGTGCACTTGTGTGTTTGCGTACACATGCCTATAAAACACAAGCATGCACAATGATGATTACAGGAACAAGAAATAACATTCTTGCCTAAGTCCTGAATCTGAATTTTAAGCCTCCCCTCCCAAAAGTTGTGTGTGCTCCAAAGGGCATTAGACTTCCTTTCATACATGGAAGAAATGCTTGCCAGTATTCAGCCTGTTATGAGCAAGGTAATTCTTCAGGGCCAATGGAACTTCACAATTTCTGTAATCAACACCTTGCTATGGAGTCACTTTTGGCTTTTCTTTTACCATGAATTCACAATAGTTATCCAAATGACTCCTGAGTCTCTGGTATTATATATATATATATATATATATATATATATAATAAAGTTGGAAGGGACCTTGGAGGTCATCTAGTCCAACCCCATGCTCAGGCAAGAAACCCTATACCATTTCAAACAAATGGCTGTCCAGTCTCTTCTGAAAAACTTCCAGTGTTAGAGCATTCATACATATATATATGTGTGTGTGTGTGTGTGCGCGCGCACACACACACACACACACACACACACACACACACACACACACACACATATATATATATATATATATATATATATATATATATATATATATATATATATATAATCTTCACCCACCCAAAATAAGCTGGTGATCCTTTTATTCACAAAAGTCAGAAGGAAATGTAACATACAAACCAACTCTAAGATCATTAACATTTGTACTGTATTTGTCACTTATCAAAATCTCCCCCAGATATGAACCCATAATCTCTCAAATATTTAAACACCATTTATATAAACAAATGCAAAGGGAATTGTATGGTAACTGCACAATGAGAAGAAGGAGAATATACACATTCAAAACATATGGGTGATCTTTAAAAAAATCTCAGCATCACTTCATAATTATATACTACAAGTTTTAATTAACTAAAGCTCTGAAAATCATAATGCCTTATTAAAATGCAATTAATCCTTTGATTAAAAAACAAAAAGCACAAGTATTTACAACAAAAACACAAGTAGAATAATTACAAATATCATGTACCCATTTCTTTTATTTGGGTGTCACTTATGATGTCTCACATTCCCTTCATTAATTCAAATACACACATTATCTCAAATCCACAGCCGATTGAGTGACAGTGGCCACCAAACACACAGCACTATATCCTATTGATTTCTGCAAATCCTGAACAATGCCATTTGCATGCTTGTTTCTGTAATAATAAAGATATGCCATTCAGAATTAAAGGACCGGCCAGACTAGTGGCAACTAATTGTGTTGTGTGTAATGAGTGCAATTTCAATTTGATATAACCCTCAGCTTTTCTTGCAGCACTCGCTAAGTACTTTCAAGTCTTTGTAGGGAAATAATTGATTTTTTTGTGCTGTGGGCACAAGAAAATTATTATGATCTTTTGAATAATGCCAAAGAAAGGACCATGAATGATTTAAATTGGTATGTGAAGAAGGCTTCACTGTGGATTGCAGTTTGACTGACATCCTGCTAATGTAGTATCTAGATTAGCAATTTTTAAGGAGGCAGCTAATATAAAAACTGGTAAAACAGAAAAACATTGCTAACAGGGATTTTGGTTTTGTTCTCTAGCAAGGGAGAACAATACGGTCATTTCATGCATGTCGGACAGGCACTATACAATTTATTGCATAAATGCCCTTGCTTTTGTCTCTATGCCATGTGAGTTGAAGGGTACATTTCAGCTCGTAAGTTTTACATTTTAACGAAATGTGGAGATACAATAGCACAGTGCAAAGTTACCCAGCAGCTGAAGTCTATTGGACACAATAGGTTGCTATGGACATTTGAGGCATCTATTGTATCATTTTGCTTCACCCTAAGAAAAATTAGGAAGAGCCAGTTTTCCGTAAACAAAAGTTAGCCTCTCCCTTCAATATTATTTCTTTTTCCCTATTGCACGTTCTTTGTCATGTTATGTTGCAGAATTTTTTCAAGCCATCTCAAAAATGAGGCAACTGACACTTTGGTTTTAGAGACTTTTCCTTGGAATTAAATCCATTGATCTTGATATAACCAGGTTTCCGACTGCAGTCTTAACAAAAGAAAACAAGCAAACCCCAAGCCCAACAAAAGTACATTTTTGAACAGCGATATTTGTCATTCAATAATCTGGAATTTATTCAGCTTTGTCTTAGTAGGCTGCTAACTAACTAAGCAACCCATTGCTTTTCAATAAAGCTTCCTATAGTATAGATTAAAACAAACTTAAATTTCAAAAATCTGTAGCTTTTTGTTAAAAGCCAAGGAAATATTGAAAATTTTCCTTTCTAGTTGTCTATTGCCAAAATATTTCTAAGGAATTAATAGACAGTTCCAAATATCTTTTTAAAACCCTCACCCTCCCCTGCATTTGCCATTTGCTAGCTGTTTAATCCATTAATTGATTTATGGTCCAATTTTTAATTTACACCTTCATTTTAAGCAGGTTCACAAAGTAGTAAATCCTGTTTAGACTGACGGAAGTAGCTTCCTCAGGTGTGATTCTGACCCTGAGCACACAGTGATGATTTATTGTAATAAAATACCTAATTTTTTAAAAAAGTCATCTGTTTGCCCTCAATAAAATACACACATATTTTCAGAACTATACAAAGCAACTGTAATCAAACATGAAAAGGTAGCTTTTAATGACATATTTGCAATTTTGTAACTAATGATTGCAAAACAATCCATGTAAAAATCCAGAGATGGGCCTCCAATTTTTCCCCTTTCCTTTTTTTTCTTAAAAAAATAGAGCAGACTATTCCTAGGCAACCTTCAAATCAGCAACAAATAAGTAGGTCTCACTGTTTTCAAATGCAATTCCACCTTAAAATGCATACCTTCCAAATCTTATTCTTCAGAGGCGGGAATGTTGTTAATTTAGTTGGTCATAACTAAATAGTTTCTAATCTGGAGCAGGAGTCTGCTGAGAATATTGGACAGTTTAAAGGTTAATCACCATCGCCTGGTTACACAAGTGAGGCAGAACTAATTCCTCCAAAGGCAAATGGCTTGCAGTTTTATCAGCAGTGCAGATTAGAAGTGTTAATATACAGAATAGAATGGATGCTCAAGGGCCAGTTCTCCCTTATCGGCAAACTTTGCAACAGAACTCAGCTACTGCACAACCTCTGCACTTTCTATAATAAGGCCCCCTCGTTTTGCCTCTCGAGCAGAACTATCAAACAATCCTCCCCAAACCACTGCCACCAAAATCAGGGTATTACAGACCACAGCTAATTGGAAGATCACTATAATGAAGTAAAAAGATAAAATACTTTTGGCTGCAGGCCTAAAACGTGGATCAGCCCAACATAGGGAGCTATCTGGCTATGTCACATTCAGAGAGATTTACATAAACAATAAACTCAAACCGATTGCCCTGCAAATACATCTTTGTTTACGGCTAATGCAATCTAAAGCACTGGTTGTAGAAAAAGCAGAAAGGAAGAAGCAGGGAGAGGGAGAGAGGGAAGGAGAGAGGAGAGGAGATGTAGTTGTGTATTACTGAGAGATCCAACAGCCACCAGCTCAAACATCTTGGAACTCTGGTAATTCTGAAATGTACTCCATACAGAGAAGATGCAGGAAGACAAGCCATGCAGTCATGCTACACCATGTTTTAATATTGATGACCTTCAGAATTTCCCATTATTTCCTTTAATACAACTCAATATTGGCTGAGAATGGATTTTTCTCTCCACAAAATTGGCACAAAGGAAGAACAGGAAAGTACTGTAAATATCAACCTTCCTTTTTGAAATTATAATTTCTTGACAGGAAAGTTTAAAGAATGGTAATGCTTTCCAAATTACTGAAGTCTAGGAAGAGAGTATGCATCGTAAATTGTGAGATAAATGTAAACGGAGCAAGTAATTCTATCTTTGAATGTTAATTACTGTAATTTTTCCCCTTACTTCATAAAGACCTGATCCTCTGATATTGGTCCCATATTCCACCAATCTCAGACGAACGCCAAACAAGTTTACATAATAATGTGGTTTGATTTATTAGGAGATATATATATATATATATATATATATATATATATATATATATATATATATATATATATATATATATATATATATATAAATGCATTGGGCTAAAGGGTCCTTTTTACCTCTCTACCATGTGGTGCCATCAGGGAGGCCACACCCATTGAACCTCCCACAAGCTATGAGCCGACAATGTTGTACAGATGTGGAATGACCACAAATGTACTAATTCATGCTTCCAGAGAAAGAAAGTGGTCAAACAGGTTTATAGGAAAAATGAAGGGGCAGTTGACTTAGACAAGCTATTGTACTAAGACTTATAGACAGAAGGAACTCGGCAGAAAAGAAGAATTTTAAGGATACAAGACAACAGAAAACAAGAACTAATCACAGTTTAGAAGGTTGTAAGAAAACTCTCACAAACATATAGGTGTTATACTGTATGCATATATCTTGCATTTACTTCCCTAATCTTCTCAAAAAAGAGGAGGAAATAGTAAAACCAGTGAAAATCTAAGGGCATACATAGCAAATAACTCATGTTAATAATATTTCTCTGTATTAAGTAATGTAAATTAGTGTACTCTGTAATAATCTGATAATTGTTTACCTCTTAGTTCTGTACAAATTGTAAAGATGACAGAAAGATGAAACAGGGCAACAGGTAAAGAAATGATGCTTAATTCCATAGCTTCTTTATCCATTCTATAGACAAGACTGACAATCTGTAAGGTTTGTTAGGAAAAAAAAGTATCTTTCAAAATAATTTTTGAAACTGAGCAAGTCGATGTGCAGTTCCAAGAGATCCCACAGAGTAATATGCTAGTTGTGTACTTCCAGTTGACAACTAGCACATATATTCTAATCTCCTATGGCTCTGATGAGCTGTGCAGTTTTTACAAGTGGCACTGGAAAGTAGGTGGTTAGGATCTTGTGGAATGTTTTTAGTATGAGTAACAGCAGCCTTTCTCACCTTTTGCAATATTAGGCTGTGCATTCTTCAACACCCAAAATTCCCCAGTCAGCCTGCTACTTCCTATGTCCACACAGCTTAAAATTGCTGAAGTTGATGAATACAGGGTTACAGCTTTGTGCAAATGAAAAAGTGCCTATGTAAGCCCTAGAAAGGGGGAAAATAAGAAGGAAGGTAAATTTATTTTTGGTTTAGTTGTTATTGACAATGTACAAACAAATGTTGATGGAAGTCATATGTTCATCAATTGTTAATATTTTTCATCTGAATTTCTTAGACTATCATTAATACATATCCTATCTATCTATCTATCTATCTATCTATCTATCTATCTATCTATCTATCTATCTATCTATCTATCTATCTATCTATCATCTATCTATCATCTATCTATCTATCTATCTATCATTAAAATACAATACTGGTAAGCTTCAAAACATATTTCTAAAGTGCATCACCTAAGTGAAAGTTGGTATGTCATAAATGGCCTGCCAATTTTAAGTTTACTGTCATTTGCTGACTGGCTGACCAAATCACTAATTTGTAACCAATGTTATTCATGTAACCACACAATGAATGTCACTGGAAAACCATATTCTGCAGAATGTGGGGAGAAAAAGTGACTGGAAACCTTATTACAATACAGGTTCCACTTTCCAATGAAAAGTAGAGTCCACATTATAACTATCTGTTCCTTGACTTGAACTCCAAAGGATTTTACTACCCATTATCTGAAATGGAAAATATTTGTGCTTTGTCACTGGCTAGAGGAAGGAGAAGAAGACAACACATGGACAAATGCATATACCAGCAACTGATTTGCTAATAAGTTATGTGACATGTCTGAGCTATCTCAACAGTAGATTTTGTCAAACATCTCATCAGGCAAATTTAGCTCAACATTGGTTTTTCTTGAATTATGGCAAAGAACTATGGTCATGATGGAACTCTTGATATTTGAGATTTTCCAGTAGTGCTGCTATTGTTACTGCAAAGGGAGGCATTCCAGCCCTTGGGAAATTATTAGAGAATGTCCCTTTCTGGAAAAATTAGGAGAAATTGTCTCTCCTACATTTGGTGAAAACTATTAAAAATACTGCAGTGTCTTAGCAGTTTATTTTAGCAGTACACTTGTGCTTGCTTAGAAGGCATTTCTTCATTTAGGATTCTCACCATCCCCTTTAAAAACCTGCACAAACTTCTGTGGATTCAACATCCATCTCATGTGTCTTGACTGAGATATAAAATGTTTTCTGACTTGTGGAAAAATAATAAAGCCAAAGGAACCCCCAACATATTGTTCCATCTCTGTTTTCCAGTCCTCTCTACAAGCCCTTCAGTTGTTAGCTTTATCCTTCTAGTGATGACTGCTCCTTCTCCAACTACATCTGTACACGAGGGATTGCCTAGTGACCTCAACACTGAAAATGAAGCAACATACCCTGGAGCTGGCAAATCAATCAGGTTACACGCCTCCACTTTAAGCCCATTTCCAATTATTTCAGGTGCAGGTTTTAACATGTGCAGCTTGCCCTCCCACTTGGTTCTTTTTCTTCATTAGCATATTAAGACCCCTTCCTCCTACCGTTTTTCCCCAAAATCAGGAGCCAGAAGGCATTTTGCAAAGCTGATGACTCTCAATTACACCATCTTATTCATAACCCCAATGTTTTTCTTACAAGAGTACGACTGGGTAAATATATAGATGAACAGCTGGTTTTGAGTGACTTCAATTAGTTCTTCAAAGATATAGCAGCAATATGCATTAATAACTAGTCTCACTTCCCCTTGGAGTGCCCAGTTGAAGGTCAGAGAGGTGTAATTTTAGTATACGCACAATAAAGAATATCCTATATTAACACTCAGATATTAATATTCAGATTGAAAAAATATCCTCCAACATACAAAAGGACAAAAGAAAAATATGATAGAGAAACAGGACTGAGTTTGCTGTCCCCTCTTCTATCCTGGCACCACCACCAAAAATACTCTTATGGATTGGGAGAGCCCTGGGGTGGCTAGAGACTAGATGCCTTTTTGCTGCCATCCTGGGGTCATCCTGATTTTTTTGGGGTGGTGGTGGTGGTGCTGGCAGCTAAGATCCAGTAGTTCTATTTAGAAAGACAGGATTCAAGCAAAATCTTGTGTCTCTATTTGCATAGATCGAACAATTTAGCAACTAAGGCAAGGCTGTAAAGAAATGACTGAAATTGCTTTTCAACAATCCTTTTCATTCAGCATTTCAAAACTTTGATCAGGAGACAAACATAAGCACAAGTGTAAGAGGCCTATAACTATAGGGAAGGATAACAATATTAAAAAAAACCCTGTGAAATTAATTGCAGTTGTATAAAGTTCAAGTTAATATAATAAGCAAACTATATTTTTATAGCCTGGAGATTCATCAAATGGAATCATAAAAGAGGACAAGAATATATATTTTTACACTTCATCATCTCTTAGCACAGTGTGCTCTGCTTTGAATGCTTTAGCAGCGCAGTGTAGTGGCTGGTATTATTTTGCAAACAAGGAAACTTAGTTTACTGTTCACCCTTTGCCATGCACTTCACAGAATTATTGTTGTGAGGGAAAAATAGCAGGACAGAGAACTGTCTATGTCATCTTGAACAACTGTATTAATGGAAGACTATAAATCTAATGAACAAATATCATATACTGTATGTATACTTATTCTCCCTCTCCTTGCCATGGGAATTACTGGTACAAGATAAGTTTTGTGGGTTGCTTGGTTATATAATGGCAATGAGTAACCAAACAGCTGATTTTGTAAATGTATTAGAACTCTTTTGGAAGTAATCTTTCTATTCACCAAGGCTTTTGAAACAACTTGTGGCTTAAATTACTCTATGTATGCTGAAATCATAAGTCAGCTGCCAGATAGGAAATACTCAGAAATACAATTTTGTGTTTTAAAACTGTACTTTTTTTGTAAGATCCTTAGGAAATATGTGCTGAATAGTCATATTTATTTATTAAAACATGGATATAATCCATTTTTCACTACATAACTCTGGGCAATAAATAATGAACAAAATAATATCTCCCCCATATTTAATATAAAAGAGTCCAATAACCAAAATTGAAAAGAAATCCAATAAAGAGGAAAAAGTTGATGTGCGCAGAACAATTTCACAAAACAAACATGAATATACTGGACTTGTCTAACTTCCTGGATCTAGTACCTGGAGACAAAGATCAAGAGGATTGGGGTCCTCCAAATTTAAAACAGGGAGGATGTTCCTTAGGCAGGTTCTCCAATAGAGAAGAATGTCTTCTGGTTCCACAAGATATAGAATAGAATAGAATAGAATAGAATAGAATAGAATAGAATAGAATAGAATAGAATAGAATAGAATAGAATAGAATAGAATAGAATAGAATAGAATAGAATAGAATAGAATAGAATAAAATAGAATAGAATAGAATAGCAGAGTTGGAAGGGACCTTGGAGGTCTTCTAGTCCAACCTCCTGCTTAGGCAGGAAATCCTATACCATTTCAGACAAATGGTTGTCCAATCTCTTCTTAAAAACTTCCAGTGTTGGAGTGTTCACAGCTTTGGGAGGCAAGTTGTTCCACTGATTAATTGTTCTGTTAGGAATTTCCTTCTTAGTTCTAGAATGCTTCTTTCCTTGATTAGTTTCCATCCATTGCTTCTTGTCCTGCTTTCAGGGTAATCCATCTGGTGATTTGAACTCATTTAGGGTGGACAGGTGTTCACTTACCATTTTCTTGCCTATTTTAACTTGTGTTTCTAATCTGTTTTTTACGGTACTGTTTTTGATAGGTTGGACTGTTTCTGCCCTGTGTGTAAAGACAGATACAAAAAATGAATCAAGCAGTTCTACTTTTTCCTTGTTGCTTGTCACCTTCCTGGCACTTTCTCCCACTAATGGACCAATCATTTCCTTGACATTTTTCTTGTTTTTTACATGTTGAAAGAAGTTTTTTGTTGTTGTTGTTGTTATTTTTGACTTTTGTTGCAAGCCCTAATTCATTTTGAGCCTTAGCTTTCCTCACTTCATCTTTGCAGGCTTGAACTATTTGCTGATCTTCTGCCGTAGTTATGTGCCCCTCTTTCCACTTTTTTATACTGTCCTTTTTGTCTTCCAATTTATCTGAGAGTTCTTTATGCAGACATGCCTGTTTTTTTAAGAGCTGTTATTTTTCTTCTTCATTGGTATTGTGCTAGACTGGGCTTTTATAATCTCACTTCCCTAGTTCCCTTTTCTACTTTTTGGGTGACAAAGTTTTTTGCCACATTTGTTGGGAACCTGTTTGATCTTCCACTTGGTGCAGAGTTTATCTCCCAGTTGATGTCAGAGTAGTTAAAGTCCCCAATTACTATTGTGATGTTCTTCCTACATACTTTAGTTAACTGACTAGCAAAAAGTTCATATATTTTCTCTATTTCTTTGGGTGGCCTATAGTATACACCTATGGCAGTGTCATTTTTCCCCTTTTATATTGACCCAAATATATTCATCATTGTCGTTCTCTATTTCTGTAGAGATGTAGTTATTTCTTATATATAGTGCAATTCCACCTCTTCTTTTATTTGGTCTGTTTCTTTTAAATAATTTAAATCCCTCTAGCTGTATGTTCCATTTGTGGGTTTCATCCCACCAAGTTTCCATAATGCCAATAATATCATATCTGCCTTCATTTACTTGAATTTCTAATTCTCCCTGTTTATTGCTCATACTCTGAGCATTGGTGTAAAGACATTTGAGTCCTTTTTGACTGACTCTGTTATTAACAGATGACACTGTTTAATAGATTGGAACTGCAACTTGCCCATCCTGTCAGATTTAATAGAATGAACTGAAAACCTCTTAATATTGTAAATAGTATACATATTACTGCTGTTATTAATAGTAATCTGTAGCCTAGAAACATAGAAGACATGTATACTTGTTCAAATGATGTCACTTTTGTATTGAAACTGATTGATTCATCTGTGACCTTCCCAGATGTGCTCAAGCAAGAACTTTGGCAGAAGAACCTATTACTTTGGGAAGCAGATTTCCAATACTGTTTGAGACTCATAGAAGCTGAAGAAGCCACAGGAATGGTAGATACAACAATTATCTTTGGAAGGTCCTACTGCAGATGCCAGAAATTGTGGATTGTCATCCTGCAGTCACCCAAAGCAGATGGGCTATTCTTTTTCTCTAGCACCTGCTATATAAAAGGTAGCTATTATTACATCATTAGAATCTCCATTTCATCTCCATTCTGCTCCCAGAATTCAAAAAACAAACTGCTTACCTAATGAGCAGGAGCCAGAATTCACTACCATCTAGTACAGTCTTTAAGAGATACTGTCTTTGGTTCAAGAGACAGGATTCAATGATCAGACATAGCTATTTGTAGCTGTCTCCTCCATGTGTTGCTTCAAATAGAAGGATTATCTGAAGAAATAGTTCTCCTATTACATGAAGAAATAAAAAGTAGTGAAGCTACAGATAAAAGAATTGCCACCTCCCCAACCACTAGGTACATACTATTCCTGCAGAACATCAAAGACCACATCTAGTCTCTTTCCTGTTGGCCAAATATCTATGAGCATCTCTTACTCATCATGATGAATTTGTAGTCTTAAGGGTTTTTGTAGGGATGGTCTTTTGTTGCAAAGGCAGCAAAAAGTCCTTGGTACCTTAAAGACAAAGAAATGTCATAAAATGTAGGAAAGATGGCTTCATTGTTAAAAACTTAACAAGAAGCAAAATAAACTATGTGGCAATACTGCAGAACCCAGTCTGTGGTATTTAACTGGAAAAACTAAGGTATTCAGCAGCAGCAGCAATTACAGTTGTTTCTAAAGAAGCAGCCTTTACAACAACTTCCACTCTCAGAAACTTTCTTTCCTAAGAAGACCACTACAACTTTGCCTGAACTCATTTCACAAACAGTAGGGGATCTTTTTATTCAGACAAGTCATTGATGGAGAGCAAATAGGACAGCTTCTTTCACTTTACTGGATGGTGCAATATTTAATAATGGTGAGGGTCTTGGTGCCAATTTCACTCATCCCATAACCTCTCTACAGTATCTGTACCAATACAAATGAATGATAACTCTCTGCAATCTTCACCACTGGCCCCATTTAGTGAAGTGCTGGGAGATGGAGCACCATCTGGAGAGCTTCAAGTTCCCTATTATTTAGGATTTTCATTATTTCTTAGCCTGTTTTGGAAAGTGATGAAAAATAACATGAGAACCTCTCAATCTCATCCTTCCAACATTGTCAGCAATGCAAGAATAATAGCATCCACCCATGTACTAGGGTTATTTGAAGAAAAACAGAATTGCAGCATATAGACTGTTTTGAACATACAAAAAAGAAACTTGTTAGATAACAATGGTGATGATGGAGGTGGTGAAGGTGGCATCTTATCTGTTCTTTGAACAGAATGTGCTTTCAGAGATATTAACTAAATAAGTTTTTAGACCATTCAGTTATCTTTCTTTCCTTGCAGAATACTTGAAGTGCATTCAGTAGCACTTCAGCCAATCTTTAGATAGCTTCAGGAGTGTAACCTTAGATTATGAGTCAAGTAATACTAAAAAAGATTTCTTTATGTATCTAATAGGATGGAATATATCTTTTAAGAAGTTTTTTGCTTTCTGTATTTTAAAATGTTTTTAATCCATTAGTTTAAAGAAATAAGCCTCAATGACCAGTCCTATGGTGCTTTTACTTCCTGGGCAAGACATTTAAATATATTAAATATATTAAAAATGTGTTGAACGGACTTTAAGTTCATGATCTACTAAATTGAGAAATGCTTATAGATTGTTTCTAATTATTGTTACTCTGCTGGGAGAATGTTTTAATCCAGATTATAATTCTCTACTTGCATTTCTGCAAACCTGCTCCACAGATCATTCAGGAAAGTGCAGAAATGTGGCATAAGAGAGCAAATAATAGAAAAACACATCATAATCTAAGAGTAAATCTTACTATGTCCAGTCAGAGCTTCTCTTAGTCTATCACTTTGTTTCTCACAATGGCCAGCAGGATGCTTCTAGGTACTCACAAGCAGTAAATGGAGGTGTATCCTGCTCCCACCAATGTTCTCTTGCACTGATGGTGGGAGGCATTATTCTCCAACCTGGGAATAATATTGAGTTTTGAAGAGCAGCAGCTCTTAACAGACCCACCTTCCAAAGATTTACAGTCCTCTTATAAAGCTAACTTAACAGTCATCTTCATTCTTTATGATAGTGATTACTACAGTACAATTACCAACCAGAAAAGGATACAGTTATATAACAACATGTACAGAACTTTCTTTTAAAAATCAGTTCATAGAAGGACAAGATGTTTATTCTGTGGCCAATAAATTGAGTCAGGAATCTTTGATGAGACTTTTCAAAAATCCAAACATACAGTGTTGACCAGGGTCACCTCCATCCAGACACATGTGTTCACATTCTAAATAACTCTGAGGTAGGAGGATTTACCTCAGTGGGATTCATGTTGATTTTTTTCCAGCAAGGCCTGTTCGTCTATGGGCACATTTTTTTTCTAGGTTTATTATTTCTACCAATTTGTGAAAAGAGACATTAAGATGGCCAACCAATATTTTATTGGATCTCTCCAGGTCCCTTTTAAAAATTGGTGTCATGTTGGCTACTTTCTTAGTAACCAACTTTATATATTTTAGCAATTTCATCTTGGAATTTTTAAAGAACTGTTAGATAGATGCCATCAGGATCCAAGGCTTATAACATACTTTTTCAAATTTGCAAAAAAATAGATTTCTACCTCAACTTTGCTTTCTCTTATCATATTGAGAGAATTTGAAGCAAAGTGACATAAAATGCATACTGCTCAATAAACTGGTAAAATCTTACTTTTGGTTCTTTGATCTTTCTCTGATGACTATTTCTACTGACTATTTCAAATATTTACAGGATGTGATCTAGCGTATCTTCTGAGAGTTAAATTAAATAACAATTACTGATATTGTTAGGAAACTGTATAGTATTATCTTTTCTCAGTTCTGTGTTAGTCGATTAATATTTGGGTGGAGAGGGATTATTAGATATATTAATATAGCAATCCTATAAGTATCTTGCTAAAGTGATTCAAGATTCTAGGTTTCTGAAATTCAAACTTAATTCTATTTGGAGTAGAATAGAAACAAAACAGTCGGTCTTCAAGAAATCCCAATTAAGATAAGTCGTTTTGCTATCAATGGATCTACTCTATGTAGAATGAATTTCGGTTTCACTCTTGTTGCCACATTCTTTCAATTAGTTCATAGGGGAAATCAGATTATTTCCACACAGTTGTTACATAAGGCTATTACATTGAATACACATATTACATATAGCAAAATATATTCCAAACATTTCATTTGTATTAATTGTAATAACTATGATCTGTTCGAATGAAGGGTATTTCTGTATCCATATATCACAAAGACAGGTGATCACAGCTGATTTAAACATAGTCCACCACTTCTCATGAGGAATTCTGAATGGGGGCTAGTTTTGTTCTCCCCCACTTCCTTTTCTGGAGACTTATGTTTTGCAACATGCTGTGATTTCTGGCCTATTGATTAATGGGTCTTTCAGCAACACACAACCTTAATCTTTCCTTAATTGCCTTAATGATTGTACAGGGTCTCTTTTATTCTCTCTTCCAACAATGTTGTTGCAAGTGCTTTTGTGTCTTAACTTGGTGCCCAAACTAAGGACTTTAGAGGGACTTGTCTATATTCTATTTCTGTTCTTCCTTTCTGTGGGTGGGTGTATATGTGTCCTTTAAATCTACTTTTCCAAATGACTTTTCTTTAACTAATAAATGGCTCCTTGCTCAACAGCAAATTTTCAGAACTCATATAAATAAGCCAGCACTTAGCACAGCAAAGAAGATGTCACAAAGTAAGGACTTGTTTCTGACTGTTTTCAATGGCTTAAAATTCAGAGATCATATAAGACAACTCAGTAAGCACATGTTATACATAAGTATTTCATTAAACATCACAAAATGTCAAATCCATACTGAGAATTTCAATTATGGCTATAATTATTCTATTGTTAAAAGCTGAGATTTTTTATTTATTTATTAAATTTTTATGTTGCCCATCTCTCCTATAAGGTGGCTCTGGGTGGCTTATTTGTTTGTTTGTTTGTTTGTTTGTTTACATGAATATATATTCTATGCACCTAAGACCAAGTCCAGAAATAAATGGTATAAGCTGCAAATAAAGGTTACTAATTTTCTCCCATCCATATCAGTGGGATAAAGTGGGCTAAAGACTTGTCACCTGGCAGCTCCCTATAAAACCACATAGAGTGACTGCTGTCGTGGGATAATTCAATCATCTCCATAATCCAGCCATACAGCAAAATATTTTTCTTAGCATTCCAGGATCGACCTAGAAAATGTGGAAGAACTGTTCAATACAATGTTCCATGCTAAAAGGATGGATGGATGGATGGATGGATGGATGGATGGAGAGTGAGTGAATAAATGAATACACAGGGGAAGGGATCTGTCTGATGTATTGGAGAATTGCTGCCTGCTGAACTATGCTGAACAAGATGGACAACTGGTCTCTTTCAGCACGTCATAACTTTTTATGTGTTGAGGTAGAGATGGATGCGTGATTTGATCTAGGTTAGTCTTTGTTCTATACTTCATTCATTTGAAATTATTTTCAACATAGCCCCTCATTATCTGCTTAAAAATCATAAAGAATTATATGCAAGAAAAGAGATTCCAAAAACGTATGCTCCATTTCCTTCCATATATTGAAAACAATGGGGTAGGAATAAGTCCTTTATCCTTCAGGGTTTAAATCTTCCAAGAATAAAGGAAGGCGATAGATGATGGAGATTCTTTATTACCCAAACTGTCGCCCTGCACTAAGTTTAGAAAAGGCCACTTCATTAACTGTGTTAGTATGAGAAAAGTTTCTATCCCTGATGTGTTAAAGTAGCTGTGTCTTTTGGAAACACTGTGTGGCTGTATCACAGCTGTGTCATGCTTGAAAAAAACTGTATGAGGATTCCAGGTGACACAGCTATTTTAATACTTCAAAGAGGAGATGATCACTCACGTTAACAATTTGCAAAACTTTCTCATCACATGCTTGCAATAACCTAAGCCACATAACAACCATTTTACCCTGTAAATGCCTAATAGTTCTCTTGTTTCAGAACTGAATATGATGCATTTGCCATCTATCTTAACATACTGTATATCTTAAATTGTAAAGAATCATGGAGATGTGATATAGGAGAAGTACACTAAAAAGAGGTAGACTAGTTAAAGTAGATACATACACAATGCCTGTTTTGTAGAAATTATTATTAGGATACTCACAAAGCAATATTTCTGCTAAATCTGAAGAAAATTAATATTTCTACAAATTATGTGATGAGTACACTTTATTTGATGTATTTATAAGATGTAGAATATTCAGCATGCATTTTAGGGTTACCATAAATTGTATAAAAACCTCAGCAATCTCATCTCTAAAAAGTTTTTGTGTGTGTCTATGTGTATTCTGGCAAATTACACAATTTGTGTGTTTTCATTCTAATACAACTTAGAGTCACAACTTAAATCTACCACATTTCTTCCATTATTTATCAACATACAATCTCATCTACTATGGGACAAAAGTAAAAAAAAAAAACCTTATGTTTCTAATAAACAGGAAGGGAAGGTTTTTGAAAAAACCTTCAAAATTATGAGAGTCTTTGGGAAATGGCAAAGCACGAGTTCCAATTTAGGAAGCCTGGTTTTTGTACATTTAGAATGGTTTTAAATGCTGTAACATAGAACGTAGACCCATCGTGGGCTTAATAACCATCTTGACTGACAGCTTCTAGAACTGTGAGGGATCCCAAACATTTAGTAAATCATAAATCTTGTCTGCACATTGCACCTGTGACAGACGTTCCTATATAGAGTTCTCTTTCTCTCTCTTCTAGCTTAATTCATGAATACTTCATGAAATAACATTACTTGTACATTCTCCTTTCCACATATTGGCTGGTGAATGGGAACAAAGGAAGGGAAGCAGCCAATATGAGGGCATCACAGTTGATGTGTTGACATAGAACAGTTCTAAGCAATGTCTTTATAATAAAAAAAAAACATAGTACATAATACTAACTTGTATCATCTTTTAAACTACAAATGTAGTCAGGGGGTTGGACTAGATGACCTCCAAGTTCCCTTCCAACACTACTACTACTAATTATTATTATTATTATTATTATTATTATTATTATTATTATTATTATTATTATTATTATTATTGATCATTGCACAGTCAGCCAGATGTTCAGACTGGATTTGGCATTTTTGTCTACCTATCGAGTCCTTACCAAGGACCTGGGACAGGCAGATGTGGATGTTTGATGGTATTAAAGATATTGTCGCAGAATGGAAGCAGTTCCTAGTAAGGCCGCCTTTTGCAATTGACTAATGGCGAATGTGTCAGTGCCAATGGTGTTCAAGTGGTGCTCCAGTTGTTTTGGGATTGCACCCAAGGTGCCTATTACTATTGGTACTATCCTTGCTTGCCTTTGCCACAGTCTTTCTATTTCTATTTGTAGGTCTTTATATTTTGTTATCTTCTCCAGTTCTTTCTCGTCTATTCTGCTGTCTCCAGGCACTGCCACATTCACTATCCAGACTTTTTTGTCTTTCTTATCGACAGTTGTTAAGTCTGGCTTATTATTATTATTATTATTATTATTATTATTATTATTATTATTATTATTATTATTATTATTATTATCATCATCATTATCATTATCATTATTATCATTATTCATCTTTAGACTCTGGCTGTAATAACCTTAACAGAACTTTACTCAGGAGTAGTATATATTGTTTATGGGAAAGCACAAGAATAAAATGGGAACTAGCTGAAATCTGCAGCCCCAGGGCGTGAACCAGAGAACTGGCCCTAGTTGTAGGTGGCCATAGAGAGGAGGGGGACAAGATGGTGGTTTGTAAAATGGCAGATGCAGTATCACAGCCATGCCCCTTGGCATGATTCTGACATCACCCTCATTCCAGATGTCCATGCCTGGATGTGCTACTGTTTACAACTGCAGAATTTTCTGACAGAAGGTAACATGTTGCAACTTGTCAGTTCAACACAAAATGTACCTTTTGAAGTTAGAACGTTGAAATGTTTTAAGTGGGTCATGACATCAAACCACCTAGCAGTGGCAATTTGCATGCTCCCTAAAAATCCTTTATAGATTTATGATAAAGCAAATTCATCTATTTTCTTTTGTTAAATGAAGAGTGTAAACCAATATGCAGTGCATATGTATTTCATGGATTCACTCAGAACTTTTGAGTCAGAAAATGAAATACATAGCAAGATCATTTACTCTTAGCTATGTTGTTGTTGTTAGCTGCGAAGTCATGTCCGACCCATCACGACCCCATGGACAATGTTCCTCCAGGCCTTCCTGTCCTCTACCATCTTCTGGAGTCCATTTAAGTTCACGCCTACTGCTTCAATGACTCCACTCTTAGCTATACTTTTAAAATAAGAAGCAAACTGAGGAATCAGATTAAATAATGCAAAAGTAAATGTCCTGAATATTTGTTTTGCTGTTCACAATATGTATATTGTGAACAGCAATATTGTCCAAGTAAGTTTGCTAATCATGCAATTAAGCAAAAGAAGCATATCTTGAAATATTGCAGTTGTGCAATGTTTTTGCTATTAAAATACATATAATGACTTTTAGATTAAGCTGGCCAGATATACTTAATATTGTAGTCTGATTGCTAATCCTTAGAACTTGAGCAGAAGAAATCTAAAGCAACCAACAGCAGCAGAAAAATGCAGCAAAGTAGAATTTTCTAGGTATATTTTTTCATATTATTTGCCCAGAAATTGGAAATGTGGTTTAGTTTAATATGTTGCATTTTGTGCTTGTTCATCAGATTTGCAGCTCATCTCTTTAATGAAAGTATTTCCCAATGATGTTTTATATTTAAGAAAGTAATTACAGTACACTGCAATGTTTGGAAAAGATTCAGCAATATCATTACAATCAAAATTTAATGACATTTGCATAGTAATGACATTTTAAAATATACCATAGCAAAGATCCCTCCCCTCACAAAAAAGCCAAAATTATGAATAAGCTCTATTGAACCTTGTGATTTTTTTGTCTTCCAGTTAAATATGCATAAAGTAACTTAAATAAGTTCGATATATTTCTCCACAACTATAGTATATTGAAAAACTGTGTCCTTGTAAATTGTAAATAAAAAATACATTATTTGTCAAGAGATAATATGACAAGACAGGAAAATAATTCTCTTTATTTAAACAGCTAAAGTTAAGTATAATTAAAATGTTATAGCCTCAAACAATTTGATTAATTCCCAATATTTCTGAAACTATATATTGATTGTGATTCTAAAGACCTAGGTGATACAAGATTTTACAACTGTGTTTTTTCAATATAAGGGTATTTCCAAAATAAAATGCATAAATATTTATAAAATTACTTGGTGTAAGATTCTCTCTACATGTAAATATTGTCCTCTTAACTGCAAATATATGCACCCATTGAAATTCACTCTTTTATTATATGTTTAGGGCAACTAATTAAAATATAGGTGAACTTATTGTGCCTAGTTTACTTTTAAGATTGCAATTCTATCCACACATCTTTGGAAGAAAGCCCCATTTGTTTTAGAAAGACTATTTTAAATTTTCATATAACGAATTGCATTGTGTCAGATTTCTACAATGTCAAACAATGACATCATCCACACCATTTAATACCTTAGAAAATACATTTTCTTTGTGTATATAGGATAGTTCAAAATGGCTTTTTTCCCCTAAATATAGTTTGTATAAATTCATATTCATGTAACCAAGCCACATTTTTTCCCTATAAGAAGCTTTTGCTACAGGTGATAAATAAGTTTGTATCACAGTTCATTTTTCCACAGTTTTAATTATCTTAAAGAGCATCTCAAATATTAACATGGCCCTAATATCTTTGAAAATACATATTTCCTATTTTCATGTAAATAAAAACTGATATGTTGGAAGTAGCACCTTCACTGTCATTTCATACAACAATTTAATAAGGCAATCTCTCCTTTCTGAAAAAATTATTCTGTAATCATAATAAATATTTGAACTTCTCTATGAGTGAAGGTTCTTCTAAAAAAGGTAAATAAGGGTGGTATAATGATTTTTCTTGTACTTACGATGCAAATTTTCATTAATGTTAATTTTTGATAGCGTTTGGTTTGCTATTAGTTTGACTGCATGTATTTTTCCATAAAAATTAAAAAGTACAGATACACACTTTCCACGATAATTGATTTTAGTTATTAAAACTTTTCGCAAGTGTTAAAATAAGAATAATTCAGTTTAACCGTAACATATTAAAGAAGATACTGTTGATCTAGTGAATGTGAAATGCTAATAACATAGAAAAGAAACAAACTTTTACAAGCAAATTTTAAAATCATAACTTTTTTTCTCAGTAGAATAAAAAAACTCCATAAAGCGTGGAATATTTAAAATAATTTCTGAAATTGGTTCTAAACAGATATCTGCTTTGGCTTAGCGACACTACATCAAGATTTCTTTATTCAGTAAAACAGAATCCATTATTCACACATGAAAAAGAGAGTGTTGAGCCTACCTTTGAAAAATCTGACTGGTAAGGGTTACAAGTCACTGCATCGGTTCCCTTTTGCAAAGACATCAACTCTGTTTCTTGTTTGTTACAAAAACCAGTTTGAGGGATTGGGCGGAGGGGGGGGGAGAGAATCATTTTGTGTCTAAACAAAAAACTCTTTAATACAGCAGATTTTTTTCCTGCCAGTTGGCAAATCTCTTGTTCACCACATCCTGAAGCTGATCCACCTTTTCTCTTAAAGCATTTGGTTTAAGAGAAATGAATTGGGAGGTTGCGGGGTTGGGGTGGAAGAAGGAGAGACAGATCAACTGGCAGTCAAAGTCAATGGGCATTTTTTGACTGATGTCTACCAAGCCGAATTAAACCTCAGTCGAGACAAATATATTAAAATTGCGCTATGGGACAATGGAAGTCAATGAAATGTTTATTCAAAACAGGTGTGGCTCCAAAATACAGACACAGAATACTGGAACAAGAGAGCCCTGCAGTTAAATGAAAGAGAAAAGAAATTCTGTCCTTTGAGGTTTATCACATGCATTAAAGATTGAAAAAGAGAGTAGAAATGTTCTAATTCAGGTAAGGTACTCACTAAAGCAGGGAGTCTTAATATGGTGTGCACGGACATCTTGAGGACTGGCTGATAGATTTTTGGCAAGTTGAACTTGGATGGAAAAAATATATTTTCACTAAACTAACTAAAGTTTTAGCTTTTCTTTCAATAATGCATCTAGGCAACAAAGTAATGTATGGCCTCTGGACTCTTAAAAATTTTGTTAATTTTAACAAATCTGACTATCTAATATTACTAAATTGTAAAAAACAGGATATTGTCTTGTTATTGATTTAATGGATAAAGAAGCACATATATGACCGTTACTTATTTGTTTTCTTATTATTTTAATAACTATTTCAACACATGGTAGTAATTTCTTTCTTTTGTAATACAATCTATATCTATATTTTTATGTATTTAAATACATTTTCCTGAGATCTGTAGGTTTCAGCAAACTTTCAAATGGGTCCCTGGCACAAAAAATGAAGAAACACAGCCATTTAATTATATCAAAAGTATAGAGTGCTGCAAAATCAGTGCAGTTGTAGAACAGCCTGCATTTTTTTCCTGAGATTTCCAAACTGGTCAATTATTTAAAAAGGGAAATCGCATAAGCCTTCTGCAACTTTGGATTTGGGGAACAGAGTGATAGGATTTATGTTCTGGAACACAAGGAAAACACTAAGTTATTGAGTACAGCCATGCAAAAGAAAGACCCTCTTTCAATTATGCATCCATGATGTACAGTAATACAAATTATTCCAAAATAAACAAAAGTTTACATGCCTGCATTGGAAAACCCTTCAGTTATACTGTGAATGTCTCTTCATCAACTTTATAAATTAACAGTAAATTTTAAAAGAATCTTAAACTTCACAGTACTCTCATAATCTAATATAAGTCTTTATTCAACATCACCTTGCTGAACATGTTTATTCCAATGGGAATATTAGAGGGTTTAGTGGGCTTGTTTTATATTCAAATTTATATATTATTTCTTAGGTATGGATTAGCTTGGATGCATATTTTACACTTGCACTCAGATTTGGACCCCATACAGTAGTTATGGTAAACAGCACCAGTATAATTGGAGTGCTATGATTTTATTTACTCATTTTTATCCCACTTTTATTGTTTTTACGAATAATTCAAGGCAGAGACCATAGCTAATATACTTTTCTGGTCCTATTTTCTCCACAACAATCCTGAGAGATGAATTTGGCTGAGAGAGAATAACTGGCCCAGAGTTATCCCGCTGGCTTGCTTTCCTTTCTTTCTCTTTCTAGTTTATTACTTCAACTTTTTACTAGGTTATTGCTTTCTCTTTCTAGTTTACTATCTTTATAATAAAAGGTCACATACTGCAAGCATTATGGAGAATAGAACCAATGAACAATCTTCCCATTTATCAAACTACATTGTTCTGATTTCAAAGCTCACAGGGAACAAATGTTAATAATTGCAGTTCAGTTACACTAAAAAGTATGGCTTACCAATATTTTTTTTAAATGTAGGACAAGGTAGAAAAGAGACATATTACAGTATCAGGATCAAAACATGTGGCAAAATGTTGCACATATGCACACATGTGTCTGTCTTCTGCCTTGAACGGCATCTATTTATTATTTATACAGCTCAGTGTACATGATACTTCACAGAGTTTTCTAAGGATACGAGAAAAGCAAGAAAAGGATCTAACTATCCAAGAATATGCCAACTGAGAACAACAGCAGAAGGTAACATAGGGAGAGATGAACTGGAGATTGAACAAATGCAGATACAAACATATATTGTTAGTTTTGGGGGATAAATGGACACATTTGCTTTAACAAAAATTGTTCTCCAGGGCTGTTGTTGTTATAAGTATAGGTCCTGAGACAGGGTGTCTTTCCTCCTACAGGGAGACATTCTCTTCCTTAGCTACACCTGTATCAAAAACAATGGTGGCACAATTCCCTTATCTTAATGAACTTAATCTTTAATTTCACAGCTTGGCATTGGTGCTGGGCCTCCTCAACAAAATGTTTTAGTCCATAAGAGACACCCTTTCCCCCAACAGCTGTGGAAACTTTAAACCACGACAAGGATTTTTGCCCCTTGTGAAACTGTCAAAAGCAATAAATATTTTTCTTTTTCTCCCCCATCATTAGACACTCTTCAGAATGCCTCCCTATTGTCCACTGTAATTCCCAGAGCTCACTGGGCAGAAGCGTTATTGTCCAAAATGAATCTTGAAGTGTGAACAATATGGGGGATGGGGGGTAAGGAGAAGGAGCTACATTTCCCCTCCCTTGCCTTTCTTTTTCTCTCTTTCTCTAGTTTTTTTGTGGGGGTTTGTTTTGTTTTTAGAGGGTGTAACCGTTAGGAATGTGGCGCTTCTCCACAGACAGCTTTGCCAAAAGAGCACTTGTGTTTTTTAACACTGGCCTTTCAGGGGGGACGCTCAAGTTAAAGCATTGTGCACACCACTGTAAATAGATGCACTCGCTAGAATAGAGCGTCTTCACTCCTAATTAGGGAAGTAACTCTAGAAAGACAGAATGTCACTTGCAAGACTGGACTCTTTGTTAGGTTTGTGTGCGTTCCCCACTATGTGAGGTAATTGGAGTTGTACCTTTTAGAAAGCTGCTAATTTCGCATAGGAAGTGCTAACAAGACCTTTGTGTGGCATGTTTTCCTTCTTCCTTTTTAAGGAAGTTACAGGCTTGAGTACCAGGGATGGCTGGGCTAAGGCCTAGAGAAGGAAGCTGCAGTAATGAACCACTTCAGTTTGCAGTGAGGGGGAAAAAGCCTAATTTCAGCCCTGAGAATAGTAGGCTTAACAAAAGGTTCTGTTTAAGCTTATTATGTGGGACATTCTTATGGTCTATACAGCTTTCCTTGCAATGACCCTCTTAAAATAAGTACATCAAGTCTGAGCAAATAGAAACATGCAACTTTCCAGGTTTACGGTATAGTTTTCTTTATAAAACCATTTATATAATGCATGTTGCAATTAGCATGGAACGGAGCAACAAGATCCAGCTAAGAAAAGTTCTTTTCACAAAAGGCACAAAATTAGTGGAATTAAGTAACAATTAAACAGTAGCTGCAGATCAGTAGCTGAAATGGACTTTTAAAGTAAAATCTACTCACTGTGAATCTTATATAATTTCTAAATTTTGCTAATGTTAAATTATAGAGACGGAACATATTTTGGTTTTCAAAAACAAACAATAAAACAGTCAACACTTTTTCCTAACCCTATCACGCTTCTGATACTCATCATCAATGCAAAACTGATCATTGTTTTATGGTCTACGCTGCTCAGAGTCACTTTTGAGATGGTCAGCTATAGAAATCAAATAAATATAATAAATAAGTGTAATGAAAAAAATCGTTACTTTCAAAGTTGGAAAAAAAAATCTTGCCACAGCTTAATCTGGACTTAGAATATAGAAGTAATAAATATAACCTGAAAAGGAGGAGAAAGTGACCTTTAATGATTGAAAATAAAATTTACTCTTCTGCTAAGGGGGGGGGGGAAATGCTGCTTATAATAGCTTTTAATGCTTTCTTCTCTGCACTATCTAATAATAAGGACAAGGTTAGAGTAAACAATGAAGAGTAGGTTTGCATGTATTGTGACTATTTGCATTCTCCGTATGAATTTTCTAAAAACCCTTTAAGAGAATAGATACATAAACCTGTGACCTTCAGATGAGCTTCTTGATATTGTCAGTACTTCTGAATAAAAGAAAAGTCACAAAAGTGAGCCATTTTTTGCATTGTAATGAATTCCATTCTGTTGGGTAAACAAAGCTACATTTTAAAACAGAGAGCTGACATCTGTCTGGCTCAGGATGCTTTCCCATTCTTCAAAAAGGAAAGGGTGGCAAAATTAAGTAGTTACTGTAAAGCCAAAATGATTACCCCTATCCCTGCACACACCTCTTTAAAAAAAAATTACCAAACAGATAAGGAGGACTGCTTGGTCCAATTCAGAAAGATATATTCAGAGATATATTCAGATGTATATTCCAGATAAAAATAACAAGAAGAAAAAGCTCCATTTTATGACTTTTTTTTTAAAAAAAGCACAAACAATGGCTCTGTAATACAAAGGAGAGGCCAATGCTACCATTATGGGTCTCTTATTAACAAGGGCTCCAACGGCCTCTAAAAGTTACTCCTATTTCCGCTGGGTCTTTGTCCATTCCTTGTCCTCTCTCAAAAGCTCCCTTCGGTATTGTTGCAAGAGAAAAAAAAAGTCTGTACCCACTTTTATTTCCTCCCTCCCAGCTACCCCCTCCTCCCGATTCATACTCTATATGGTGAGGTTTTACTATTCAGGGAGTGATTGGACAAGAGCAGTGAGAATGGCCAAGTGATTAGTCTCCCAGCAGGGGCCAAGTCTGTGGGTATCAACCTGGGGCTGAGGCTGGGGCTCCAGTTTGCTTTGGCATTCAAGGAGGCTTCCCCCAAGCCCCTCTTGGGTTCCTGACTGCTCATGCATCTTTTGTTGCAGGTAGCACATTCCTTCATACCAGGAAACTGATTCCTTATAATTAGCTTGCCCAATAGTGTGCAGTCTCTTAGAAAGTCAAAGGTCTGGAAGCAATCTCTGTGATTTGAGCTGGATAACACAAAATCCTCCCTCTTCAACATGCTGTCTTAAAATCCAATTTGAGAAACTATTTAGAGGGACCTCTCTAAGGTATTGTGTATGAATGCTTAGCCATTCCATACAACCATTCTACCCAAACTTCAAAATGATGATGTTAATTTTTGTTTATCCCTTTGTTAACTACTTTAGCATTATGGTAGAACTTTATAAAGCTAGCCCTGGGCCTGACGTAATTTTTCAAAGCAAGGTGTCTCTTTCTTTTCTCAGGGCTATTGAAGACTTTTTGCCTTTGGAGGCAAAGGGGAGACATGAAGAAGTAGGAAGCTAATACAGTACTACCAGTTCCTGAAGGATTATGAGAAGAGCCCTGAATATAATCAAAAAGGCCCATTTAGTCCAGTTTCATCTTTCTCACACTGACTAACTGGGGGAGGGGGAGTGCGGGTGGGATGGCTACAGGAAATCTACCAATAAGACATGAAGGCTTTCTCCTATTCATGTTTCGAGCAATTAAATGAAGAAATACACTATTTCTGATCCTAGAGACAATATACTTCCTATTATACCTTAGCCTCCTTACAGTTGACAAGGGATAATAATAATAATAATAATAATAATAATAATAATAATAATAATAATAATAATAATAATAATAATAATAATAATAATAATAATAATAATAATAATTAATAATAATAATAATAATAATAATAATAATAATAATAATAATAAGAAGAAGAAGAAGAAGAAGAAGAAGAAGAAGAAGAAGAAGAAGAAGAAGAAGAAGAAGAAGAAGAAGAAGAAGAAGAAGAAGTTGGAAGGGACCTTGGAGGTCATCTAGTCCAACCCCCTGCTAAGGCAGGAAACCCTATACCATTTCAGACAAATGGCTGTCCAGTCTCTTCTTAAAAACTTCCAGTGTTGGAGCATTCACCACTTCTGGAGGCAGGTTGTTCCACTGGTCAGTTGTTCTAACTGTCAGGAAGTTTCTCCTTAGTTCTAGGTTGCTTCTCTCCTTGACTAGTTTCCATCCATTGCTTCTTGTCCTGCTTTCAGGTGCTTTGGAGAATAGCTTGGCTCCCTCTTCTTTGTGGCAGCCCCTGAGATATTGGAACACTGCTATCATGTCACCCCTCACCCTTCTCTTCATTAAACTACACATACCCAATTCCAGCAACCGTTCCCTATATGTTTTAGTCTCCAGTCCCCCAATCATCTTTGTTGCTCTTCTTTGTACTCTTTCTAGAGTCTCGACATCTTTTTTACATCGTGGTGACCAAAACTGGATGCAGTATTCCAGGTGTGGCCTTACCAAGGCATTGTAAAGTGGTATTAGTACTTCACGTGATCTTGATTCTATCCCTCTGTTAATGCAGCCTAGCACTGTGTTGGCTTTTTTGGCAGCTGCAGCACACTGCTGGCTCATATTTAAGTGATTGTCCACTAGGACTCCGAGATCCCTCTCACAGTTACTACTATCGATCAAGGTACCACCTATACTATACCTGTGCATTTGATTTTTCCTGCCTAAATGCAGAACCTTACTTTTTTCACAATTGAATTTCATTTTGTTAGATAGTGCCCAGTGTTCGACTCTGTCCAGATCCTCCTGTATCTTAAGCCTATCTTCTGGAGTATTGGCTATTCCTGCCAGCTTGGTGTCATCTGCAAATTTGATGAGTTCCCCATCTATCCCCTCATCCAAATCGTTGATGAAGATGTTGAAGAGCACTGGGCCCAGAACAGAGCCCTGGGGCACCCCACTACACACTTCCTTCCATGTAGATGCAGTTTCATTGAGGACCACACGCTGAGTACGGCCTGTCAGCCAGCTACGAATCCATCTGGTGGTGATGCTATCTAACCCACATTTTTCTATCTTATCAAGTAGTAGGTTGTGATCTACTTTATCAAATGCCTTACTGAAATCCAAGTAAATTATATCTACAGCATTCCTCTGGTCCACTAGTTTTGTCACTTGGTCAAAGAATGCAATAAGGTTTGTCTGGGACGATCTGTTTTTGACAAACCCATGTTGGCTTTTAGTGATAACTTTGTTCGCATCAAGGTGTTCGCTGATTTGTTGTTTGATTATCTTTTCCAGAATCTTCCCAGATATTGAGGTCAGGCTGATAGGTCTGTAGTTTCCTGGATCTATTTTTTTCCCTTTTTTGAAGATGGGAACTACATCAGCTCTCTTCCAGTCCTCTGGTAGTTCCCCAGTGCTCCAGGATCTTTGAAAAATATAGTTCAGTGGTTCTGAGATCATGTCTGCCAGTTCCTTGAGAACCTTGGGGTGTAATCCATCTGGTCCTGGTGATTTGAACTCGTCTAGGCTGGACAGGTGCTCACTTACCATTTTCTTGCCTATCTTAACTTGTGTTTCTATTCTGTTTTTTATGGCACTGGTTTTGGTAGGTTGGACTGTTTTTTCCCTTTGTGTAAAGACAGATGCAAAAAATGAGTTAAATAGTTCTGCTTTCTCCCTGTTGCTTGTCACCTTCTTGCCACTTTCCCCCAGTAATGGACCAATCATTTCCTTAGCTTTTTTCTTGTTTCTTATATGTTGAAAGAAGCTTTTTTTTTGTTATTTTTGACTTTGGTTGCAAGCCTTAGTTCATTTTGAGCCTTAGCTTCCCTCACTTCATCTTTGCAGGCACGGGCTGTTTGCTGATATTCTGCCTTAGTTATGTGCCCCTCTTTCCACTTCTTATACTTGTCCTTTTTATCTTTCAGTTTATCAGAGAGTTCTTTATGCAGCCATGCTGGTTTCTTTTGAAAGCTGTTATTTTTCTTCTTTGTTGGTATTGTGCTAGACTGGGCCTTTATTATCTCACTTTTCAAAATTTCCCAAGCTTCTTGAGTTGTTGAAGCTGATCTCCATCAATGCCCAAGAGGGCTACCTCACGTACCTGCAAGGAGAGAGTAGTGAGGGAGCCCGGCCAAAAGAGTCTGTCTTACACTTTCAGAAAGAGTTTTCAATCTGCCAATTGTTGGGGAGGCTAATATTTTTCAGATTTTTGTACCTAACACAGTAATCCACCTGTTGATAGATTTCCCGTAGCAATGACCTGGAGTCATCTAGATCTACTGCAGTTAAAATTCCACTGCTGGGTGGGAATTTTGAGACCTGGTTCCAGTACATACGGAACGTTTATGGAAGACTGCAAGGTGGAGGTGGGGGTGGGTATGTTTTTCCTCCAGAACAGTCCATTGAAGGATATACAGGACATGTCCTCATTTTATATTACTTTAAATGTTTTTAATGAAATATAGAATTTTAACCTCAGGGACAGCGAATTTCGGGTTTCTTTGAAAGCAATCGTTTCAAGGACAGTTTTCAATGTGAAACAAAGGAGTTATAATTCATCAAGAATTTCAACTGTACTTTCTGTATTTTGATTTTTAACATTTAAAATGAATTAATTAGCTCATCGATGCATGAATGCCTATGTCATATCAAACACACCCATAATATTTCTGGATGGCCACTGTCAAGAATATAATTACCAATGTCTGCAACTTCTAGTAATTCTGTAACTAAACAATAATTTCAATTCCTTCGGTTCCCATGGTTTACAATGTTGAATTTTGCTCTTTCCATTAAAGGAATATAGAGGTGATAATATTCATGTTCTAGGACTATAAGATGTTTCAGATTTGAAGGGGGCACTTGATTATAGCACTTGATGTTAACTACCTAAAGTAGCTGTGCCTTTTTCTGGGATTGTGAATCTGCTCTCGGCAGCTGCAAGGTAATCCCAGAAAATATTAAGGAGGTAAAGACAGGTGGCATGTCTATGTGTAAACATATCTCGAAGCACCTTTTTGCCTTCAAGTCTGAAGTGCTGCATATCACTAATATAATACTATCTGTGAATTAATTTACAATGCAGCTAACGAAATGGATTCAATCCACACAAATGATTAATTAGTTTTTAAAATCCCACAAGAGGTTTTTTTTCCCCTAATAAGCCTTGGGGAAAGATTTTGGGATGATGTCTTTCTTTACATGTTTATGCTATTAGAACTGTCATTCTTCAGATCTTTTCCTCTCTGAGTGGAACTAGAAGACATTTTGATGCTATTACATGAATTTGCACCTTATAAAACTCACCTCATGCCCTGCCTCCCTTATTCCTCTTCCTGAAATTCAGTTTGGAGAAATCCTTCTGCAAGGCTGTACTTAGGGATTGTGAGAAGATTGTATATCCCCTTGTTAATAAATCTTATTGGTTGTCAGCAGGGCTTTTTTTCTCATAGAACACTCAGAACGGAGTTCCGGCACCTTTTTTGGATGGAACCTTGTAGGGTAGGCAAAGCGGGTTGTATGACATGTGCGACTTCCGGCACCTTTTTCTTTTACAAAAAAAGCACTGGTTGTCAGCATGTACGCAATTGCCAAGGTTCAACTATAATCAAACTGATTCAAGACACTTCAGCAACACCCATTCAAAATCTCGTACCATATTCTATCACTATTTCAGAGCTTTTAAAATATTTAAGTCTAGGAGGAAACTTAGTGGGGCTACAGGGTGTGGTGACATTAAAACTGAGACCCACAGATCTACCAATAATTCTCATTCATTCTGTCATTATCATTCCTTTCTGGTTCCTGGAGAAGGGGGTTGGACTAGACCTCCAAGGTCCTTCTAGTTCTGTGATTCATTAAATATAATCTAAATCTTCACTCTTGATTTTTAGAAAGCTAACAAAAATATGGCTGTTTCAAAGTGTATTGGGAAATTTTTGTTCTACACTGTCACTTACCCATGAGATGGGTAATTCTACAAATTAAATAAATAAATAAATAATGATGTGAGGTAATTGGGAGCCCAAATGTTAATATTGATTAAATTGTGATTACCGGATGTGATATAAAACAGTTGCTTTTGTTGTTATATGAATATTGTATTTGGTTTATAAATTTTTCATGTTCATGCTTGTATTGTATTATTGTATTTGTGCTGTGGACCACTTACAAATCAAAATTATTTAAATGGCATAAAAGCCATTTAATGTAATAATACATACATACATACATACATACATACATACATACATACATACATACACATCCAATTGAACCCCTTGCTCAATGCAAATATTTTCTAACCCATAACTAACAAATTGCCATCTAGCTCCTATTTGAAAAGGGAAATACACCACCAATCTTGGTATACCACCTATTTTAACACATCCAAGTTCTTATCAAAAATCTGTTTATGTTCCATTTGTCAGGGTTCCAATAGATGAAACCAGTAAAAGAACTTCAAGGCAATAATTTTTCCTTAAAGAACATTTTATTTAGGAAACAAAGTATCGGCATTTACATAGTTGAACCCAAGAATGAGATTCCCTCCTCCCAGATACAAAGTAACATGCAATTCCCACCCCACAAAAGCTGTCATAAATCACATTCCCCAATTAGCACAAAACGTGGACTTTTCTCTCCGGCCCCTCAGCCCGCCAAAACCTTATCAGAACACATCCTTGAGTTCCCACACTTCTACATTGTTATGGCTAGCTAAACCCTCAGGCATTTACCCCACCCCACCCCCTTCTACATCTGAACTCTAAAAGAATAGAAAGGCACATTAAAAGCAAAAGCAAAAATGGCTGCTGGTTCTCAGTTGTCACAGCGATGACGTCCATTATCACAGCGTTGACACCATTCTAGTGCTATATTGAATATAGGCTAGACCAGGCATGTTAAACTGCCGCCCTGTGGGCCAGATATATCATGCCAAAACCGCACCCACCCCATTGCCGACAATGGGGGGAAAAGTCACGATACATCACGTGATGTCACGTGACGTTGCGAGTTTGACATGCCTGGGCAAGACTTTCCCTTTTTGAATATCGGGTCTATATTTGTTCTTCACGAAACTTCTGGCAGTTATCCAGCTTTCCAAAACTACAGCCAGTGATTCTGCCCGAAACTTCAATACCCCTAGATGTAACTCATCAGAATGTTGCAATTTATATTTTTAAGGTAGCAAGGTGGGTTCTTCTATACTGGAGAAGGAAGAGAGTATATAACAGTGAAAATTTGAGATCAGGTTTAAAAATGCAAGACAAAGATAAGTGAAAAGATAAGCTTTGAAAAAGATTCAAAAATTAGGGGAGAAAAACCCTTGTTTCTCTATACTTCTTCAGGGGTACATAATAGCATAAGGCTGCCAGTCTCACTGCCAAGAGACCTCAATGGCTTCAAGGGAATTCCTGTGCATTCTACACTGGACTTTTGGGGAAAGAGAAAAGCCATTCACCTAATTTGGTGCAATTTACATTAGCATCTTTGTAGAGAGGGGATTGGCATGTTTCCTATTTTAGTCTAACTAACAAACGTTATTTCAGCTGGAAAGTACAAAAGTCAGTTTTTATCACTCTAGCAAGGAATAGAATCGAGTTCTCTTAATAACTATTAGATTATGCTTGTTCTTGGAAAAGTGTTTGCTTCAGGTAATTTCTAGAGTTGAAAAGAAGATGCCTATGCCTCTTCTTTTTCCAAGTCTTATATTTAATTCTCACTTTATGGGTAATTTATGGGTAATAAAGCAAAGACTTGTTAAGTCTACAGATGTCACTCTTAGTGTTTTACATGTCACCTGTCTGAATTCATTTACATTTATTTTCCTATTGTTTTATATCTCTTTATGACAATGTACCACATGATACAATTTCAGTCTTTAATGTACAACTAATTCTCTACCATTAATTTGTCAACATGATTACTGGATATGCCACAAGCTGAGCAGGATGAATTGAAATATGTACCAGACATTCCTCTTTCTCTCAAGGAAGATGAAGTGACAAAGATTTAGAGAGGGAATTTGTTTTACTTCCTTGAGACTGTCTATAATTTTATGAAAACTACAATTTGAGATTTTGCAAATGGAAGAATTCTCTATCTCAGACTGAAATAAAAATAAAACATCCACTTAATACGTTAATTACCTAAGTTAAAGAGTCTCAACAGAAATGTGAGTTGCAAAACAATCTTGGAGAAGATGAAGGAATGACATTGTGCTCAATCACAGCTATTCAAGCCATCTTCTAGGCCAACAATTTAAACTTTTCATACTTTGCACTAGACTTAATTTCTAATAGCCTATATAACAGAATATTTCAAACTTAGAGCATATGCTGTTATTTATAAAGCCTTGGTGGAGCAGTGGGCTAATGCCTCCTTAAGTAACACCAGCTGCCTGCAATTAGTGCAGGTTCACATCCCACCAGGCTCAAGGTTGACTCAGCCTTCCATCCTTCCGAGGTAGGTAAAATGAGGACCCAGATTGTTGGGGGCAATTAAGCTGACTTTGTAATAATGCCGCTTGGGGTTTGTGTGAAAGCCCTAATAAGCAGGCATATACATAGAATGAAGGCTACTGCTAAGCTTGTAAGCCGCCCTGAGTCTTCGGAGAAGGGCGGGATATAAATGGAATTAAAATAAAATAAAATAAAATAAAATAAATTATAAACAATCTAGATGAAGGAATAGTAGGGAACTCATCAAATTTACAGACGAGACCAAGCTGCCAGAAATGGCCAATACCCCAGAAGATAGGCTCAAGCTCCAGAAGGATCTAGACAGATTTGAACACTGTGCTCTATCTAACAAAATGAAATTTAATGATGAGAAAAGTGAGATTTTACACTTAGGCAAGAAAAACCAAATGCACAGGTATAGAATACATGAAACCGTGTTTAATAGCATAACTGCAAGAGGGATCTTGGAGTCCTAGTGGACAATTACTTAAATATGAGCCAGCAGTGCACTCTAGCCACCAAAAAAGCCAATGCAATCCTAGGCTGCATTAACAGAGAGAGAGCGGGGGGGGGGAGACTCAAGATCACATGAAGTCTTAGTATCACTTTACAATGCCTTGGTAAGACCACACTTGGCATATTGCATCCAGTTTTGGTTGCCACAATATAAAAAAGATATTGAGACTCTGGAAAGAGTGCAGAGAAGAGCAACAAAGATGATTAGGGAGCTGGAGGGTAAAATATATGAAGAACGGTTGCAGGAATTGGGAGTCAACCTATTTTCCAAAGCACCAGAAGGCAGGACATGAAGCAATGGATGGAAACAAATTAAAGAGGGAAGCAGCTTAGAACTAAACAGAGATTTCCTAACAGTGAGAACAGTGGAACAAGTTGCCTTCAGAAATTATGGGTGCTCCATCACTGGAGGTTTTAAGAAGAAATTGGACAGCCATTTGTCCAGAATATTATAGAGTCTCCTACTTATGCAGGGGATTGGACTAGAAGACCTCCAAGGTCTCTTCTAACTGTTATTCTGTTATTCAAGAGTCCAAGGATAAAACTGATTAAGAACTGGATTATAATTTTATAGATAGAGAAATTCAGACTGAGAATTGAATTGATTTGTTCATGCCCTACCATCTTTTTATTGAAATGAAATAATAGGTAAATAAAATATCACATCACAACATTTTTCAATGATCAGAGCTTAAATACAGTATTATGTGTTGAAAGATAAAATAACATATATTTGTGTTTTGAAGTACCCCAGTGTGTCCTGTCCCCTATATCACCTTGGTTCTCTGTTAGGAGGAGGAATATTTTCATTAATTTTTAGAAAAAACCCTATTCCTTCATCCGGGATTTTGTGTAAGAGCAGACAGAATTTGAATAATGTTCCTAATTTGTCCCAGGATTTCCCAAATAGCAATATTCCTGGCAGACAAATTAATACTTAGGAATTGCAGTAGCATCTGACTTCAAAGATCTCTGCAGAATAATTTTTTCCTCCCAGTTCACTTCAATCCAATTTATTAAATTTGTTCTGAGCTCCCACTCCATTAGATTCTGGCCAATTTAGAAAATCCAGTTTTTTCCACAGAACTCTTTAAAATGCTACATAATACAAAAATAACCAAATACCAAATATGTTTAATGTCATCAGAAACACACATGTTTATGAAGTTGTCAAACACTTTGTTGTTAGTTGTGAAATCGTGTCTGACCCATCACAACCCCATGGACAACGTTCCTCCAGGTCTTCCTTCCTCTACCATCTTCTGGAGTCCATTTAAGCTCACACCTACTGCTTCAGTGACTCCATCCAGTCACCTCATTCTCTGTCATCCCCTTCTTCTCTTGCCCTCAATCTTTCCCAGCATTAGGCTCTTCTCCAGTGAGTCCTTCCTTCTCATTAGGTGGCCAAAGTATTTGAGTTTCAACTTCAGGATCTGGCCTTCTAAAGAGCAGTCAGGGTTGATCTCCTCTAGGACTGACCAGTTTGAGCGCCTTGCAGTCCAGGGGACTCGCAGGAGTCTTCACCAGCACCATAGTTCAAAGGCCTCAATTCTTTGGCACTCAGCCTTTCTTATGGTCCAACTTTCACAGCCATACATTGTAACTGGGAAGATCGTAGCCTTGACTAAAGCCACTTTTGTTGGCAGGGTGATGTCTTTGTTTTTTAGCTGTCTAGATCTGCCATAGCTTCCTTCCCCAGGAGCAAGTGTCTTTTAATTTCTTGGCTACAGTCCCCATCTGCGGTGATCTTGGAGCCCAGGAAAATAAAATCTGTCACTACATCCATTTCTTCTCCATCTATTTGCCAGGAATTGAGAAATCCAGATGCTATGATCTTGGTTTTATTAATGTTTAGTTTCAAACCAATTTTTGCACTCTCCTTCTTTACCCGCAGCAAGAGGCTCTTTAGTTCCTTTTCACTTTCTGCCATTAGAGTGCTATCATCTGCATATCTTAGGTTGTTGATATTTCTTCCGGCAATCTTAATTCCAACTTTTGATTCATCTAGCCCTGCCTTTCTCATGATGTGCTCTGCATATACATTAAATAGACAGGGTGACAGTATACAGCCTTGCCGGACTCCTTTCCCAATTTTGAACCAATCAGTGGTCCTGTGTCCAGTTCTCACTGTTGCTTCTTGGCCCACATATAGGTTTCTCAAGAGACAAATAAGATGGTCTGGTATGCCCACCTCTTTAAGAACTTGCCACAATTTGTTGTGATCCACACAATCAAAGGCTTTAGCATAGTCAATGAAGCAGAAATAGATGTTTTTCTGGAACTCCCTAGCTTTCTCCATGATCCAGCAATTTGATCTCCATGTTGGCAATTTGATCTCTAGTTTCTCTGCCTCTTCGAAATCCTCCCTATACTTCTGGATGTTATCGATCCACGTACTGCTGGAGTCTAGCTTGTAGGATTTTAAGCATAGCTCTAGTAGCATGTGAAATGAGTGTGATGGTGCGATAGTTTGAACATTCTTTGGCATTGCCTTTCTTTGGAATTGGAATGTAAACTGACCTTTTACAATCCTGTGGCCACTGTTGAGTTTTCCAAATTTGCTGGCAAATTGAGTGTAGCACTTTTACTGCATTGTCTTTTAAGATTGTGAATAGCTCAGCTGGAATACTGTTACTTCCACTAGCTTTATTGTTGCTCAGATTTCCTAAGGCCCATTTCACTTCACATTCTAGGATGTCTGGTTTGAGGTAAGTGACACCCCATCGTGGGACGCTAAGGTCATTCTTGTATAGTTCTTCTTCCTCAGACAGCCATGTTGCTTTCTTGCATTTCTTTTTCTTTGGGATGATTTTAGTTGCTACCTCTTGTACAAAGTTGCAAACCTGTGTCCATAGTTCTTCAGGCACTTTGTCTATCAGATCTAATTCCTTAAAACTATTTATCACCTCTACTGTATATTCACCAGGGATATGATTTAGTTCATACCTGAGTGGCCTAGTGTTTTCCCCTACTTTCTTCAATTTAAGCCTAAATTTTGCAACAAGAAGCTCATGATCTGATCCACAGTCAGATCCTGGTCTTGTTTTTACTGACCAGAGCAGAGCACATAGTCATTCTGATTTCTGGTGATGTCCATGTGTAGAGCCATCTCCTGGGTTGTTGGAAAAGTGTTGTTTGCTATGACCATCGTATTTTCTTGACAAAATTCTATCAGCCTGTGCCCTGCTTCATTTTGTACTCCAAGGTCAAACTTGCCTCTTATTCCAGTTATCTTTTGGCTTCCTACTTTAGCATTCCAATTCCCCATGATGATAAGGACATCATTTTTTGGTGTTGATTCTATAAGGTGCTGTAGGGCTTCATAGAACCAGTCAATTTCATTCTCTTCAGCACCAGTGGTTGGGGCATAGACTTGGACTACTGTGATACTGAATGGTTTGCCTTAGATTCGCACTGAGATCATTCTGTCATTTGGGGGATTGTATCCCAGTATTGCTTTTCCTATTCTTTTATTGACTATGAAGGCTACTCCATTTCTTCTGAGGGATTCTTGCCTGGTCCTCAGAGTTAAATTCACCCATTCCTGTCCATTTTAGTTCACTGATTCCTAAGATGTTGATCTTCAGTCTTGTCATCTCTTGTTTGACCACATCCAGCTTGCCTTGATTCATGGATCTTACATTCCATGTTCCTATGGAAAATAGATCTTTACAGCATCGGACTTTCCTTTCACCACCAGACACATCCACAGCTGAGCGTCCTTTCGGCTTTGGCCCAGTCGCTTCATTCTTTCTGGCACTACTAGTACTAGCCCTCTGCTGTTCCCCAGTAGCATATTGGACAACTTCTGACCTGAGGGACTTATCTTCCAGCGTCATATCTTTTTGCCTTTTGGTACTGTCCATAGGGTTTTCATGGCAAAGATACTGGAGTGGGTTGCCATTTCCTTCTCCAGTGGATCAATTTTGTCAGAAGTCTCTGCTATGACTTGTCCATCTTGGGTGGCCCTGCACAGCATAGCTCAAAGCTTCATTGAGTTACGCAAGCCCCTTCACTATGACAAGGCAGTAATCCATGAAGGGATGTCAAACAGTAGATATCGACTAATAAGGATCTTTCAGCAATTTAATTGTTATGATTTCCACCTCCTTCCAAGGGATATAATCTACACATCCCAGAATAATGTATACATTCAGCTGAAGTTCTTGTTAAAATTGTATTTGTGCAGAGGGCTTTTTAAAATTAAAAAAAAATTAAATCTGGTGTTACAGATCTGAGTCTCCATTCCATCAAAGCAAGGCCATTCAAAAAAAACCAAAAAAACTATTTTCTCACTAAATTAATAATTACTTTTTTAAGATGTCACAATACTGGGTTTTTCCCCCAGGAAAGTTATGAAAATGCTGCAATTTAAGGATCCTCCTCTATATGACATTGGCTAAGCCAGGGCAGAGTCCATCCCTTCTTACTTTCTCTGAGCAGATAATTGCAACTTTGAAGGGTCAAAGTTTGTAAATGTGCACTGCAAAGCAATAGCCCTCCCCGGTTCTATCTTGTCAATCGCTCTGTGCTCCTAGAGCTTAAACTAAACTCTTGACCTTCTGAAACAAATGGAAATGTTGAACATTAGGATCAGTTCCCCTGAATCAAGGTAGAGTCTCAGGAAAACTGAGTTAAGCATATTAATCTGCTGGTCAGCTAGAGGCAGGTGGAATCAAAAGAGTGAAGATGGTAGCTGCAACTTTGTGATCAAAGCCCCGCTCTTCTTATAGGCAAAATGAATTCAAATGACTGGGTTTCAATTGCATGGTCTTCAGTGCCATTTTCACTTTTTTGGTGCCACCAATCCCAGCCCTAGATAAGTAATAAAAGATACCACCAGTAGTCAGTTTTGTATTACATTTAGCTGTATTTGCTGTAGGTAAGTATCGTAGATGCATAAGACTCTTGTTTCCCTTTCCCAATACTGGGGAAAAAATCATATCAAAAGCCTGAAAATAATCCCAAAGCTGTCTCTTCTACTGTTCATGATTTTTCCACCTACTGCATCTTTCTCCTGCAACTCCTCCTCCTCCTCCTCGTTTTGTCTGATAGTAAACCTATTAGTCTTCAAGGAGTTACATAACTGCAAAGTTTCTATTCTTCCATCACTTTGTTTCATTTCTGGAATTTTACATGCAACCCATATACAGTGCTGTAGCATCTTCTCTTTGCAAGCATTTATAATCTCCCATGGTATTTTCCATTTCATGAAAGAATGACAGAATGAAAGACGTGGGGTAGCTGCCCACAGGTGCAGTTTAAGACTTCCATTGGAAGCAGTTTTTAATTGCTTTTGTTGCATTTGAGCAGTGTTTTTTAAATTTGGTAACTGACTTCGAGCCAGACATCCTAGAATGTGAAGTGAAGTGGGCCTTAGAAAAGCTGAGCAACAACAAAGCTAGTGGAGGTGACAGTATGCTAGCTGAGCTATTCAAAATCTTAAAAGATGATGCAGTAAAAGTGCTACACTCAATTTCCCAGCAAATTTGGAAAACTCAACAGTGGCCACAGGATTGGAAAAGATCAGTTTACATTCCAATTCCAAAGAAAGGCAGTGCCAAAGAATGTTCAAACTATCGCACCATTGCATTCATTTCTCATGCTAATAAAGTTATGCTTAAAATCCTACAAGCTAGACTCCAGCAGTATGTGGATTGAGAACTACCAGAAGTACAGGCAGGATTTTGAAGAGGCAGAGGAACTAGAGATCAAATTGCCAACATACGCTGGATCATGGAGAAAGCTAGAGAGTTCCAGAAAAACATCTACTTCTGCTTCATTGAGTATGCTAAAGCCTTTGATTGTGTGGATCATAACAAACTGTGGCAAGTTCTTAAAGAGATGGGCCTACCAGGCCATCTTATTTGTCTCTTGAGAAACCTACATGTGGGCCAAGAAGCAACAGTGAGAACTGGACACGGAACCACTGATTGGTTCAAAATTAGGAAAGGAGTCCAGCAAGGCTGTATACTGTTGCCCTGCCTATTTTATATTTATATTTATTTATTTATTTATTTATATTTAAATTTATATACCGCCCTATTCCCGTAGGACTCAGGGCGGTTTACAGGGAAAATTAAAAGTTAAAATACATCATATACAATTAAAAACAATTAAAACTAAGATTAAATTAATCCCTGAACTTAACTAAAACCCCATTAATTAAATAATTAAAACCCCTCAGTCTGGGCCAGACAACTCAAAAAACCAAGTTTTCAAGTCCCTACGAAATGAGCGAAGGTCGGGGGCGGTCCTAAGCTCCGTGGGAAGCTGGTTCCAAAGGGCTGGCGCGCCCACAGAGAACGCCCTTCCCCTGGGAATAACCCGCCGGCATTCGCCTGGGAATAACCCACCGGCATTTAACTTATATGCAGAGCACATAATAAGAAAGGCAGGGCTAGATGAATCAAAAGTTGGAATTAAGATTGCCGGAAGAAATATCAACAACCTAAGATATGCAGATGATACCACTCTAATGGCAGAAAGTGAAGAAGAACTAAAGAGCCTCTTGTTGCGGGTAAAGAAGGAGAGTGCAAAAGTTGGGTTGAAACTAAACATTAAGAAAACTAAGATCATAGCATACGGCCATCTCAATTCCTGGCAAATAGATGGGGAAGAAATGGAGGTAGTGACAGATTTTATTTTCCTGGGCTCCAAGATCACTGCAGATGGAGACTGTAGCCAAGAAGTTAAAAGATGCTTGTTCCTCGGGAGGAAAGCCATGACAAATCTAGACAGCACACTAAAAAGCAGAGACATCACCCTGTCAACAAACGTGCATATAGTCAAGGCTATGGTCTTCCCAGTTGCAATGTATGGCTGTGAAAGTTGGACCATAAGAAAGGCCGAGTGCCAAAGAATTGAGGCCTTTGAGCTATGGTGCTCAAAAATTCTGCCTACAAAAATGACTTGTAATATTTTGAATGAAGTGAATACAGATTAAGATTTATTGTCTCCTAGGATCAACATTTCCCTAGAAACAACAAGGCCATAAACTGCAAAATAGCCATGTGGTAATTACTGGACAAAGGGACGCGGTGGCTCAGTGGGTTAGGACGCTGAGCTTGTCGATCAGAAGGTCGGCAGTTTGGCGGGTCGAATCCCGGGTGCCGCGTAGCAGAGTGAGCGCCTGTTACTCGTCCCAGCTTCTGCCAACCTAGCAGTTCGAAAGCACGTAAAAATGCAAGTAGAAAAATAGGGACCACTCCGGTGGGAAGGTAACAGCGTTCCGTGCGCCTTTGGCGTCTAGTCATGCCGGCCACATGACCACGGAGACGTCCTCGGACAAGCGCTGGCTCTTCGGCTTTGAAACGGAGATGAGCACCGGCCCCTAGAGTCGGAAACGACTAGCACGCATGTGCGGGGGAACCTTTACCTTTACCTTTACCTAATTACTGGACATGTCAATTTCTTACATGAACCCAATCTTCACTCCACTGTGAAGCTCACTGGATCCTCTTAGAGATCACTCTCTCCCTGTGTTTGTGCAATGCACTAACCCAAGGATAATGTAACTAGAAGATACCCTAGTTTTCTAGGCTTTGCAGAGGCCTCTAAAATCACAAATGGAGAGGACAAGCGCACACAAAATGGTAGCTAAAATACAGCTAGTGATGCCGCGCTTATTTACTTCATGTAGATGCTTATGGGGGGGTCAAAAAATCAAGATGGCAGCTTAAATCATGTTAAGACCCTCCCTTTCTTTATGCACATCGCTCTGCTAACAGTTTAGAACTGTAATAAATACGATTCGTATATAGGGCCAGGGAGAGAATTTCACCATGCAGAGCCAGAAAAACCGCCGATCCTTGAATAGGCGCTCAAGGATAAGCGATTTTCCTCCTGGTTGCGCCCACGATACAGAAACCGCTCCAGGGGAATGCGACGTCCGCCTGCAACCTTCCCCGGCGCTTAAACATCGTTTGGGCAAGGAGGGAGGCGCCGCTGACAAACGAAGCCATTTCCTTCTATAATAAGGCAAGGCGAGCTGATTAAGAATTCCAGCTGGGACGAGGTATTGAAAATGAAGACATTTTGTGAAACAGAAATGTTTAGACACAGACCGTCTGCTGCAGTTCCTTCCCAAGTCAAGCCTCTTTGCCCCAAGAGTGACTATCCTCGATTCCATAAATTAACCGAAAATCCCCTTTCTCGAGAGTCTAAGTTATCTCTTCTCTGCCTGCAGCTCTGACTTAGAATAGAGGCGCGTTTGTTTACTGTTTTAATTAACGCTCCTTTTCAGCGCGGAATCAGGGAAGGGAAAGCAACGAGCTCGATAAACAGGTGTAGCTCTTCGTGTGATATTTGTGCTCATTCAGGGTTTGCACCAGATTAATCAGGCTTGACTGGAGATGAACCGCCCTGCAGAAAAGGTAGATCAGCTCTACTGGACGCCCAGTAGGTGAGGATTATTTCAACTGCTAACCCGTGATTGAAAAGGCTTAGAGAGAAAGACAGTCATCAACTGGGTTTTCTTTCTTTCTTTCTTTCTTTCTTTCTTTCTTTCTTTCTTTCTTTCTTTCTTTCTTTCTTTCTTTCTTTCTTTCTTTCTTTCTTTCTTTCTTTCTTTCTTCTTTCTTTCTTTCTTTCTTTCTTTCTTTCTTTCTTTCTTTCTTCTCTCTCCTACATAAACGCATTTTATCACCAACAACCATCTATCCATCCCTCTCTGTTTCTCTGTCCTACATAAACATATTTTATATTTTATCACCAATATATATATATATATATATATATATATATATATATATATATATATATATATATATATATGTATATGTATATATATGTATATATATATATCCTTTCTTCCCTGCCCCATCTCACTTTTCTTCCTCCCCCCCACCCCCAGGTATATTCTGAATCTACACTGCAAAACAGTTAGGAAGGCCATTGGATCCCTTAAAGCAGCAGAACATTTCTATCATTATCCTGGAAATACATCATTTGTGAAAGACCACAGAGACACAATATTTTAAACAGAAAAAAGGCTGCATTTAAGTGCACTGTATGAAGTTTGCATGATTATGTGTAAAAAAATGGAGTTCACTGAGGCAAAGAGAGGCAGTGTACGACTTATTTGTTATGTTCTTTGACCTACCAGTATAATGATTGCAAGGCATAGTTTAGATTAGAAAATAAGTTTGTTTTAAGAAAATGTAACACTATGAAGACAGAGAGTTTTGAGCAAATGATATGATGGAAATGTTTAGTGTTTTTTACTGTTAGTGTAGAGAGGGAGCAAAACAGATGAGAGATGGAAAATCTGTGGTTAAGTATCTCAGGACCTTTTCCTTTATTCCTAAAAGCATATTCAGGGTGACAACTTGATAGAGGTGGAATCCAAATTTGATTATAGTAATAGAGCTTGGGGAATTAGTATTTTCTTCTGTGGCAATTTCCCGACTGATCTGGAAGCTCTAGAGTTTGAAAGTAAGATACAGGGGAGGTGTTTTTTCCTCTCTCTTTTTCCCCTAGATGAGCTAACTAGTGTTTTGAGGTGTTGAGGGATCCATTTGGAGGGTTTTATTTATTTATTTGTTAGATATGTGTGTTGCCCATCTCATTTTCAAACACATTTGCAAAACCTCAGATTGGAGACGGCTGCTATCTGCTCCCTTGAAACAACTGCTCCAGCTCTTTCAAGCTGTGAAACTTAAACTCTTAAACTTAAAATTCTGGTTCGCTTGAAAGGGATCACAAGCGTACTCCAGCATTACATCATCTGCAGTCTTTGCATTGCTATATAACACATAAATGTAGCCAGACCCCAAAATGAGTTTTAGCACGTGACAAAAAGTAGCTTGTGTTTCAAGACAACTTAAGTTCTTTAGGGGAATATGAATAATAAAAAAGAGATAGTTCAGTGCAAACAATGGGACAAACATCTTAGAAGTCTGCGTTGCTAGACAGCAATCATAGGAAGGGTTTTATATAATATCGGAGAAAAAGGAAAAAGTGAAAAAGACCTCAATCGAGCGATATGTCCAAATTATAAAATATTATTGTGTGGTTTGATGAAGTAATTCGTTTAATGAAGAGAGAAGGATGTCTATACTATTTCTTTTCTTTCAAAACTATTCAGACAATAATAATACATTCTTGGAAGTTAGTCCCCTTTAAATCCAAAGTGCTTGGTTATATTAGGTATCATCAAGACTCAGATGATTCTGTGTGGGTAAAAAAGAAATTATATGCAAATAAGAGGGGGGAAAACATCACATTAGACGAAAGCTTTAATAAAATGACAGGATAAAAGAAAATTTTACAGATGATCATTTAAACTCGGATCATTTGCATTGTCTTCAGTGAAGCTTCCTCCCATGTAAATATGCACACAATTGCAGCCTCATATCAACAGAAAAAATATACACAACTTTTTTATAGAATCACTTCAACACTGATGAATGTAACTTCATTTTATCTTTCTAGCCATTCCCCAGTATACTTGAAAAAGAATTAAAACTCTTAAAGGAAGCTATGATGGAAGAAACCTTCATACAGCTGGCCATGAGTGCAGAGAAATTTCAGGCACCTTAAATTTCAGGCACCTTAAATACACCAGAGTTTAGAATTATTACTTGCAGAGTTTAGAATTATTACTTACAGTTTTCCCTCTAGGGAAAGGTCTCAAAGTGGAGTTTTTTTCTGGGTGATGATAGCAGAGAGGCTAGATTTAACCATTCTCAACCTCATTCACCCATTATACTTGGATAAGGAATCTGAAGTGTATCATAGTAAAATGTTCTAATTATTTCCACATGAGAGAAGGGAGAAAGGTAGAACAACAACAAAATAACAATGAGACACTGTTAGGAGAAGAAGAAGGTCCATCCACTTCCCACCTTGATCAATATAAGTTGGGAGACTTGGAAATCACAGTTTTCCTGCAATCTCATTCTTATTCAGTTACTGCTTTTTCTCAAAATAGAACAAATATATTGATATTGATTAGTAAAATAATAACAGCTCTAAGAAGTAGATATTAAATATTAAAACCAGGGAGAAATTCATCCATCTTCATCAATAGCTTAAAATATATTCCATATTCTGGAAGCCGATGAGAGGGATAGACATGATAAGGAAAGGGTGAAGCACATCTCTACCAACTGGAAGTTCCAAATGATTGATGCATCTATGTCTGTTTTCTACATAGAGGAGATGAGATTATCTCAGTCTGCTTCTATTACTTGATTTATTTATACAAAAGAGAGGTATTTTTCACCTACAGTCTTTAATCTTAGAAATTAAAATACGTGTTAAATCCGTTGATGTGAAAGTAGGACCCACTATATTTTGACAATACAAACAATTGCCAGGCTTTAGAAAATGGCTTTAATGGATGCACCAGAAGGATTTGGGGCCCTGATCTACAACCACATTCTCATTGTAGTAGAGATCAGCACAGTCTCGCAAGGATTTCAGACTCTCACTTCTCACTTCCAGACATTACAGAAGGTTATTTACACCCAACTGGAGATGTAAATAAACTAATATTCTGACCAAACTGGGAGCGCTAACAGCTGAAAAACAATGAGAAATAATTGAAGACTAGTTTAGCAAGGTTATATCCTAGAAACAATGCTGTTACTTGCTTCTTCTTTTTTTTTCAATAATGTCTGATTTTTGGAGACTACTGGAACAAGTCCCTGCAGTTTTCAGTTTTTCAGAACTGATTTGCCTTTGTCTCCTTCCTAAGGCTAAGAGAAAGTGACTGGCCCAAGGTCACTCAACTGGCTTTGTGTTTAAGGCGAGACTAGAACTCACAGTCTCCTGGTTTCTAACCTGATGCCTTAACCACTACACCAAACTGGTCTCTATTATTTTAAGAATTGTCTAATGGGTAAAAAATAGCTAGACTTTTCCCAGATATAGAGGTAAATTTCTCAGCTGCTTCTTTAATGATTTTTTTTTTCAACAGAACAGGAATCCCAATGAGGGATGAAAAGTTTGGAACTATAAATACTATTTCTGTTTTTATGTTAAATACAATTCACACATTGTAGCACCATCACCATCATCCTAACACAATTTTAACTCTTCATTATTTTAGCTTAATCAGGCAGGAAGAACAGACAAGACAGCTTCTTAGCCAGCACCATCTTCTCTGTGCAGATCCTAGATAAAAGGTAAGAAATAAAGGTACCAGCATGGTTGCTTCGACCCATCTTGTGAGTCCAGAGTAAATGCTTTTTCTAAAAAAGAGGGGGGGGGAGAAGAAATGGGAAGTATCAGTGGCATTAAAGTATCTTGCTGCAGCTATCAGCTCAGGCTTCATGAGGGTGGCTGATAGAGTAGCAATGCCTACTGCGTGACAATAAGCCATTTATCTTATCTGTGTTTATATAAAGCTAAATGCTGCCCTACTGTGTCAAAAACCATAGGGGAGCCCAGCAAAATGGCTTGGCAATGTCTTTGTGAAGTGTACTATAGTGATGTAGATTACTCGTAACACACATTTATTTCAGTTTCTATCTTCTGTGCCAATCTACATCTATCATCTAACAACAACAAAGAAACTACATAATGAAATATTTTTATATACATACACCCTATTTTATATGCATATACCCTATTGAAACAATATTAATTCTGTGTGTGTGTGTGTGTGTGTGTGTGTGTGTGTGTGTGTTTGTGTAGAATATTATGTAGAATTAGGAAACTGATCTACTCAGCCATACCCCTGGAATGCTGCTCCATCCCAAGGTAGGCAAGTGCCAATCTGGTTTCATGTTGGCACTTGATGAGGATCTGACAATAGACAAGTTGACTTATACATGTTGAATTTTCTCAATGTCTTCACCCATGGACATTTCCTAGGTAACACATAATGGCTTTTATCACCTCATAGCCACTTGCTTGTTGTGACAAAAGCCTGTGTCATATTTGGCCCCAATAATAAATATTAAAGAAATCAATATTGCTGTTCCTTTGATTCTTACACGTTTATGTGAAAGATAATTTTGTTAATGGAAGTTGAAACAAAATCTTAATGTGGTATTCAATGCTTGCTCTTGTAAATCTGGTTCATCACATAATTTAGAAATGACCATCTAAATATTTAATTTGAATTTCAGAATTTTTGTGTATTTTAAGCCAAATCAGCAGCCCCCAGTGGTTAACTTTTTAAGTCATATTCCAGTTGCTTGCAATTCTTTCAATTCTGTCAGAAAAAGACCTTGAATTGGGAAACTATGTTTTGCTGATTAGCCCAAAGACATGATGAGTGTGTGGTCTGTGTGTGTATATGAAAAGACATGCCTCAATAAAATGACAACAAATGTCTTGGAGGCAAAAATAAAGACTTTCATCCTCTTGAAAAGTTTGAAAATAAAGATATTCCATCAGAAGAAAGAAAGGGAAGAGGACAGTTCCAAGTTGTAGGGTCCACAACCCAGGCTGTCATGTGTGTTATCTAACAATCTTAAGTAAACCTAGAAGGTAGAAGTGGGCCTCTTCTGAAAATGTCAATAAGTACACAGCTTCATATAGGAACAAATAACCTTTCAGATACTTAGATTCAAGAATTCTGGTTTAAAACATCATAAAAAGCTTGAAAACAGGCCATGTATATGTGTAGATGTACTGTATAATATGCTCAAAATAATTGCCTTACAAGGAATCTTTAAAAAATAACTAAGGGAATATATGTATTATAATAGAGTCTTCTTTTAAAATAATATAATGTTAATATTTGTGGGTCACAATCTACAAGCCCAATGTATCAAGTGTTATTCTGAGACAGGAATCTCTGTCTTTCTCTCTGCACACGTAAGTAATTAGAGAAAGGAATTGTACAATTGCTCAGAAGATATATATTCTCCCAAAGCTGAAGTAATTGTGGGTGAATAAAATGCCAGGGCTGCTAAGCCTAGAATTTCTTGCCTTATAGCTCATCTTTATTACCTTTTTACAAATTTGTGAAGACTGAGTTTTCTGTATTCATTCTAGGCTGACAATCTATAAACTTATATCTTTTCCCCTTTGGTTTCTATTTATGCATTCAATATTAAAATTGAAAAAGATTTCAAATTAAACTGGTATATAAATTTGCCATTCTTGGATATATTTGGAAGAGAGAGAGAGAGAGAGAGAGAGAGAGAGAGAGAGAGAGAGAGAGAGAGAGAGAGAGAGAGAGAGAGAGAGATGGAGATGGATGTTGGTGATAAAAAATGTGTTTATGCAAGAATACTTTTTTTTCAGTTGTAATGCACAGAACTGTTCTTTTGTCCTGAAATTGTTTAAGAAAATCTCTACAGAATGTAACCTGTTTCTTTCCCCGCTCCACTCATGACCAATGAGATGCTTCTCCAAAGTCTACAAGCCAGACATGAAGGCAATAGCTTCTCCTATAATTCTTCTCCTGTGCTTGTTGAAGATAGCACATAATTGTCAGGGCTCCTAATTGATTTGCTCCCAGTTGTTTCTTTGATTTGTGGGAATAGAGGTGTGTGTTTCTGCTCCTGGCCCAACAGAATTGCAGTGTGTGTAATATCTGCCTATTTTTTGTGTCCAACCTGATAATATCCTTAAAGAAGCTCAGGATCTTTCCTTAAGAGAAATCAGTAGGGGAGATATTGTGGTAAATCCATGTCCTCAATCACATCGATGGAATTTTTTAAAAAATTCTTCCAACCATAGTAGGTTAGAAGAGATGTTTTTCTTTTTTAAAAAAATGCTAGACAAAACTCCTTTTGTCTGGTCAAATAATAAGAACAATTTTCAGCCTTAGGTTTATATGTGTGCTCGTAATAATTTGTGAAAGCAGTTTACAGTGATTTTCTATTCACATGATCTCTCAGTTGAACGCAGTTCAACATTTCTGCATTCAAGGAACAATTGTAGATAAAACCAAAAATGAAGGAGGGAATCTTGAAAGTGCAAAAGAATTATTGTGAAGGCAAGAGAAGAAAGAGGCACAAAATTATTTTGCCTCAGTGCCATGAAGATAATTTGTCTACAATCTACTGTTTGTTCCTAAAAGTGTAGCATAAGGACAACATTCCTGTTTCTTTTTTCTTTGCTCTTCTCAACATTCCTTCCCCTTCAGCAACCCACTCTCATTTATTAAATTTTTGAATTAACATGTGTTAAATGCAGGTTGATTTTGTTTGCTCTGCCACATAACCTGCTTTTTCTAAGCACTCAGTAATAGCTGCAGTTAATCTATTGACCGATGGCTTAAGCAGCAGGTGGCCTTAAGGCCCAGAGGCCAGCTCTGGTAAGGCCTACAGAAAATTCCAGAGGGCCCTTTGTTACCTGGGCTGGGACTGGAGAAATTACTTGTTTGGAAAATGTTTCTCCTCCCACACAACATCTTCACTATTTAAAGTCTTTTGTGAGCACAAGTTTGAAGAGGGGGATTATGAAGGATAGCCTGTCACTGCAATTGTTTCTTCTAGACAGATAGCACACAAGTGCATTAAAAAGTTTCCAAGCTCACCATAGGTAATTCCCATTTCAAATGTAATGTACAGCATTTGTAATAAACTAACAGTCTGCTGCCAATTTAAACCCTTTAAACCGTTCTTTAAATAAGGAGAATTCTTTCTTTTTAAAAAAAAATATGTGAAAAATGTTTCACATTAGCAGGTTTCCTCATATTATGGAGTTTGCTGCTGTAGTAAAGAAAGCAAATTCTGATGCCTGCAAAATCCCACTATTGTTAAAGATTGTATGATAAAGTGGGCTCAGAATATTCAAGGTTATTACAATGGATACTTGGGAAAAGATTTGGGTGAGAAATGTAAAATTTACGCAAGCCCAAAATTTAAGAGAGAATTTTTATAAAATGTTTTATAGATGGCATTTAGATCCCAAAAAATTAGCAAGTATGTATCCGAACTACCAGCCTAAATGTTGGAGGTGTGGTGGTGAAGATGCAACGTATTTTCATATATGGTGGACCTGTAAAAAGGTTAAAGCTCTTTGGATCAAAATTTGGTGGAATATGCAGAAGATATTTAAGAGAAGGATAAAGTTTTCTCCGTAATTGTTCTTACTGGGTATTATTACTGATATTACTGTTGTGGACATTAAATTGATGTTGAATTTAATTACGGCAGCAAGACTTTTAGTAGGGCAATATTGGAAGAAGGAAGAACTGCCGACTATAGAAGAATGGACTTTAAAAGTTTCCAACCTGGCGGAAATGGCAAAGATTTCGGCGTATTTGAAGGACCATTCGCAACAGAGATATATTGTGGAGTGGAAAAAATGGATTGGTTATATCCAGAATAAATATGGGACTAAAAAGTTTCATTTAGCATTTGAATAAGTAGTGATGTGATATTTATATTGCTTGTAGTCATTTTACAAGAGCTAAAGTGCAGTAGACTTAACAGCTCATTGTTGTTAGCATATGTTAGTTTATGATTGTTTTTACTTTTATACCTTGTATTTAGCTCTGGGAAGTCAGGGAGGGGGGAAGGGGAGGGGGGGAGGGTTGGGTTGGGTTGGGAAGGGGGTGGGTGGGGAGGGGTTGTTTTGTTAAAGATAAAATGTATTGAAAAACTTTTCAATTAAAAAAAATCCCACTATTGATTTGGATTTAATTTCCATAGCAGTAAATGGGATTTAATAATGATAATGTGAACATTGGTTATGCTTGTAATCATCCTTATTGTTGACTGAGAGATGCTATGTAGTGCCCAAAATGTCAGGAAAATTTAGAAGCAATTTCATTGTTTATTATTCAAAGGTAAATCCCATTTGTGTTTGGGATTGGAACCCAAGTTGGAAAGGGCTCACAACATTTGCTTTTTTAATAACTATGTAAAGCTGGTCAATAGAATGTCTTACATTGTTGCTGAGGAACTAGCACTGAAGTAGAATAATGTGTCAGAGTTAACCAGTGATAACTGTACACTATCCATCAGAAGACAGGGCTTGTTGCAAAACTCATGTTATCTTAAATCACAAGAGAGATCATTGTGGAAAGTAACAGGAAAACATTTGTAGCCTAAACTTCTTTGTCTTGTGTAAAGTATTCAGAGACTATGGAAACTTGTTAAGACATTGGTACTGATCTGTTAGATGACATACAGTATATACTGCATTAAGGTCATGGTTTCTGACAAAGAATCCTTGTGGTTGCAATTAGGAGAAAAAAGCTGAGGGTTTTGAATCCAGATTTAGATCTTTGCTGATAGGTACAGAATTAAATTATTCATAAAGCAGTTTAAGGTAGGATTTTGTTGTTCAGTCATGTCTGATTCTTCATTATTCCATGGACCATAGGATACCAGCACCCCTGTATTCCACTGCCTCCCAGAGTTTGGCCAAAATTCATTGCATCGATGATAGTATTTAACCATCTCATCCTCTTCTGTCCCCTTCTCCTTTTGCCTTCAATCTTTCCCAGCATCAGGGGGTTTTTTTCCCAATGAGTCCTCTGTTTTCATTAGGTGGCCAAAGTATTTGAGCTTCAGCTTCAGTGTCTATCCTTCCAAAGAATAGTCAAGGTTGATTTCCTTTAGGGCTGGAGTTATTTGATCTCCTTGCAGTTCAAGGGAATATCAAAAATCTTCTCCAATACCACAATTTGAAAGCATCAACTCTTTGATGCTCAACCTTCCTTAAGGTCCAGCTCTCACAGACACACACACACACACACACACACACACACACACACACACACACACACACACATATATATATATATATATATATATATATATATATATATATATATATATATATATATATATAAAATCCCATTTATATCCTGCCCTTCTCCGAAGACTCAGGGTGGCTTACAATTTAAGCACAAACCAATGTGCTTAGCAATAGCCTTCATTCTATGTATATGCCTGCTTATGCCCCCCCCAAGCGGCATTATTACAAAGTCAGTTTATTGCCCCCAACAGTCTGGGTCCTCATTTTACCTACCTCGGAAGGATGGAAGGCTGAGTCAACCTTGAGCCTGGTGGGATGCGAACCTGCACTAATTGCAGGCAGCTGGTGTTGTGCCTAAAAGAACTTCCCACAAGCATTTTAATCCTGTAGATCAGCCACTGAATTATTGTATGTTAGTTTCATTATCAAATGGATAGTATTTCCATTTTTATGACTTTTGAAACGATTGAGCAACATTAGTAGCACTGGCCTTTTTCAAATTGTCTTTTGAAAAAGGTTTGGGGTAGATCCCAATCATGGTCTTTTTTGCCACAATAATGATGGTCTCAAGTAGTGTCAGTCTAGCCCAGGGGTGTCAAACTGCCAGCCGGCGGGCCAGACGTGTCACGAGGAAACTGCGCCCACCCAAAAAAGCTCTGATACGTCATGTGACATCACATGATGTCGAGAGTTTGACATGTCTGGTCTAGCAGATGCACTTCAATCAAGTTTCTGAGTGAAAATTGCTCTGTTTCCCATGAGCTGGTTGCATCATATGGAGGCTGTGCCCACCCCAGCTCCGGCAATGCAAAAAAAAGTTGCGATACATCATGACACGTCATGTGACACGGCGAGTTTGACACCTGTGTCCTAAAGCATCAACAGAAAGGTCATTTTGTTTAGCTTGAGACTGAGCTTATACTAGAAGATAAACAGCTCTGTGATATCCTGGGAAAGGTTTGGGGGTAAGGAGAAGACAAGAGGCAGCGCAGTATAGGTGATAATGAACTGATTACCTTCTTTTAATGGTAGAAAAAACATGGACTGGGAACTTATTTATCTGATAAGCCAGCTCTTCTTATATAGTATCCTCAACAAATATTGTGAATTCCTCTAAAATTTCTATATGTGGACATAATTATCATTTTGCAAGGGGATGGGCTTCAGTTGAACTATAAACAAGATCCAAATGGTATCTTTCATTCTGCTCAACAGATACTATGGTTCATAGACCATAATAGTTTTCACTTTATAAATTCCCTCCTCTGAACTGGTTCCAACATTTTGGACTAAGTCCAGTATTCTACCACTTCAGTAGCATCCTGTCAACTCCAGATGTCTATCAAATGTGTCTTCTGTATGTGACTGACAACTGTCAGTAAAGCTTGTGTTCAGTTCACCAAGGAGCACATTTGTTTTGCATTCTTCAACAGGTGGGCTTTGTGCCTGATAACTTGCAAACTAATTAAGGCTACTGGCTTTAGGCCCATTCACATAGGCTTTAGGCCTTGCAGGGGGAAAATATGTCAGCAAATTGGTCCTTTTTCAAGGTGTCAGATTGGAGGTGGAAGTTTGCTGTTCCCAGCCCAGGTGTGGAAAGGATGTGGGGATTATTTTCCTCCCATGGGGTAAAAACAAAGAACACTATTAAAGGTTGATGAGATGGAAAAAAGGCTGCCTGCAGGAGGGCTAAATCTTCCCCTGGGGAAACCTGAGCTGTTATCCCTGTTGGTACATTGCCTGCCAGGTTCTGTGGTGAGAGGAAAACTTGCCCTGAGTGTGTGTGTGTGGGGGGGGGGGGAAGCAGAAGATTGAAGGAGTCAAAACTGGAATGGGGAAAACAATAAGTCTCAATTCCTGTAAAGTTAGGAATAGATGAAGAAAAACACAGCTTTACTGATCACAATTGGAATGTTTATAGGCCATTGAAATTACTAAGAGAAAGCAGATGAGACATTTCTTTTTATTCTTGTCTAGCTCAAAGAATTGGCAACTCAACCAATGTAACAACTGTTGGCCCCAACTGCAGTGGACTTCAAGTACCAGAGTGTGCATGCAATTAGCAGGGCATTGGATAAGAACTGATAAACATCTAGAGAAGCTGATATACCTGTATGTGTCCTGTCTGGGGTGTACACACAAGACCTGAGGACTGAGTTTTTAAGAGTGCCAGCTTTTCAGTTGCTTCTACACATGTGCCTTTCACAGGAAATTTAACTGAAGCAATTCTAAGCTGATAAGATTTATCCTCATGCTTATGAAAAACCTCATTCGTTTTGTATCTATCAAACCATAGATAAACAATGAGAAACTGGTAGCCTGAAAAGACATATCCCAATCCAAATAATTAATAGAATAACAGAGTTGGAAGGGACCCTGGAGGTCTTCTGGTCCAACCCCCTGCTCAAGCCAGAAATCCTATTATTTGAGACAAATGGTTATCCAGTCTCTTCTGAAAAACCTTCAGTGTTGGAGTACCCACAACTTCTAGAGGCAAGTTTTTCCACCGATTAACTGTTCTGTCAAGAAACTTCTCCTTAGTTCTAGGTTGCTTCTTTCCTTGATTAGTTTCCACCTATTGCTTCTTGTCCTGCCTTCAGGTGAGGAATCCCAATCTCAAGTCCCTGAAATATTAGCAACCTATGGTCTCTGTCTGTGCAGCAATGACATCTAGTGCAGGTTTGCTTGTGGATAACAATGTTAAATAAGTTTGAGGGCAGTCAGACACCACATATGGGAAACCATGTGGAAAGTAGGAAGCTAGCCATGAGTCGGGAACAAAACCAAGGTTCTGCATGCAGACAGACATACTATACCTTCATGTCCTTGTTCCCGTCTAACATTCAGATAGCAGGTAATAGAAAAGACCATGATTGTAGAAAGAGGCTGAACAGACAATTGATCTAGTTTTGACACCAAGTTAAACAGACAAATGATCTAGTTTTCTTGAAAGCAGCTGAATATGTACAAAGATATATGTCAAATGTCCCTTGCTAAACATAGGGCAAATCTATTGATCTAGTCCTTTATTTTTATTTAATAAGGTTTGCGAAAGATTTGTACCATATTTTCAGTATTGTCATCTACTCCAGTGGCCTTGGCCATGGCATTTATCTTTGTACCTCATTGTTTCACAAAAAGGAAGAAGAAAAGAAAGGAATGAAGGCCATAATTACTTACCGGTATCTCATAAGACCGTTGCCGGCATTAATTAGTTAGTTTACAGAGTTCTTTGAACATGAAAAGGTGCTATGTTGTGAATATCCTATGCATTATTATGGTTAATTAAAATGCTCCTTATTGCTTTCTCTGACTTTGATGCACTTTGTTTACTATTTACTTGGGCTCACTCCTCCTGCCTTGTTGTGCTTCAAAATGAAATGAATTTCAAATCAGGAATCCTACTGCCATGATTAATTCTCTCCTTTCTCCCCTCTACTTTTGCATGTTTGCTTCCTAGAGAAAACAAATCTACAGTTAGAAGTCAAATGAATGATTACTGCTATTGTATCTTCCTTAGTGCATACAACTGGGAAGACCAATGCTGCTTTTGATAGGATTTTTGGCTTTCAAAAGTTGGCTCCACACCCAGCTGCCCCAAGGTGCTTCAGGTTGGAGACTAATTCTAATCTCCCCAAGGTTGGGCAATTTATTTTAATGGTCTACCTCTGAGACATTCATCTAAAACTTCTGCTATTACACTGAATGGATTAGAAGAGTCACTAATAGGAGTATTAGGCAGGTTTTTACACACTTAAAGCTTTTAACATTACAACACTAGCACCTGAACCAGCTGGAAAGGGAAAAAGGAATTTGTGCTAGGGAAGAAGTGTGTATTCCCCATCCGTTGGCTGGCGGGGAGGGGCTTAAAAAAGGCTAGAACTGCTACACAACAATGAACAGAAAGGAACTAATATTGCTAGCTTAAAAGATCTGAAAATATGTCAGCTTTTTTGAAAAGCTGCATATTCATAATCAACTGATCTGTATGCATGTCTTTTTTATAAACTATGTGATTCTGGTTGAAATTATATAAGTTTTATGGGAGCTTTTAAATTGCTGAAGAAAGAGAAAAAGTATCATGTGGCTCTGATTTCTCCATCTTGTGTTGGTGTCAGAGTGTTGGATAGTTGAATGATGTGTCATTTTTTTGGGAGAAGAAGAATGAAGCACTAGAGAACAAATCAAAGAGAGAACCAACCTAGAACTAAGGAGAAATTTCCTGACGGCTAGAACAATTAATCAGTGGAACGACTTGCCTCATGAAGTTGAGGATGCTCCAACACTGGAAGTTTTTAAGAAGAGAATGGACAGCCATTTGTCTGAAATGGTATATAGGGCTTTGTGCATGAGCAGGGGGCTGGACTAGATGACCTCCAAGACCTCCTTTCCAATTCTGTTATTCTGTTTTAGCTAAGGCAAAAAGATGCCAAAGAGTTTGATGAAAGTACATGTGGCTGTTTTTGAAACCGATGAATGCTGGCGATAGATAGAATGAGATCATTATCTTGTAATATCAGTACTTGGGGTTGTTAATTGTGAAATTCATGGGCAATAACATCAGGAGAGATCAAGGTCATCTTCTTGAGATATATAATTAACAAATTGTCTGGGTTGCCACAAGACTGGCTGAATGGCTTTAAACAGGAATTTAAAAATGTAATGGAAAACAACGTTATCAGTTTTTTGCAGTTCATAATAGTGAATTAGAACCTTTATTTTTAGAAAATGGTGCCTTGCCATTGTGAAATGCACCACAGCATTCAACTCCTCTTGGCCATATCTTTTGTGTCATTCTCGTGAGTTTGGCATACACATGAGGATTTCTGTGACCTTTGACAATGAAGTCTTCCCAAAGTGGTCTACAAACCATATATTATTAAAATGTAAAAGTATGAAACAATACAAAAAGTAGGAGTGTCCAACTCACAGCCCAGGGACAGCTAGTAATGCAGCCCCAAAAGATTGCAAGCTTTTAACAGTATATTGCGACCTATATACATTAACTACAGGTAGTCCTTGACTAACAACTGTTCATTTAGTAACTGTTTGATGTTACAGCAGCATTAAAAAGGACTTATGACCATTTTTCACACGACCATTTCAGCATCCCCATGGTCACGCGATCAAAATTCAGAGGCTTGGCAACTGACTCATATTTATGACGGTTGCCGTGTCCCAGTGTCATGTGATTTCCCCTTTGCAACCTTCTGACAAGCAAAATCAATGTGGAAGCCAGATTCACTTAACAACCATACTAACTTACCACCTGCAGTGATACACTTAACAACTGTAGCAAGAAAAGTTGCAAAATGGGCAAAACTTACTTAACAAAAGTCTCACTTAGCAACAGAAATGTTGGGCTCAATTGAAGTTTTAAGTCAAGGACTACTGTATGTATTTTACATGTGCTCCAAGACAATTCCTCTTCACTCAGTGCTGTCCAAGCAAGCCAAAAGTTTGGACACCCATGACATAAATGGAAGAAAGCCAGGGTAGTCTGCCAGAAAATTGGGTTGGTCTTTAAACTCTGGATTTTATAATACAATGTACAAATTCAGCTATCAGTTGCCATTCAACATAGCAAGTGTTTCTGGACTTCTGGGGTAGACCTTTCATCTAAGTGGATGTTTTGGATGATTTATTAGATTATTCCATGGTGGCAATTGGGCAATTATGTGTTTTGATAAAGTTTGACTTCTGTTTAAAATTGAATTCAAAGGATTACCATTCATGTAAAGAATTTGTTAGATTAGTCCATAGTGGTAATTGGGCACCAATTGTTGTTTCTTTACCATCTCTATCTTCTCTGTTCTGCTGAGAAGGATCAAGGATCAAGTCTTCAAACAGGGAAGAAACATCGCTCAAAGAGGCATGATTCTTGCCTATTCTAGGCTTTATAGCAGTATTTCTCAGTCTTGGCAATTTTAAAATGTGTGTCTGGCTGAGGAATCCCAGGAGTTAAAGTCCAAATATCTTAAATTTGCTAAGGTTGAGAAGCACTACTTTAGAGAATTACATTTCCAGGTGCAATGCCAGGCACTTGAATAATAATAATAAAAAAAAGCAAACCTCAGGAGACAGAATTTGAAGAGGTTTTGCTGATGGTAGTTAAAAACAAAACAAAACACCATGCTAGAATTGGATTGGTGAATATTCTATCAATATATGACAGATTCACATGGGAAAAAAGTCATGTGAATAAGCTGTAGGTAAAATTTAATCTTGAATTGCCACTAAGAATAATAGGAAAGTATCCTGAATTAAAAGCTTCCACTATAGATCTAAGATTGCTAATATTAGCTCTGTGTATATGTTTGTTTGTGCACACATGTACCTTCATATATGCATATCTGAAAAGACATTTTCTCTCTAAAGCTGTAACAATTCAACAACTGTCTTGGTTACAAACCAAAGATTTGCTGAGAACGTGTTAGAAGGAGTAAGAAAAGCCGAGAAAAGGTCACAAATAAGCACCTTAGGAACAATGAAAGCTTTTCTCCATGTAGCAGTGGGAGCATTGCAAAAGGAGGAGAGAAAAACACCCTGAAAAGGTATTAATCAGAAGTGGCTATAAATCCTCTGGAGTTTTTGCTCTTATGAAACTCCTTGGAGAAAGTCTTGAAGGAAATGCAGGTCAAAGCCCAAAAAAGCTCTTGATCAGAGATTGCTACAGGAAAATCTTCCCAGATGCCTTTTAATAGGCTGCAATCACCCCAGGAGTGGGAAAGCCAAGTGTGCTTGAAGCATGGTTGCAGTTCCTAATAGGTCTTGTCACACTTAAGGCCCTGCAAGCGCCATCCACCGAACAGCTGAAACTGGCTGGTGATTCATAAAGCCAACAGTTTAAAGTTTATTATGATGAAAGCACTTAATGACAGCCATCGCTAGGGGCCCATCATTTATAAAGCTGCGCTGAGTATTAGACATGTAGCATGACCACCAATTTTGTGTCACAATTGCTACCATAAAATGACCTTTGGTGATTTTTGCTGCATGTGGTGGACAGCTCTTCTTTCGCATTAGTGCTCTGTGGCTTTTCTTTGCAGACTATTATGCTGTCTAAAGCTTATTTGGCACTGTCGTGAGCCTCAACCCTTGTTATTACCCCAAAGGCCTGTTGAAAAGGGCGGGGGGGGGGAGGGAGGGGGAGAGGGAGGGAGAAACCCTCTCATGCTCTATTATGGCACCCCCAGGCAAGCAATTCCTTGGATAGCATAACAATTTAATATACATATTCCTCCATTGTTAATCACATTTCTTTCTTTTTTAAGTTCTCCTGTTTACTGTATATTGTACCTAACATCTAATTGGATGGAAATGAAATCTGCACGTTACCTTATTAGACAAGTTGGGAGTAAAGATTTTGACTAGTAATTCTCCAATGGATAAAAAAGCTTCTATCCACCAAGGTAGCCAAAAATAAGTAATAACACCTCTCAGGAAAAAATGCACATCCTGGAAGATTATCTTAGGTTTAAATGCAGCACTTTATTCACACATGGAACATAATTTTACAGGCTAAATAACCAGCACAGATTTCCAAGGAGAACAATATTAACAACAAGCCTACTTACCAACCAGCTTAAATGCCCAATGCCTTTAAAAGATGTATATAATTTTATAAACCATATAACATTTCTTTCCAATGTATACTATATGCGATTTCTGCTGATACCTACTACTGTATTAGATTTTATGTAAAGCTTTTTTTTCACCAATAAGGTGAATTGTTACATGACAAACTCATCTTCCACCATTATCATCTGCTGTTTGTGTTTAACAACAGGAGTCCCTTCTCTAACAAAACTGTTGTAATGGCTGTACAAATTACTCAGCTGAAAGCTTTTCACCAAACCAAACAGTATTAATCAGCAGTTCTTAGGAAGGTGCTAATTAAAAACAATTTTCTTTCTCAGTTTGCAATACTAAGCCATCTTCACTTGCACTGTTTCCAATATGTAGCTACTGTATACACTCCCATATTAAAGCCTCTATTAACTCCTGAATCTCCTATTACTTATTTTATTACATTCCTGTTTTCCAGATTTATGGACTTGTTGACATTTTGGAAGTCACAGCATGATCTGTTTAATCATTTAAAAACTGCATGAAATGCAGATGGTCCATGAGGGAGAGAAGGCTAAGAGCCATTTACTAAGTCAGAGAACACAAAGACCATGGGCAGAACACTTAGTTTGGTTAGCATCTTTGGGGATTTTTTTAAAAAAGTTCCAACACAATTGCTGTCTCACACTACTGCAGTTTGTTTCTGATAAAAACAATTTTGTTGAATTAAATTTTAGCACCAGAAGCTTTTTTACCCTCCTCCTTTAAAAAAATATGGAAGGTTTCATTCCTGGAAAAATACCTCAAACATTAGAGATTTTTTGAAAACTTGGCAGTTGTTGAATTTGGGGGTAAAATAATATATGACAAGCCAGGAGTGTTAATGAGAAGCATCTTTAAAAAGAGATCATGTTCAGTCAACACAGAGAACAGGTTTTGGTTTTTTGGTTTTTTTTAAAGGTTGGACTATCAGATGCACCTACTTCATCACTGGCCTGCCTGACAGCCATGCTTATCTGAGATATCTGTAGAAAGGAAAAAAAACTACATAAGTATGGGAATTTGAGGTATATTTAATCTGGTGAAGAGAAGAATACATGGAGGCATTGTACATTTGTAGCGTAGAAAATGATGCAGTCATTTGCTGATGACAAAATGCAAGTCTAGAAGCAATGGGAAACCAACAGGAGAAATAGTAAAAAATTTCTTACTGACAGAGAGTAGATGTGGGAAGGCAGAGGGCTGTTTATTCCTGGGAATGTTGAAGTGAAGGTTGGATGAAATATGTTGAAAGTATTTGCAAAATAAAAGTACTGAGCAGAGAAGCAGACTTGATGACCATCAATAGTCCTGCCTTCTATCTGGACAGAGAGATGGGATACACATTAAAATAATTTAAACCAATCTTGATACCAGCTTGTTGGTTCTTTATGAGGCATGAGCTTTTGTAGATAAGCTGTGTCTCCCTCAGCAAACTCTTATCTGCACAATTTCCAGGTTACTTCATGCTTTTGTTAATATGGGCTGCAGCTTATGAAAGCACAGCTCCAATAAATCATATAGGTACTAAGGTGCCAAAGATATCTTTGTCATTGTTGCTTCAACAGACTAATGAGGTATTTGGATTTTTGGCAGATATAACACGCTGAATTGTTTCCAAAAAACTGTGTGTGCAAAGAGCTCACAAAATGTCACAGTGGGATTGTGTTGTGTAGCAGATCTTATGCATCTGGGTGTGCGTGCAAGGAAAAAACATCCTTGGGTTTACTTTGTGTGATTGTGCAATACCTTATAGGAGGAGATGTTTTCCACAAAGCTGGCCCTACCATTGGACAAAATGATTTGGAATGTAATGGCAGAGCAACAGTCTGTGCAGTCACTTGACTGAGATAGGCAACTATAGAAATGAAATAAATAAAAACAATTTGATAATTACTTTTGAGGAGTGAGAATGTTGCATATGGCAGAGAAAATAAGAGGGGCCAAAAGTTAAAAAAAACATTGATATTAAACTAATTAAATCTTTATGGGAGATATTCTGGCTTTTTATTATATCTTGCCCACAAATTTGTGCACATTCTGTTGCACTAAGAAAAATACTATCTGTGTATTGTATTAATTTTGGAATAGAACAAAATATGCTTTTCTGTAATCACTAATTTATGGCTCTCCGGTAATTCACATGTTTCTGTAATAACCTGGATTTTCCCCATATCCCTCCCCCCCCCAGCCCATCAAAGATAATGCTTTATGGAATGACTCTGCATATCCAAATAACTGTCTGCTTTTAGTAAGCCTATTTTTTAAATACAACTTAAAAATTGTATTTAAGTACAATTTTAAATACAATTTTACCTGGGTATGGGATTGAAATGGCATTTGTTCACTTTTGGATGACTTTTGGTGTGAGCACGATGGAGGTAGTGCACTCATTCTTGCTCTGTAACTTTGTAGAAGCAATGGGAAACCAACCATAGGATCAGTCAGAGCCAGTTGGGCCTAGTGCTTAAGGCACCAGTCTAGACACCAGGAGGTCTCTGAGTTCTAATTCTGCCTGAGGTAGGAAAGCTGGCTGGGTGACCTTGGATGAATCAGATTCACTCAGATCAATTCACCTCATAGGGTTGTTGTGGGGAAAATAGGAGGCGGAACTACTCAGTACTGTATGTTCATTACCTTTGTATCATTTATAAAAATAATAAAGGTGGGTAAAAATAAATATTTCTGGATCAACTCCAGGGGTTGGGAGATAATGGAATTACACAGAGATACATCTAGGGGTTTTTGTTGTTGCTGTTGTTTTTGGTGAAAATGGCATTTATACAAGAGCGTAAGGCATGGCTCATTTGCATATGTGATTTCTTTTTTGGAAGGGGAAATACTTTCCTCAGCTGAGGGGATGGAACAATACTGCTGGAGAATGTTCATATTTCTTTCCTAAACTCTTGATTGACAAGGGTGAGAATGTTACAAGCACTCACACTTGTAAGAGCATGTTGCATTCAGTCCCTAGGGATGAATAACCAGAGACTTTCTGCCATTTCGTGCTTTTGATCCTATCTTGCCCTACTGGCTCTTCTTTTTCTCCAACCAACCTCATCTTGCCTTGCCTTTTGTCTGCTTCCTTCTCCCCTGCCTTGATCTGAATTGATTTCACTGGAACTTGACCTTGCCCTCCATTAGTCTCTGCACAAGTATTGCCTTAGATTATGCAGATTCTTTGGCTGAAGATGTGACATATTGTCTTTAGTGCACCAATTGGGGCAGAATACCCATTTAATTTATGTAACCTTGCAAAGAAAAAAAAATATCAAAGGAATACTAAATGTGCAGAGTACAAGTCAAATATTCTGAAATTAAAGGAAAACAATCATTCTTATTTTATCACAGTATGTGCGTGGCAATAGAAAACAAAACAAACCTTACTACTGCATGTAACATTTATAACACAGCCCAGCATAATCTTTAATGCCTCTTTTACTAATCTCTCTCCTTCTTTGAAAAAATTGCAGTCTCCTCATCTTTGATCTTGGAAAGATCACTTTGCAAACTTTTAGAAACCATGTTTTAGAAAATTATTTTTTTTAAAAAAAACTTAAATATGTCTATCATATGCCCATTATGTTGTTACTGAAAACAGAATTTGCCTCCTGCACTTCTATCAATAGGAGGCTCAGAAACTATCATTCAGTATAAAAAAGCCCCTTCAGGAGCAGCTTACAAGCCCATAAGCAAAGTTTCACCAATGTATTGTTTCCATTGATTGTTGATGACTGATATCTGCAGTGTTTTTTTTAACTTTAAGGCACTGGTGGGATTCAGCCAGTTTGCACCAGAACCTGTAGCTAATTTTTGTTTCCCAGGCCTAGAATGGACTTCCAGAAGCCGCATCCACACACAGAGAAACAGCTGTTCCCATATTTGAATCCCACCACTGCTTTAAGGGACTTATTAAGTTTTAACTTCCATTCATACAAAATCCAGCATACATACCCATCACATTGAGTGTGTTTAACTGAAGGTTTCTTAAATTTTGTTCAAGTCAATTTATATTTACAATCACGGTTAATAATCTTTAATATTTTTTAAATTTGAAACAGGCCTTTAATTTTATAACAATATTTAGAGAAGCAGAAGCAACATTCAAAGAACTGGAATGTGTGCTTCATTAAAGCAATGTAGAGATGATGATAATTTTAGAAGTACTATCCCACCACAAAGCAACTTAATTTTTTTCCAGAAAATAAGGGGTGGGGGGGAAACCCAGAGAATTTTAAACAATGATATTTAGCAGCCAATGCTACAATCTAGGGCCTCTGGTCCTTTCATCAATTATATGCATGAGTAATTTAGTTTCACCATTCAGCCTCAATGCATAAATGTTTGTAGGATCGTGTTCTTAAGACCCCTTCAATTAAACCCTTACGGGATAATAGCCTGCATTTGAGACACTAGCTTGTACTGACATGACAGATGGGGGAAAGAAACAAACAATAATAATTAGTTGTTCATTTTGATATACTTGTTATCTACTCAGAGGGGGAAAAAGAGTGAAACAATAATTTCCAGGGTCATTATATAAAAGTTAGCAAATATATCTATTTGTCATATTCTTGAATATTTTTGTAATGAAATGTGAAGGTTCATACATATGGGTGCTGTTAGTGCCTTTTCTACACTAAATTTTTACTATATATATATATATATATATATATATATATATATATATATATAGCATGCGTATCTATGAGATACACCATGATGATAAACCCATTAATCTCTAAATTCTTGCCATTTCTAAGCAGAAATTCCATGCAGTAAGTGTCTCAATGTGAAATCCATAAAATCCATAAAAGGAGATCTACTACTGAAATACTAGGATAAATGGCTGGTTTGCATTGCCCCTGGTCTTTATCCAACACTGAGAATAGACTGCTGTTTTATCAAAAGAGGAATAAATTGCTGTTATTGTGATGTTAGCCCATCACTTGGCATTGCAATTCAGGTTTTTGTGAGAAAGAAATGTATGATCTAACTGCAATTTGACCTATGCCTTCTGCCATCCATATAGGTGTTCTAATGGAGCATAAAAAAAGTGTGGAATACAAGGACATGTAAACTGGTGGTAAAGAAATGCATTTGAGGGAAAGATGGAAGGGCATGGGAGTTTGTGTGCAACTTATTAAACCATAGAAGAGAAGCAACAATTCAGGGGTAATTATTTTATTTTCATATACCTTGCAATCAAGCACAGAATGAAGTATAACACCATTTGAATTTTTCCCCAGATACTTCTAAAAACAGTTTTTAAAAAATGAGATGATAAACTTCTTAGAATGCCAAAAAGTCTTTTTTTAAACCAGCAAGAAAACAAATCCAAATACTTTTGTCTTAGGCTTTGAAAGGTATGTATTGCTTCTGGGACAAAAATGTTAATGAAATGATGTGGGCTATGGCCAATGTTAGGCAATATTTTGGAGGAGTGTGAGGGAGCAAAGGAAAGACCACAATTGCTACAGCACCCAACATTTCTCCAACAAGGATCTATTTTTTAATAGCAAGTATAGGGAACAGTTGCAGTTAGATTTCAGGACTGATAAACACTCACTTTTCATTCATAGTCAGAGCACTCTTCTTGTACCTAAACAGATAATAAGTACTCAGCACACTCCCCCTTCTTGACACAACACACTGAGACTAATCACACATAATTGGAGAGGAGGAGCAGAGGGCTGGCCAACGCATTGTGTCCAGAGGACAAATGGTCAGTTTATGAAGCTTTAGTTTGAAGCAATAATTTCTAATACATCTACTGAGAGGACAACCCCCCCAAATAAAAACTCAACAATAAAACTCCAAAATCCCAAATCCTGTTGTAAAAAAAATCAGATAAACTGACTTTGAAAAATTTCACTCTGAAAAGAAAACCCCAAAAGTAATTTTAAAAAATAGCCTAAGGGATAATGGTAAAATAAGATGAAATCTTCGTAGAATACCGTATGACATGGTCTCAAATGTTGGACAGATACCAGTATCTGTTTTTTTCACTTACTTGAACAATAAATCCTTTAGCATTTTGCAGTTGGTCAAACACATTTTTTCCAGATGCAACAGAAAAATAAAACCATTTTTGTCACAATAAAGAAATCTTCTGCGAAATGACAGCCACAAAGGAAGGAAAATAGAGCTGTTGAAACTTTCAGCTCTCTTTTTAATACAATGGACCCATAGTTCTAGAGTGATCTGCTCTACATTGCTAAGAGTTTACCTTTCCCATGAAATTATTACGTAAGTACATTCTATTTTGTAATAAAAATATTGACTTCCCATATTCTATCCTTCTTTGGTTAAAACAAGAAAAAATGGGTAGTGGAGATTTGGATCATAAATATCTTTTTCTTCTTTTTTCAGCTGCAAATAAAGAAACAAAGCAACAGTCAATTTGTTTTAATCATAAAAATATAATCTTTGTTGGTACGTTTGTTTTATTTGTTGGATGAGTGGTTATCAAATGAGAAAATAAACAGACATAATTTTTATTTTCATTTTTTATAACGGTAATTAAAATTGCTAGTGAGAAAATATCACGCAGTGGGGTAAATATGGTTCGTCTGAAATATACAAGTAAATGAAAGCTAAACTGCCTCCTAAAGAATAAAGCTTTGTATTTATGATTGATAAAACACTGAGATCATCAACAGCTAACAAACTTAAGTAGTTTTGCATAGTAATTCAAACTTGCCTCTCTTTGAACACAGAATAGCGCAGCATATTCTTAGCAACAAGAACAAAGATTATGTGAACTCTATAACTCAGGGCAGTGTAACATGTATTCTTAAAACAAGTATTCATTTAAGCAGCTCTCCAGTGAAAACTTACTTACCAAGTAGTTGAATTTGGCATATATTTTCTATAGGCACAAACTACTGAATTCAGGAAGCTATCCAGATGAAAATCAAGTCATCTTAACATTTAAAAAGACATCGCTGAAACAATTTCCTTGTGTGTGTTTACAGAGGCAACACTAAACTGAAAGATGAGAGGCAAAGAATATGAAGTTGTCTCCTTTTTCTTTAATATATAATATTTAATATGTAATACTCTAGTGTACATATGTATACTAGAATATTATATATTTGAAAGAGCTTCTGGCATTTCTTTTCAGCCATTATATAAACAGGAATTTACCAATGTCCTATTGTTTAATTCTGAGAATTAATTTTCCATTTATGAGTAGTACAATTTACCCAACAACAATTATTAATCTCTCCAAATTCTCAGCCATGTTAACCATGACAATTTGGTTCTCTAATATTAGAACAAGGAGCTCTATGTGAATAAAATGGCTCATTAATTTAAATATTTAAACAGCCAACTTATTGTTCAGGTAATGTTATTCTTAGTGGGTGATGTACTTTGATTAAAATGGCATTGCAAATACCAAAATATTGTCCCTTAAAGCAGTGGTGGGATTCAAATATGTGAACAACTGTTTCTCTGTGTGTGGATGCCGCTTCTGGAAGTCCATTCTGGGCCTGGGCAACAAAAAACTGATTTTTTTTTTGGTGGGTGGTGTGGCATGAATTTTCATGGGACACATTCCAAATGATCTCTTGAAGAACCAAAAATACTCCATTGTTATAAGTGTAGTTGTTGATGATGATGATGATGATAATAATAATGAAGAAATGCTTCCTTTTTTTAAAAAAAAAGTGTACAAAATAATTTCCAGTTCAAAGTTTTCCCCAGTTGCATCTTAAAGTCTGTTTTTTAGAAAGGAAACTTCATTTCCTTGAAGAGTAAACTTCAAATGACCATTCCTATTGCTCATAATCTTCTCTACCCTGATGTGTCTTGGGTCAGCAGCTTCACTAACCTACATCCAGAAATAATATCTTGTAAGTCCATAAGGAAAAAGAAATGTTCTTTAGGAATGCAGCAGATCTGGTCTGTCCCCCCCACCAGCCCGTCTCTTTTAACCTGAATTCTCTAGTGACCTCTGGTGGCCAGCCCAAAGGCTCCATTGCAGAGTTTAAACACAACCCAGACCCGGCTTCACTATTCCAGATTAGCTGGGGGATGTTAAACAAATAAATGCCACAAAGGCATGTATTACTGCAACCTGTTATCCAATCGTAAGTGCATTGGAAACATAACATTATTGAACTCGTATATGCACACACAGAAGCATTTGTAAACAGTGCATATGCTTCAGTCCAGAATATTATGTAGAGTGTTATTGCGCACATCATGGTTGCACTTCTGAGCCCAATTAATTATTGTAATTTTATGAAATAGGGGGGGAAAAACCTCGTAAGCCCACCCTTTGAATTGCACGAACAACTAAAAGCAAATTGTGAATAAAACAATTTTTCAATTTTGGAGGCAAGAAGAGGGAGGAGAGCAAGAGAGGCCTAGGAGAACTGAAATAAATTATATGGCCACTCTTGGTAGCATTATGCTTTCCCTCCTAATTGGATGTAACACACTCAGACCCACAGGGTGAACAGCAGCAACGGGAGCGGAATTCATACTGTTTACCCTTTACAGTAGCCACAATTATTAACCGCACACCAGACACATTATAAGCACTAGCCATTCGTAATGTGGTATTTCAAATAGATAAGCAGAAAGGCAATATAACTATTCTTTTGACATCACATTCTGCTCTCCTACCACAGCCTCAGCCTCAGCCTTTGCTTTTGTTTAGAAAATCATCCTGACTTTGCTTTGTCCCTGTTATAACATGAATCTATGCTACCTTCAGCTTTATATTTTTGTTAATTATTTCAGGAGAAGGGCAATATTGGATCTTTCATACCCAGTTTACAATGTATATTTGGCAAAGGAGCATAACCTTCATCTCCTTATTTTTTTATGTATTAATTATTAAGAAAATATTACAGAAGTTAGTGTGAGAGTGATGCGCTGTGAAACCCAACCTGGGGAAAGGATGTGTGTATAGTTTTTAACAAAAGCACAAGCAGAAAGTATAGGCCCAGTTTTGATTACAGGCTTGTTTTTTGAAACGGAAATAAAATTTCACAGCTAACAATGAGAGGTGAAAAGTTTAAGAGGCAAAGCTGTTCCTCCTGATCACTGCCTGTTAATCAGCTTCATGGGTGGTTGCCTAAATCTGTGGATTTTTTTTATATTGTTGTTACTTGCACTACTGTCAAGATTGTAACTAATTTTTCCCCCTCTTCTAAGAGGAGGGGTGAATAACTTGCCATAGAAGGCAGCTGTGGATGAGTGGCATGAAGCACTAATGCAGAGGGCAAAATTAAAATTCATGAATCTCTTCACAACCATTTGTGTAACAAGATTAAGACGGGACAGCAGAAAATAGCTGCATTATCAGGCTTCTTACAGTTCTCCAGCTGGTTACGCTCTATTCCAAAACAGTAGGGATAAGAGGATAACATGGAGCCAAAAGGAAAATGCCTCTCCTTCATTTGGGAGAAAACAGGTCCGAGGGAAAGATGAGGCTTGGATATGCAACCAGAAGGCATGATCCTACTTAACCACCAAACTTTTCATACAAATCCAGCAATAAAAAAACGAAGGTTATAGTCAACTCAGCAATTGGAAAGCCCCCTTGTCTTTTTTATTTCCTTGGAAGAATAAAGAAGAAAATTCCAAAAAGTAGGTATATCAGCCATCATCAGTTTAGGAGAAAACTAACTATTGAGCCAGAAGGATGGGGAATATTTATAACTGAGCTTGGGTAAAACAGTTTGATATCCAATCATAGGAGCGTATAAAGTTTGCAGTATCTCTATTTTCAGCCAATACATCTTTGCCTGAACCGTCTTCCCTTCTTGCACAATGCTGTACTGCCTCAACTGCTGAATGCTATTGTTATTTACTGTGTAATTGTTTGCATTGCTCTATCTTAATCCAAAAGGAGTGGCTTTTTTTTTGTTTCAAGCTCTTTCAAACTATACACAATTTACTGACCAAAATATACATCATTACAACAATCAATCACTGTATACTGCACAGTGACTCACAAGGCAACTCTATATCCTTTATGTGGAAGGAAAATGCATGAAATTCACTGAATTTCAATTCAATTCAAAATAAATAGGTGAAAAATCACTGTAGTAGCATTTATCAGTAATGGAGGACAGTTAAGAGACATTTTTCTTGTTTACTCAATATTCTGTTATGAAGGAACTATTTACTGAAGAATCTACCCCTAGCAACTTTTCCAAATGACATTTAAACACATACCCAAAGGGGTTTTTTTGGGGGGGTTGGAGGGGTAGAGAAAATTGTGCAGGCCCCATGTTCTGATTTTAATTCTTTTTAAGTTATTAATCCTTTTTGCCATTTCAGCCACCCTGGAAGAATAAAAAACAAGACTCATACAACAGATAATATAAATTTGATTAATAAAGTAAATAAGTTTACACATAATTCATTAATCTCTGAACATAAGGTTTATGATTTATATATGCCCACGAATTTTCCTGTACTTTTTCCTCAAAGGGTAGCATTTCAGATTCTCAAAAAAACAAAAGGACCATGCATGTGAATGGCATTGGATGGCTTAAGCCCACTCTCCTACCCTGGAGTGGGGTGGGGCTGGTGGCTAATCCAGCTATTTGTGATTAGGGTTTAATCGAGTCATCTGAGCTCTGGAGAGGATGCTTCTCCTGACTAGGTATTTTCAATGGTTTTCTCTACCATAAATAGCAGGTGTCCCCCTTTGTATCACCTGCTTAATTATCAGCAAGGAACAATGCTGGGTGTTTGAGAGATATGTTGCATGGGGCACTAAGGAGATGGGTGGAAGCTAGCAGGAATGTTCATGGAAGCCAGAGTCATACAATTCTCTGGTGCCACTGTTTCAGAATACCTGTGCTGACACTGAATTTGCTTGCTCTGAACAATGAATACATCTGAGATTGATACAGTTCTTCAGAGCCTCTCGTACTGTAGGAGGAACTGGGAATTGGTATAGCTCAGTGTGTGATCCACCAAATTAAATGCAGCCCATTATTAGTCATATGACACATGCTACCAAGTGAACACCTGTCTTCTATTTTTGCTGTCCTAGAAATGCAACAATATTTCTATCAGCAATTTGATACCAAACACCACCCTACTGCCTTCTATTTTGTTCTGCACCAAAGAGGATGGTTGGTGCCCAAGTGGCTATTTTCTTCCTAATTCACAATGCATTCCTGTTCTAGTTTCTTGTGTAATTCCCCAAAAGTATTTTTACAATACGATTCCATCCACCCTTCTATGCACTATCCAAGGGAAAATTTAACATAGTTGGAACGCAATTATTTTGTCATGTTCTTTAAACATGGAGTTGATCAGAGGCAAATGAAGAATAGCATTAAGGCCAGAAAGTGCCTGAGGAAATTGTTTTCTTACTAAGCATCCCACATAGTGTCCCCAATGTGAAATATTGTACAGCTGCTTTTGATTACTGATTCTATGGTTTAGAGTATGATTTAAAAAGGGGAGAAGAGGTTGAAAAATTCTTCTAACAGACTTAATTCAATTTTTTTTAAAAAAAACAACCTCTTGAGCCTTTAACACAGAGCAGCACTTAGCCAGCACCTGAACACATAGTAAAGCAGAAAGAAATAATTGCCCATTGCTAGGACAGGCTGTGTGCCAGCTCCCTGTCTTCCCTTTGCCTTAGGGGCTGTTTAACACTGAAAAAAGAAAAGGAACTCATGTGAAGCTTAACATGACAGAGCTATGGTGATATCCTGTACTAATTTTCTTGATCTTCCAAGTCTAAGTAAAGCAGCAGTGAAGAATTTGCCTCTTAAATAGGAAACTGAACTCTGTACTTCCATATTCCTTAGACCTGGAAGAAGAAGAAAAGGGGAATGTGAACTGCTGTGCCTCTGGGATGTTGGGCCATACAATGAGGAAGTAAAGAGAGAACTAAGGAAACTTATTATAACCTACCTTTCAATCAACCAGCTTAGTGTCATCTGCACATTTGATGAGTTCCCCTTCTATTTTCTCATCTAGATAATTTCTGAAGATAATAAAGAGTACTGAGCCTAAAACAAAACCTTGAGGTACCCCAACACATACTTCCCTCCATGTGGATGCAGTTCTGTTGAGGACACTGGTATGGTTTGTCAGCATCCATCCATGGTGGTGATACTGTCTATCCCACATTTTTCTAGCTTATCAAGAAGTAGGCTGTGGTCTACCTTGTCAAACCCCTTACTGAAATTTAAGAATACTACGACCACAGTATTTTGCTGACCCGCTAATTATTATACTAATTAAGTGTGCTAGAGAAAGTCCAAGCCTCCATAGAGGGAATATAAATGTAACTAGTGTGCTTACTTACTCTATGAGTAAAAAGTAGAATATATGGACAAGAAAGTTATGCATTGCTCTGCAATCCTCTGGAAAATTGCAGATTTATTGAAGGGGAGGTATCTGTCTGGCCACGGTTCAGTTATTCTCTCAAATATGTAATATTTCCAGCTTTGTATACAGGTTATTTGTGTGTCTATATCAATGTTTTTAAGTTTAATAACTTTAAGATGCATGAACATCAACTCCCAAGGCTGGCTGGGAAATTCTGGAGTTGAAATCCACGCATCTTAAAGTTGCCAAGCTTGAAAAAGACTGATCTATTCTCTGCAGCTCAATAGTTTTTCAGTATGACTTGGGGGGATGATGCCCAAAACATTTTTAAAGAATCTGTTCACCCTAGGAATTATCTAGGAATTATCTCAATTTTCCAAGGATTTTCTCTCCCTAAAAGAAGACCAAGAAGGTCATATCTTTCAAGCTTAGTAAATAATGATTGCTTATTAACACTAATTCTATGGTTTAGTATTTATACAGTGCATTAACTGATGCTTTTGGTCAAGGCTGGAATATATGCACAGCACAGTACAGCACTAAGCTGAAGGGAGACACAGTACACTAAAGATACTAGAGAGAAAGGGCATTGTCTTGTATATGAGTAAAAGAGAAGGAAAAAGAGATGTATTCCTATACTATTTCAGTTTGTTACTCTGATGTGGTATTTAAATTAGACACTTCCAATGTTTTTAATTCAGGCACAGATATTTAAAACTATTCTGTTCATTCATTAGGGTTTTCAGATCTGGAATATAAAAATCTGGATGGACAACAAATGGCGGCAAAGAGACACAGAAATGTTTAATTGGATTTTTGTGGCCCAAATCTGTAAGCCTAAAGGTAAGGTAAAGGTTCCCCCGCACATGCGTGCTAGTCGTTTCCAACTCTAGGGGCCAGTGCTCATCTCTGTTTCAAAGCCAAAGAGCCAGCGCTTGTCCAAGGACGTGTCTGTGGTCATGTGGCCGGCATGACTAGATGCCAAAGGCGCACGGAGCGCTGTTACCTTCCCACCGTAGTGGTCCCTATTTGTCTACTTGCATTTGTCTACTTGCATTTTTACGTGCTTTACACTTATTTCTCCTTTTATGTTTCTATTTTTTATTCTTAATATTTATCCTCTCAGATAAAGTCTTCATCACATGCCTTATTCCAGGTAGCATTCAAGTCACATGCCTTGTTGTTGTTCAATTGTTGTATGCTGTTTAGAGTCATGTTTTGTCAGATGGGAAGTTCTACAAATTTGATTAATAAATAAATAAACTTCTAATGTGTCATGTTCTTGATGATTTGGATCCGGTCTATAGTTGTTATGGTGATCATGAACTTCTGAGCTGTCTCAGACTCAATGCCACCTGGAAGAAGTTGAAGTCATCAAGAATTCGAGGCCTTGGGACTCGGTTGCCAGCCAGACAATGGACTCTAGAAGATCACGCAAGGATGGCTGCCCCTGAAAGCCATCATATCCTTACGGGTGTCAGTTGCTATCGCACCACTCTTGCTCTGGACTCAGGACAGTGCTACACTTGAAATCCAGGCAGGCACATTTCTGAGGAGGGAACTTCCCCTCTGCTCCAACTTGAGTCTTCTTTATACATGCCAGGTCAGGTCTGTTAGGTCATGGATGAGGACAGTCTTATTACTTGACATTGAAAATCAGCAGCCAGAGTCCATATATATAAAATTGTATCCTATGGAGTAGCAACTCCCAACCTTTTGGGCACCAGGGATTGGTTCTGTGGAGAAAGTTTTTTCCGCAGATTGGAAGGGGTGCATTTTTGTGTGCTGCCTGCATCCTACGGATGGGGCTTAGCTTGTTTGCATGGCCCGGTTGCTGGCAAACCACAGCCCGGTGCCAGTCCAGGGACTGGGGGTTGGGGACTCCTGCTATGGAGGACAAAATGTATGTGTTTACACAAATACAAGTAAAGAATGCCTTTTTGTTTGGCTTTTGCCCTTAGTTCATTCACTGTTGGCTATTCTATTTTCTGTCCCATTGGTTCCCAGTCACTTTTCTCCTAATTCATAAGGATGCACCATATATGGTCCCCAATTACCTAATACAGATTCCCTCTCCCCAATTACTGAGATTTATGGGACAAAGAGGTGCAGCAAAAGGATGGTGAAATATAATCCTTGTAGCTCCAATTCTTGTTTAGAAAGAAAGTTTAATAAGAGGTGGACTCAAGTTTCCTCACTGCTATATATATTGTTTAATCTGGACGATACCTGATTGTGACATGATAAAAATTTGTTGGATTAAACAATGGTCTCTTAGGTAACATCTACTCACAACTGGTATATTTTTTTAAACCTGGATTTCTTTTTAACTATTATGCTTAATAGCCATTGACGGGTTTTATTAAATTCTCCCTTAGCTCTGTATAAGTTAGCAGTTACTATATATCTTCTGGAAAATACATTTCATAAATGAAGGGTATTTTTTCACCTTCTGTCTCTTCTAAAATTATGGTCAGTCAGTTTCTTTGTGTATCCAAGTTATAGCACTACGTGGTATGATTATCCAGGTCTAACTTGGTTCACTTAATTTACCAACACTTCTGGCCTTGCATGACATGCTGAACTATTAGCTAATCTACAATTGCTAGGCTAAAATGTGGTTGTTCAATTTACAGTTTAGGGTGTTTTGTAATTGCTGCTGATCACTCATATTTATCCGTAGGTTTCTTTAGACTAAAGAATCCATGTACGCTACCACATTCAATAATATTAAAATTCAAAGAGTACAGTGAAAAAACTTGGACTAAAATTAAGGTCTGAAATTGCTTAGCTTTTGAGCACACCCATGTGATACAAATGGACTTTCAACATTCTTTACTATATAGTCCTTGACAGAAAATTTCTGATAGAAGATTTCTCTGAATTGTTTAAGGGGAAGGAGAATTTTTCAAACAATTATGTGTAGGATTCTGCTTTAGAGGTAATATAAACACTACTGAAAATGCCCCTTTGAAATTATCTGGATGTATAATGTTCCAGAGCTGAGAATCAAAATATCTGATTCCTGTTTCTCCTTTTAGTATAATGAACATCACCATCCTGGTCCAGGAGTTGAAGCAGTTATTTAAGAAGTTTAAAGTTTATGAAGTATGAAGTCTCCAGTGCAACATAACACTATACTTTTATTACACTAAATGTAATAAAAGAGGACAATGAGAACAATCACTTTAAGAAAACAAGCTTAAAATCATATTTAGATAAGTGCTTTTGGTTGACTATTGTAATATAGAGATCAGACACAGATAGCCTCGTAACCTGAACATTCTGTGTCAGATCATTCCATCTGAAGCTACCATTTGACCCACCGATAAATCAAATGTGAATTTAAAATATGATATGACACAATTAGACATTCACCTCCTAATTAATTTCACATTTTTTGAGTCCTGAGTCCTCTGGGAGAAGGGCGGTATATAAATAAAATTAATAATCATAATAATAATAATAATAATAATAATAATAATAATAATAATAATAATAATAATAATCAGTTAAATTAATTGCCATAAGCTTCAGGCTCAAATATATACAGTTGTTTTTAATAGATACGCATGAGATGAACAAAATTAAACACCTGAATGTTTTGAATTAGATCCCTATGAATGAACAGATTAATTCTGAGGAAATAGTGAAGCCAAGCCTCTGTAAAGGTCTTCTAGATATGCAAAGATAAAGGATGGCTCTTCCACACAAAATAATCAGATACAAAAAAATAGCTATTTAGAAGCAGCATACCTATGAGTACTTTAATCAAATATTTAGGTTACCTGCCAAAAGAACCATGATCTCTTCAAAATGCAATGTGGATTAAAGTGTTATCTACCATGAACAGAAAACTAACCTTGGAATGGAAGTTTGAGATGTGTTCATCATAATTTTCATGTCTTTGGATAGAAAAACCAGCCTTTTCAGCTAGACTGCAGAACTGGTTTAGAGTATCTCCTCTAAGTGGAGCAAATACCAGAGCTTTCCCCTAAAACATTAAGAACATTTATTTGTTTTTATTTAAATTGTAACATAACATTGATAAAATTGTTAACACATTATTAAAATGAACAATGGTATAAAAAATAGGAACAGGAAAATCTTGAAAAATATGCTAGAAAGTAAATTTCACCAAACATGAATAATTACACTTGACTGTTACCAAATTTATTTCATCTTTTCCACAGAATTTTCTCCAATTATTCTATTAAATCAAGTTGCTAAAGAGAAACACTATAAGCTGTAAAGAAAATTGATCCATAGTCATATTTAATTTTTGTTACAATTGAGGTAACAAATGGTGTTGCATGTAAAACTGTATAAATGGGACGTGTTTCACATTGAATTTTCTACACTTCTCCTTCCATTACAGCTACCAGAAAATATTCCTAGTGTTTGTGGGAATTACAAAAAATATCTTGGATGAGGAACAGAGGAGCTGTGGACCCCGAATATTTCTGACAGTTTTATCAGAACTGGAAAGGAATAGAGAATGTAGAAAAACCCATGATCAGAGCATCCTTCTCTTGGCATAAATTTGGGATTTAATCCAATAAATTTAACCATTCTATATCTGTTTCTACTGCTTCAATATATCTATGGAGATTCTCAGACATCCAGGTCATGGTTGTACCAACGGTGCTTTTGTTTTTCATGAGGCAACTGGACTTCCTTGTTTTACTTTGAAGACGTTTCGTTTCTTATCCAGTAAGAGCTGAAGAAGCTTCTTGGGTGAGAAGTGAAATGTCTTCAAAGAAAAAGAAGAAAGTCCAGTGGCCTCATGGGGGAAAAAAAGCTTCAATATAGTTTTTCGTAATAATATTGATAAAGGGTTCAACTTGTATTTAGCCGTGCTCTTTAATGCACCAAGAAAATGCAAGTCGCCCTATTGATGCATTTTGCTATGAAGTGTTCCATTATGGAGAAATAATAGATTCATAATGCAGTAAGAAAACCCCCTCAAAAAGCTTTTTAAAAAATCGTCACTGAATTCAAAGGCAGGAATTATAAGTCAACAGAAGGATGCACATTGTTTTCACTGGGTTCATATAGACCACAGGTCTGCAACCTGTGACTCCGGAGCCGCATGCGGCTCTTTCAGCCGTCTCCTGCGGCTCCTGGTCCTCTGCCATGTGCAGTCCAAAAAAAAAAAGTGGGACTAAAAAAGTTCAACCAATCAATTCAAATATGCAGGGTAGGTTCATATCTCGCCTTGGCTCTACTCTTCAGTCAAACCCTGTTCTGCGCATGTGCGCATGCGCACATATTTTTTGCGGCTCCCAGTTTTTCCTTTTGTGAGGGAACCGGTTCCGAGTGGCTCTTTCACTGTTTGAGGTTGCTGACCCCTGATATAGACCATATGCTCCAAGCAGCTCTCAAATCAGTTTTACAAGTCCCAGGACCCCCAGGATTGTATCACTGAAACTTGGCAACAAATTGTGAAACATCAAGTTTGGGGTTGCCAACTGATTTCTGCTAAGAAAGCAAAGAAATAGGGCATATTAAGCTTTTGAATCAATAACAAGAAATAAGCATCTCCTCTCCCTGGTTTGCTAACTTGCATGTACCCCATGCAGACTCTAGGTGTTCACATGAATAAATATGGCTGAACCTCAGAAAGATACAGAGGTTTCATAAAAATAAAATAGGGCACTTTAACAATTATGGCTCCAAATCTTAATTCTCCGACGTAGAATAAAAAGATACTCAGTTCCTTGTCAAAGTGAAGTAGATTTTCTAAACCCAAGAAAAGTTTTATTCTATTCTATTCTATTCTATTCTATTCTATTCTATTCTATTCTATTCTATTCTATTCTATTCTATTCTATTCTATTCTACCAAAAGACCAGCCAGCCCCATGACTTTTAAACTGGTAAAAAGCAAATTAATGCAAAAAGAATGAACAGAATACATAATTAAGCATTGTGCAATTATGGGAGAAGATTTATATCTTCAATAGGGTGTTACATACAACCACTTTATATGGAATGTTATAGGTTCCTGTGCTGTATGCCATGGACTTTTCTTAATACAAAAATTTTTAAAGTATAATTTTAAATACTATACCTCACTTACATGGCAAAATCTTAGCTCCTAAAAATTATATCATCTCTAAATAAATAAATCTTGCTAGGTTAGTACTGCATAAAAGCCACCAAAGATTGTTGCTGCATTCTAAAACAAACTCTCAAATAATTTACTTGGAAAGTGCTTTCATTTAGCTAAATACACTCTGTGCCATTCATCCAGGCCTTTTGCAGAGCCCATTTTTTTGTGAGAGATAAAATTATTCTGAAAATTTTTATCTGAAGGTAGCTGGTTTGAAAAACACTGCCTTCTAACAAGATTTTTGCTCAGTTCAATATAAACCTACTCTTCCAGCTAATCAAACTTTGACTATTCTATTTGCATTGGATTTCCAAGTTTAATGTGATTAATCATTCTGGTATGGCTGCATAAATTGCACAGTTTTTGAATTTTGATCACCATTATTGCTTGTATTACAAAATTATTTGGGTCTTATTTATTGCTAAAATCCTAGGAGAATCCTATAAAACTGGACATTTAGAGACATATGCAAAGGGATGGTGGCATTCCTATCTTCCTGGAGATTGCTCTGGAAATGGAGGATCTAATATAAATCCTGTGCTATCAGCATATTGTCCCTGAAGCAAGGGCATAGCAAGCACTGAACTGTTCACTTAGGGAAAGTGGCATAAAAAATCATATAAAAATGAACAGAAGGTTACAGTGGCAAAATGAAATTCATTTTGGGAAAACACAAATGCAGTATTAATTTTTCAGGAGTGATTACTGAGGAAGATATAGTTCTATAAAGAATAATTCTAGAAAATGAAAATATTTAGGTGTTCTAGAGAAAACTGCAACTGAATTAAACATAAAATTACACTGTAATATTGTATATGTAATACATTTTGGCTCATTCTCGGATATAGTAGAAAAACACAAGTTGAGGACAGGCAGATATCTCACTAATGCTCAGAACTAAATGTTAATAAAATCACTGTTTTTATGCCCTCTGTGAAATGAATAGCCTTTTGTCAAACAATAGGGAGAATCGTTTGGCTAGCCTGAGATGTCACAGACGAATTCTCAGTGCACAGATTATAGGACCTGGATTTTCTACAAGGATGGATGGTAGCAAAAAGGTTTAGGATATACTGCTCAGGAGATCAAGAATTTCTACTTGAAGGGAGTTCTCAGTGACCTGTCAAATGTAAAACTCTGCAATACAAATATGTCAAAATTACTCTATCAGCTCTATATGCATCTGCCAAGGACTTGCACTATAATGAGCTGTTCAGAAAACAATACTATTTTTTGAGTCAGAAATAATTATTTCTAAGTTCAGTGGGAGATTGAAGTTTAAATCTTCAATTCAGACCACCAACCTTGTCACTAAGTAGCATTGTCATTAAGTGAAACATGTGACCATGTTTGCTTCCGGTTTGCCAATGCTGCCGTTATGGACGTCTGGAGGATGGCTCTCGTCTTCCACATCCAGTTTCGCATCGCTGGGGGGGGTCCTAAAAGGGCTGAAGAGTCACCCTGGAAGGGCAACCAGCAAGAAGGGGCTTTTGCAGAAAAACCGGGTGTGTGTGTGTGTGCACAACTCCCCCATTAGTGCCTGCATTCCCTTCGAACTGGCGAACGAAAGACTGGCCATAGCAATACGGCCAGTCATTAGGCTGCAGACAGCCGAAGACACACTTACTACCAGGCAACTTTAAAGCAGCGTGGAAGAGACCAGGTAAGATCAACCTCTCTTATACTCCAATCTTCCTTTTTTCACCTAAATAAGCTGCTAAGTACCTTCTTCCCTGCAGAGAGGGAGGGGGGATTTCAACCCTCCTTTCAGAATCAGCAGCAATTGAACCTCCAGGGATGTTTAAAAAAGAAACATTGAAAAAAAAATGAATTGGACTTCAACTAGAACTTTATTCCTTTAAAAAAAACTTGTGGACTAAAAGCTTTTGACTATTTATTCCTTACTTCCTATTTTTATTTGAAAATTTGGCTCTGCTCTTTTGAAACAGAAGAAACAATTGAAAAGCGATTAACAGGCAGTTCCCTAAAAGAAAAGAAAAGAATTTTCCAACTTCTGTCACTTCTATTGAGGTCATTAAATGCAGTCATTGAGCCCAATGTCATGTAACTAAAGCTTGCGACTTACTGCAGGCTTCCCCAATGATTTTGTTTGTTGGAAGCTAGCTGTGAAAGTTGTAAATGGCAATCACATCACTGTGGGATGCTGCAACCACTGTAAATGTGCACTGGTTGCTAAGTACCCAAATCACGAACCTATAACCATAGGTATGCTCAGGGCTTTTTTTGTCATAGAACGCTCAGAACGGAGTTCCGGCACCTTTTTTGGATGGAACCTTGTATGGTAGGCAAGGCGGGTTGTATGACATGTGTGAGTTCCGGCACCTTTTTCTTTTACAAAAAAAGCACTGGGTATGCTATTATAGCTTTAGGTTCATAAATCTATTTTTTCAGCATTATCATAAGTTTGAATAGTCACTGAGAGAGGCAGTCATTAACCAAGAACTACCCATATATTCTTCTGGTAGTTCAGACAGCAATCATCATCATCTCCAGATAAGGATATAAATAAAGTTCAATTAGAACAATAGACAAGAAAATACTCGAATGAGTATTTTCTTGTCTATTGAATTACAGAAAATGTGCTCAGAATTTACTCTCACTGAACAAAGCAGTCCTTTAGCATTTGGACTTTTAACGTTTCTATATATTCTGGATTCCTGTTCAACCTAGCTGTTGAAGGTCAAGAATAAGAAGCTGGGAGAGTCTTTTTTTTAAAAAAAACTATTATTATTATTATTTAGTTGTTGTACAACAAACAACTACAACAATAATATACTAGACCTGGTGGTTGACATTGGCAATGCCTTGCTTCATAAAAAGATGTTTTTAATTTATTGTTATTCATCTCACTTCACAAATATGGCTTTGACAAGGTTAGGCTGTTTTTATTCTGGCAATAGCCAGAAGAACGTCTTTTAAGCATAGACTGGATTATATATTTCATATCCATTTATTTGCTAAGTGTTTCATACAGTCAGAATCTGTTTCCAACCATCTTTAGATCAGGTTAAGATTTTAACTTCTGCATCTATATGGTCATGAAGTTATTAAGGGGTTTGTTTTGATATAAAATAAAATTTCAACATATCAGAATTATTTATTTACTTCCTACAAAATTACTGTATTATACAATTCATTTAGTATAAGCTGCAGTAAAAATAGCACTTTGTAACAAATAAATACATAATTACAAAGGTTACTATTGAAGGGATTACACACGACAGAAGCTAACATAAAAATTTTCAATATCAGAATTTTACTTTAATATGAAGACATTGTTATCAAAGGGAAATACTCAAGAAATGCTTTGATAAAAATAATCTCCCAGTATCTTTGAAGCGGTTTCATTTATTTTACTTCCCACTGTGTTCCTTATCAGAAGGCCAAGTATAAGAAGTTTTCTAGTTTATGATTAGGAAGGAATCTGATAGATTAGAAGACTCAATTGAAGTTGGACATAATAAGTATTAAAGTATTACATGACGTTAATCCTGCCATTCCATTACTCTCTCAATCACTGTGCACAGACTAATTATTCTGAAGCCCATGTTCAGGAGAAAATAGAAACATACTTACACTGTGATGAAGTAATCTCTTTATTGCATCCACTAGGCTAGCTCTGTACTGGTCCAGAAACAGGCTGACATTGAAAAGGGAACAGTATTCAGATTAAAAAGGGGTTTCATTTCTAATGATTCTAATGCAGATAAGTATAAGGCTAATTACATATATTTATACACTGCTATGAAGAAAAACTGAATCTAAATTCTTCTCAGTTCATGGTTTCTAAACAAATTCTGAAACTTGTAACCATTTTTGTCTGAAACTAAAGACCAAAGGATTACCAAGACATGCTTTTAACTGAAATACTTTTAAGATAAATAGTTGGGTTATACAATCAGAATTAATATAATATACAATGAATAAATCCCATTCTATTTCTGTAGGAGAAATTAATATTAAAACAGGATGTCCTCTGCATTTTATAGAAAGATTATTTCCAAAAATATGTACTGTACAGTATATATTCTGTACAATCATTTTTTTAATTCTCAAGTCTTTTTAGCTGAAATATTAAATAAAATTAAAAACCTGTCTAAAACTAAACAAGTTGCTAGAAGGCAGAAATAAAAATAAACATGGCACTGTGAAATTTATTTAGCCAAATACCACAGGGGGCTTGCAGAATAATTAAAAAGAGAACAAGGATACTTAATTGATAGAATAACTCATATATGTCTATTATATCTTATATGCTTATTTATATATTTATGTTTAAGCATTCTTTTTTTGTATATTGAGCATTACCATGGAAATGACTCTCATTCTTGTTATAATTAAAACTTTTTATAAATCTATTTTAACCTTCTTTTAAACAAGATTCCACTACCTTTTATCCAAGCAGTGTAACAAAAATTCATTTTATTCCCCTCATCAATATGTCAGAGGCACTAATTTGATTCCATGGTAATTCCAGCAAGAGCTGCAAAGAATTCAGCTCTGTAACTTTATAATGTTGCAATGATACAATGCATGTTGCTATTGCTTACATTAATGGGATACATTGCTTTAATTTAATTACATTTAATTATGAATTAGTTTAGTTGTGTTTCCCTTTTTTTTATTCTGATATCACTTGTAGGAATATGACCTCTGGCATGCCACTCCCAGGCTCCTCAGATCTGGTAAACCTAACAGGTATGTTAAATTTTTCTGCAAAATGTGAAAAAAGGAGAGCGACATATCAATTGGTTTTACTCCCAACTGAAAGAGTAGTTCTCTATTCTTTCAACTGGGAGGAAAACCAATTGATTTTGCATCAACTTGTATATCCCTAAGGTGGTGTGATTTTCACTGGCCCAGGAGACTCACCAACTGAAATTTAGCTGAATATCAAAATTGTAACTTCTATTGTTCTCTATGCCATTTCAGTAAGAAGTGTAGTTAGAATGGCTGAAGTGACTTGGTTTAAGCATATGCAGAAGCTCATTTAGGTGAAAGAGATCCCAGAAAAACGAATTATATGGAGGCATATAATTATATGGAGGTTTCTATGTTGAAACCTACATATTTTATATTTTGTTTGTGAATTATTACTAGCATTTGTGAAGCACTGATATCTGTTTACATTTAATAAGTTTCAGTATTATACATGTAATATGATAGCTAAGTGCTACCATTCATGATGCTTCTGATACAAATCTGAGTAGTTCGCTCTTCATCATCATTAGCAGTTCTGCATAACTTCAGTAAACAAAAAAGCTGTCAGGCACATTCATTATGGGGAGAAATGGAGACCTTATTTCCACACCATCAGAACATTATGTAAAATGAAAACAAATGCAAAATCGTGATCAAAATGAACAATAAAATATTATTATAAAATTCTGCAACCCCATGCATGTTCTTGGTAGCTATCATGCATTTTATAACAATATGCAGTTAGTGCTAACTGCAGTGAGAGCTATCAGAGAAAATCAGAAATGGAATTCACATGAATCAGTCTTGAAACTAGAACTATCTGTAAATGGATGGACTGATGCCTGAAATAAATGCATACTTGCCATTCATATAAAAATTGAAGAAGTAGAGATACTTCCTCTATTAAAATTCAGGTGATACTCTCTGCTTCCCCAAACCCATGACATCTGTACTTATTTCTTGCCATCCCATTAGCTCTGTACTTTCTGAGGAAGAATACCACTGTTTTTATTTATTTTGTTTTCTAGCAGAAACTCCATTTAAAAAAACCCTTCTCCTTTACATTAATCAAAGCAACAAAAACAGTTTCCATTTCATTCTCAGATTACAACAATTACTCCATTGTTTATATGGCATAATATATTGAACTAACATTTTTCTTTAAAAAGAAAAACCCTGCACCAAATACCTCAACATTTGGCTATCTATACATGTTAAATTCATAACTAGTGTAGTCACTTTTTAAATAGTTTTGATGCAGAAAAATGCCACTGTGATTAATTCATCAGAATAGAGCTGGGAGAGACCTTGGAGGTCTTCTAGTCCAGCCCCCTGCTCAAGAAGAGATCCTATACCATTTCAGATAAGTGGCTGTCCAGTCTCTTCTTAAAAACCTCAAGCGATGAAGCACCCACAACGTCTGAAGGCAAGCTGTTCCACTGGTTAATTGACCTCACTGTTAGGAAGTTTCTCCTTAATTCCAGGTTACTTTTCTCTTTAATTAGTTTCCATCCGTTATTTCTTGTCTTGCCTTCTGGTACTTTGGAAAATAAATTGATCCCCTCCTCCTTGTGGCAGCCTCTCAAATACTGGAATTGTGTTATCATGTATCCCCAATTCTTCTTTTCTCTAGCTGAATGATCTAGTGATCATCTAGCTTTGCCCATAGATACATCAAATTTCAATAGCCCATTAAGAAGTACAAAAATGCAGCTGATTTAATAACTCAGAGAGAAAAAAAGATGAGGAACCTATGTACTTCTAGTCAATGCTTTCCCAATTTCTGGGCATTTCATCTGCAGTGGCAAAGATTAGTTGTTCTGGCAGCTTCAGGTAAGTCAAGTCATAACTGAAAGTATCAGATAAATTCACAGGATAGTTTGAAATTTGGTACGGGATTGTTGTGGCTACAACTTGATAAATGAATGGTATAAAACAGTTAACATGGATCTTTTACTTACAGTTACCATTCTTTATATAATTGCTGAAGAAACCATTTCCCATCTTACATACTTTAAACTGTACACAGAAACCTGCCTAAAAATTAGTGCTGGATTCCTTTTATCTTATTTTGTGTTGTAAGTATATAATACTGTGAAATAGTTTTCTCTAATATTTTTTATTTTTTTCTGAATATTCTTTATTCAGTACTCACAAAATTTCCTAACTAGGGATTAGCTAGTTGCAAGTTATTTAATCTTGTTTTTCAGCTGTCTTTCGCAATACCCTTTTCAAACTTGGAAACTGTTCTATCTGTAAACAAATCACTAGTCTACAACAAGGACAGATTATTTATCTAGGGCAGGGGTCAGCAAACTGAAACAGTGAAAGAGCCACTCAGAACCGGTTCCCTCACAAAAGGAAAAACTGAGAGCCCCCAAAAATGTGTGCACATGCGTGTACATGCGCACATGCGCAGAACAGGGTTTGACTGAAGAGTGGAGCCCAGGCGAGATATACACCTACCCAGCATATTTGAATTGATTGGTTGAACTTTTTTAGTCCCACTTTTTTTTTTTTGGACTACACATAGCAGAAGACTGGGAGCCGCAGGAGATGGCTGAAAGAGCCGCATGCGGCTCCAGAGCCGCAGGTTGCAGACCTGTGATCTAGGGTCTGTAATCTGTGCTCTTCAGGCAGAAAATAGGTGTCCAGTTCAGCCCTTCGACTCTACTGAGCCTCCGTGCTATCAGCCCCCTCTGCCACAAAGATCCTGCAGGAGAAGGGCAGTGTAGACAACTGTGGGATCTGGCAGGGTGAGATCTGTGAACCATAAACACAAAGCTTTCACTGTGTCCCTGCACAACAGATACAGTGCCCTTTCTATCCTTAATAGGGACATTAAGGAGACAGGTAAAGGTATCTGTGATAATAACTCAAATAAGCAGGGTATCGTGGTCCAAGATGAAAAACTTGTTTTCGACAGGGAGAAGTGTGAATCTGGTATTACACACCAATCATGCAAGAACAGAAAGGCATCCAAACAGAGAATCCACCTTCTGGTTGGTGATTCAATTATAAGGGATGTAAATTTAGGAAAGGACACAGAGGTTTCAAAAGAGGTCAGGTGTCTTCCAGGTGCTACTGACAGTAGGGACAAGAAGCATATTTCTAAAATAATCAAGAATGCCAGCAAGGACTGTGAAGTGGAGGCTATTGTACATCTTGGCACTAACAATCTGTCCCAAAAAGATGTACTCTCTGTGCAGAATGATTTCCAGAGCTTGGGGCAGGAACTTAGCAGAATAGACTGTAGGCTTACTTTTTCAGAGGTTTTACCAGTGTATAAGGAGCAAAATGGAAAAGGCCAGCGTATAACACAATTCAATATGTGGCTAAAGGAGTGGTGTAAAGGGGAAGGCTTTGGATATATTAGTCACGATGTCTGTAGCTGGTCCAATGAAAAAATTTACAAAAGAGATGGTTTGCATCCTTCAAAGAAAGGGACTGAGTTACTCGGCTATAAATTCACAGATTTTCTGGAGGAATATTTAAACTAAACAGCGGGGACACTGAGTTAATTGATATAGAATATCCCTGTCCCTGCCAATCTAAAAATTATAGGGCTATCAATGCATGTAACATAGATGTGTGTGTGGACAAGAATATCAACCTTGCTGTCAAGCAAAATCAAGCTTCTATTAGTGACTGCCACACAAAGTGCACTAACCAAATAGGTGGTAAGACAATAGGGGAACGCAGGCACCACACAGGTTATGTAGAAAGTAAACACAAGGTCAGACATAAAGGACTCAAATGTCTATACACCAATGCACAGAGTATGAACAGCAAACAGGGTGAACTAGAAATTCAGGTTAATGAGGGCAGATATGACATTGTTGCCATTACGGAAACATGGTGGGATGAAACCCACAAATGGAACACACAGCTAGAGGGATTTAAGTTATTTAAAAGAAACAGACCAAATAAAAGAGGAGGTGGAGTTGCCTTCTATATAAGGAATAAGTACATCTCTACAGAAATAGAGCACAACAATAATGAAAACTGTAAACTTGAATTCATTTGGGTCAATATAAAAGGGGGGGAAATGACATTGCCATAGGTGTATACTATAGGCCAACCAACCAAACAGAGGAAATAGATGAACTTTTTGCTAGTCAGCTACCTAAGGTATGTAAGAAGCACATCACAATAGTAATGGGGGACTTTAACTACCCTGACATCAACTGAGAGATAAACTCTGCACCAAGTGGAAGATCAAACAGATTACTGACAAACCTACCTGACAACTTTGTCACCCAAAAGTTAGAGAAGGGAACTAGGGGATTAGCCATTTTGGATCTAATTCTCACTAACAGAGATGAAGTGATATAAGGTGTTGAAGCCACAGGAACATTGGGAGGAAGTGATCATGCAATATTGGAATTCAACATTATGGAAGGACAAGCAATAGAATACAGTCAAACTAGAGTCTTGGACTTTAAGAGAGCTAATTTCAATAAGAGGGCTTGGGAAGGATTCCATGGATGAGAATCTTCAAGGGGAAAACAACTCAAGAAGCTTGGGAAATTTTGAAAAGTGAGATAATAAAAGCCCAGTCTAGCACAATACCAACGAAGAGGAAAAATAACAGCTCTCAAAAGAAACCAGCAAAATTGAAAGATAAAAAGGACAAATATAGAAAGTGGAAAGAGGGGCACATAACTAAGTCAGAATATCAGCAAATAGCCCGTGCCTGCAAAGATGAAGTGAGGAAAGCTAAGGCTCAAAATGAACTAAGGCTTGCGACCAAAGTCAACAATAACAAAAAAAGCTTCTTTCAACATATAAAAAACAAGAAAAAAGTGAAGGAAATGATTGGTCCATTAGTGGGTGAAAGTGGCAAGAAGGTGACAAGCAACAGGGAGAAAGCAGAACTCTCTAACTCGTTTTTTTGCATCTGTCTTTACACAAAGGGAAAAAACAGACCAACCTATCAAAAATAGTGCCATAAAAAACAGAATATAAACACAAGTTAAGATAGGCAAGAAAATGATAAGGGAGCATCTGTCTAGCCTAGACGAGTTCAAACCACCGGGACCAGATGGATTACACCCCAAGGTTCTCAAGGAACTGGCGGATGTGGTCTCAGAACCACTGAACTATATTGTTCAAAGATCCTGGAGCACTGGGGAACTACCAGAGGATTGGAAAAGAGCTGATGTAGTTCCCATCTTCAAAAAAGCAAAAAAAAATTAGATCCAGGAAACTACAGACCTATCAGCCTGACCTCAATACCTGGGAAGATTCTGGAAAAGTTAATCAAACAATGAATCAGCAAGCACCTAGAGGCAAACAAAGTCATTACTAAAAGCCAACATGGGTTTGTCAAAAACAGATCATACCAGACAAATCTTATTGCATTCTTTGACCAAATGACAAAATTAGTGGATCAGAGGAATGCTGCGGATATAATTTACCTGGACTTCAGTAAGGCATTTGATAAAGTAGATCACAACCTACTACTTGATAAGATAGAAAAATGTGGTTTACACAGAATCACCACCAAATGGATTCGTAGCTGGCTGACCGGCTGTACTCAGCGTGTGGTCCTCAATAGAACCGCATCTACATGGAGGGAAGTGTGTAGTGGGGTGTCCCAGGGCTCTGTTCTGAGCCCAGTGCTCTTCAACATCTTCATCAACGATTTGGACAAAGGGATAAATGGGGAACTCATCAAATTTGCAGACAACACCACACTGGCAGGAATAGCCAACACTCCAGAAGACAGGCTTAAGATACAGGAGGATCTGGACAGACTTGAACACTGGGCGTATTTAACAAAATGAAATTCAATGGTGAAAAAAGTAAGATTCTCCATTTAGGCAAGAAAAACCAAATGTACAGGTATAGTATGGGGGTACCTTGCTCAATAGTAGCAACTGTGAGAGGGATCTCGGAGTCTTAGTGGACAATCACTTAAGTATGAGCCAGCAGTGTGCTGCAGCTGCCAAAAAAGCCAACACAGTGCTAGGCTGCATTAACAGGGATAGAATCAAGATCACGTGAAGTATTAATACCACTTTACAATGCCTTGGTAAAGCCACACTTGGAATACTGCATCCAGTTTTGGTCACCACAATGTGAAAAAGATGTTGAGACTCTAGAAAGAGTACAGAGAAGAGCAACAAAGATGATTAGGGGACTGGAGACTAAAACGTATAAGGAACGGCTGCTGGAATTGGGTATGTCTAGTTTAATGAAGAGAAGGACAAGGGGGGGACATGATAGCAGTGTTCCCATATCTCAGGGGCTGCCACAAAGAGGAGGGACTCAAGCTACTCTCCAAAGCGCCCAAAGGCAGGACAAGAAGCAATGGATGGAAACTAATCAAGGAGAGAAGCAACCTAGAACTAAGGAGAAATTTCCTGACAGAATAATTAACCAGTGGAACAACCTGCCTCCAGAAGCTGTGAATGCTCCAACACTGGAGGTTATTAAAAAGAGACTGGACAGCCATTTGTCCAAAATGGTATAGGGTTTCCTGCCTGAGCAGGGGGTTGGACTAGATGACCTCCAAGGTCCTTTCCAACTTATTATTATTATTATTATTATTATTATTATTATTATTATTATTATTATTATTATTCACACACATTCCATACATAGCTATAATTATTACCAATTTTTTTTAATGAAATTCCCAATAGAAAAAAAATTATGTCAACCTAGTAATACATAGTTTTTAAAAAGTTAAGTTAAATCTTGTTCTTTCTGATATTCTCTACCAAGTAAATAGGATGACAGCATAGGTATTAGGCATAAATGAGATACAATAGTCAGGTTGTTTTGATATTTCTGTGAAGAACAAATTTAAGTCAAAATCTCTTGGCAAACCTTGCTTCACCCACATAATCTGTAGAACATCCCTATGCAAGCCTTGTCTAAGCCTCTGAGAAGACTGCTGCCCTCCTGCTCACGTCCGCCAGAATCTGATCTGACTTTCATACTTAATCTGATCTAATCCTGTCCAGCATTAACTTCATCTGTGCAATGAAACCCAGAGTATCCATTCTAATATTTGGTGAGGAAGGCATTTACTAAATTACTTGCTGAAATCATATGGTGTTGTTTAGCTCCTTATTTTAATCAGATGATGCATCTCTGAGGCACATTATCAGCGATTAGTTAGAAACCCATGTCTGTCCTTTTTGGGAACAAAGAAGTTTTGCTGAAAGGCTATGCATTGGGAAAAGAAAGCCTGTTTCATTCATTGATTAGTCATAAAAGGAGAAAATAAAGGAGAAAGAAAAGGATTACACAGAACTAGAAATATTTTATTTAAAAAAGCATTTTCAAAATCATGTCTATAGCTCATGAATTTAATTCACTGTTTTAAAGGACACAATAGTTAGTTTCTTCTTTAAACTATTCAGTTTCTACAGTCACTTAGAATATATTTATAAAGAAGATTTGCATTAAAAATGTGTCTTTATTCTTCTAATCATGCATGCCAATTGCTTCACAGAAGTCAGTAGCCAAAATCTCATGGACTGTCTCAGACCAGCATCCAAGAAGCCACACAAAATTGAATTATGTATTTATGTGAAATAATATTCCTGTTAATATGTATTTTCAAAACATACTTGAAATTAAATCATTGTGGACTTTATACAATTAGATAAGCCACCAGAAATGAACATTTTTTATATCAACAGCCAAATTTACTTAGACACATAACAAAACATTTGTAACTTGTCAATGAACCAATGCTTAATATGCTTTTTCTCTGATTTCTTTTTATTGCAATTGATTTACTAATTTTAATACCTGAATATAACTAAGGAAATGGCTGTTGTTATTTTCTTCGGCAGCTTTAAAAAATGGAGAGAAAATTCCCAAAGATTTAATGGGAACACAGAATGTATATCCTCTTATATCAATAGTCGGATCTTTCCAAAGAAGTAAGCTAATTGAGCTGTTTGTGTTGATAAACTCCCTTTTCTCCAGACTGTTCCTCACTGAGCCATAATTATTTGCAATTTGCCTAAGTCGTCCATTTACTGATACATCAAGCATGAAACAGAGGCAATTCCAGAAAATGGAAATGCTTCTCAAAATCAATCTTTGGGAAATAATGTGGTAGAAGTTACTGTGTGATAGAAGACTACCTTAGAACTGTCACATGGAGATGAATATTAATTTGTTGAGGTTAAGATGGCTTTGTGCTTCATTTGTTGACTTTGCTTAGCCATCAGCAAGCAGAACAGTACAATTACTTCAGCAAAGCTTTTTTTTTTCTCACATGAATTTTATGATTTTTATGTACTTACCAGTCAGCACACATAACAATGTCAAAATGTCCTTCCAGTTGAGAGACATCCGTCTCATTATCCCATCGTAAAATGCTAGAAAGACAGAAAAGATTTTTAAAACTGGACTTACGTGTTTTCTCTTTTACATTTCTAAAAAAGGTGCATTTAATATGTTGACCCAGAATCAAAAGAATTGATTATTTAAAGCACATAACATGATCATAAAGAGTGCATATGAACGTATAAATTAGTGACATCCACAATAAATATAGCTTTATACGAACAGCTGGTTAAAGAATTCCTGTAAGTAAAGCGATATATACAGGAAGTCTACAGATTTGCCCCTTACTAATTAAATTGGTATACAGTAAATTGCAGTATTGCTTATTGAATTGCAGTATACATTTACAAACCAAAATATTGCTTTCTTGTCTCTCTGCTGGTTGTGATAAGTGTTCACTGACTTTCTTATTGATAAAGCCAGATTCCTTTAGCTTTTTAGGAAGGACAGAGAATAAGCATTCTTGAAAATATGCCAACATTATACTATTAAGGTTTGCTCTTGACTAGCTCATGTTTAATTCTAACAGCTAGAATATAAAAAGTTTTAAATTTCATTTCCGAAATAAAATTATGAATAATTGGAATGAGAGGTTATTTCATTAAAAATAAAATTTACAGTATATACATATTGTTTAAAAGTGCTTTTATTACAAAATTTATTATGTTGTGGCTTTTTGTGTGATTTGTATAAAAACATGTTTCCTTTGCAATCATTGCTACAAAAGCTAAGAAAAGCTAGAAAGGGGAAATGATATATTCAGTCTGATACATATTTCCATTTTAGGACATTTTACTCACTAATGACAACCATTTCTGATTAAGATCATCTGCAGCAGTTGTTTATATGATTCATATTTATGGTTTATACATAATATTTTCTTTGTGAAAGATTGTTTTATTGTTCCACAATATATCTTTTGTACATAGAAGATTATTGAATTAGAATCCTTGAAAAAAATCATTGTTGATGTACAACATCATGGGGGAAGAATACCATGTGTAGAATATCAGACTAACAAAATAATAATGCAGAACTCACTCACTAATTTACCCTCCTGGAATGTATTTGTGCCATTCCAAAGGGGGAAAACAGTAGGTTAATTTAATCACCGCAAAACCCCAAGTACATACAAACATGCATATATAGACCCATATATTCACACCCATTTAAACTATAAAGCGGGCACACATTTTTGAAACCTAGGTGGCTTTGCAAACTGGCACTTTCAGGGCTCAGCAGGCATCCACTAGTGGAAAGTGACAAAGGAGAGTTCTCACTCTCAGCTGCTGACTGCCTGCTGGCTACTGGCGGCTTTTTCAACCCTGTTTCCGTGGAAACTTAGGTTACAACAGTGAAAATTAGGTAAAGGTAAGTTGGTGGGGTTGCTAGTTTTCATTTGATTTAAAAAAAAACCCTGAAGCTGCAATAACAGCTAGTGGTTGAGTTGCTAACTTTAAAGGCCATCACTAGTCTGTCATTCCATTGAAAGGCAATCCATGAAGACAAATAAGAACTAAATAAAAATCCTTTTTATTTGTGTCTATCTGTCCTACATATAATGAAGATGACTCAGTAATTGTCCAGCATTAACCACTGCACTTTGAAGGCTTCTGGATTCTTAACCTTATTCTTGCATTATACATTTCACTAGTTTTTTTTAATTTCAAAAGAATCTTACTCTAAAATAACCGAACAAATTGTTATTTTTTTTGGCTATTCCAGTACGCACGCACGCACACACAAAATTCATAAAAGCTAGGTAACTGGCTCAAAATACATTATATGCCCCTCCCCAAATTTTGAAGAAATATCTCTGATTCATTTTCAATTATGTAATTTTTAAACCAGAAGAGATATTTAATTTTTAGGTCTGAATAATGGAATTAGCTTTTGAAGGGGGTAGGAAGAAGTAACACATGCTTACGTCTGCCACCTTCTGATATTTTCCCTTAGCATTTTAATTGGGAAAGTATCAAAAACTCTTTTTCAGAGGATACATAAAAGAATAGATTTTCTGGAGCAAGCTCAGGATAGTTATTTTGTTTTAGTCAGTTCAAGATGCTTAAGATGCATTTGAATGTGAGAAAGTGAGAAATAGCACATGTTACTACTTCTGTTCTAGAAGCTATAGTTGCAGATACACGACTATGTCTTTGAAAACTTTCCAAATACCCTTTTAATAATCCCATGTTCATTTTCCTTATGTAAAGGGCAGTAAATCATAGCTCTTTAGTACAGGACATGCAAAAGGTTCTCAGTTTCAATTTGAGTTAAGGATATGGAAATTAAAGGGATGAAGCAGGTGATCTCTGCTGAAGATAAGAAAATCGCTGCCTTCAAAGCAGAAAGCAGTGCAACTTAGGAAACTTCTTTATACAAAGTAGGATAATTGATCCCTCCTGTATATTTGATTCCGTGTAATCTATATTGAATGGAAGCAACTCTCCATAATTTCACACATGTTTTGGCCAGCTCTATAAATTCTTCCATATTAAGGTAGATGGACAAATAATGCCACCTTTTCCAATTTTTTTAATGGAATCCAATCATGGATTTAAATAAACCAAACAAGGACACTTTACTATAACTATGACAGGTTAAAGGGCAGAAAGGAATGGCTTATTATCTTGAAATCTTATTTTCTCCAAGTAGTATAATTCAAACCACAGTGCATGGTAATTATCATTTGTGAATGTCTGTGGAGATTCTCAGTCATCCAGGTCATAGTTGTCCCAAAGTTGCTTTTTCACAAAGCAACTGGACTTTCTAGTTTTTCTTTGAAGTCCACATTTTGGACAGAGAGGACCACTGGTTTGAAGAGGGGTCAAAGTGGCCATCTGTATCAAAATTGAACAGCCCTCTTTCAACAAAGGGGGAAAGATACAACATCATCTATCACCAGGCTACAATACAGTCCTTTCAATAGTTTCAAGAAGGCTTCACACCCATTTGCAACTGGGAAAACCATGGCCTTGACTATACACACTTTTGTTGGCAGGGTGATGTCTCTGCTTTACAGTTTAATATTTATTACACTATGAAATATAACATATTTATGCATATTATTTTAAAATGCCACTATTATTAACATTCCTGTTCCTAGATAAGATAGAAAAATAAAACCATTAAAACAATAAAGCTACTATTGATTTATAATTATGGTAAAGCATAAGCTCTAGTCCTGCCTTAGGCACTGAGCCAAATGGGTGACTTTGGGCCAGTCACTCTCTCAGGCCTAGGAAGGACGCAATGGCAAACCACTTCTAAAAAAATCTTGCCAAGAAAATTGCAGGGATTTATCTAGACAGTTGCCAGGAATGAATGAATGAATGAATGAATGAATGAATGAATGAATGAATGGTACCACAGAAGTCTCATTCAGGAGAACTCTAGAAAGACTAGGTGCTGCAATTGAGAATTGTTCTCCCAATAAATACTTAGGACGCCTGTGAAGATGTGGTGAATGGTCAAAGCAGATGCCCCTCTTTCTATTGTTTCAGATGAAGATAATGCAACATTATGCTTTGGAGAGGAAATTACATTTCAATCTGTGATCAAACTTAATATCAGTTATACTGTATGCAATTTTCTTGGTGGCTACCATATGATAAATACTCCTTTTTTCTCCTCCCAGCCTAGGACATAGCTTTCCAGTGACTTTCAGAGAATAAGTTGCTGCCATTTTCCCCAGACTATCATGTACTGTTAATCCAGGGATTTGGGGGGCAGGAAAAGGAGGAGAGAGAATTATCAGTTGGCAGCCTCTAAATAGAGTTTTTTTTCCTGTGCAGTTGAATGGGCAGCTAAATTGAGAATAAGATACACAGGAAAATGTTGCTATGTCTGTTGTCAGCCCTCTCCTACCACTAAGCTCAAATTTCATTAATACCATTTTTCTTGCCCAGATCGCTCTACTTCTAATTTTGGTATTCCTCTGGCTCTGCTAAAGGTTAGAAAATTCAGATGTTTAGCTTGGTAATTAAGAAGCAAAGATCAGAAAACAATGTGATATTTTATCTCTATATAGTAATTGTTTGTTATAATTTAATAAACTCAAATGGAATCAGAGTAATTTAATTCAATTTAATTCAATTCTTGAATAACTGAATAATTGTAAAATTACAGTTTTATTCTCTCAGTCATGCACATATTAACATCATACACTATCACCTTGCTCAGTTTACACAAAGCAATATATGAATTGTAAATAAAATATGATTGCTAGAGATAAATAATCAATATTATAATTCTAATGTCTGCCAAAACAATCTTTTATATTGATGGATACAATGCTCAGACAAAGATTCTCATCTTTGAGAATCTTGAGAACAAACATAAGCACAAAGACCAGATGTATGTCTTTGGAATTAATTCTGTCCACTATCCAACTGGGATTTATCAGTATTTTAGATAACAGATTTGCCAGGTTCTAGGCAAAAGGATTATAGGAATTGATCCTCAGATCTTTTGCATACCAAGCTTGTATCTGTTTTTAAGAACCTTCCCTTATTTTTAATTTTGATACAATTACAGACAGAAAATAATATCTTATTTGTCATGAAGGTATTGCTTGTTCTTCCAAAATGGCTTAGAAATCAGACACATCGTTATTGAAAATCTTGATGTTAGCATCATCAAGAGATCTTAAATATTTCACTAATAAAACTAAAATATTTTCCCCAAATAAATAGTTGAGCTGTACAGTTGTAATCATATGCAGCTTTGTTTACAAAGATAGTTTACTATTTCTTGTGAAACTGCTATTAGCACCTGTCTCATGGCCAGGGCTAGAGGAAAAATCTTCAGATGCTTAGAGTATTGTGTTTGGGCTAGCTATGAAGAGAAGAGAAGAGGAGAGGAGAGGAGAGGAGAGGAGAGGAGAAGAGAAGAGAAGAGAAGAGAAGAGAAGAGAAGAGAAGAGAAGAGAAGAGAAGAGAAGAGAATAACAGAGTTGGAGGGGACTTTGGAGGTCTTCTAGTCCAACCCCCTGCTTAGGCAGGAAACTCTGTACCATTTCACACAAATGGTTCTCCAATCTCTTCTTAAAAATTTCCAGTGTTGGAGCATTCACAACCAGTGGAACAACCTGCCTCCAGAAGCTGTGAATGCTCCAACACTGGAAATTTTTAAGAAGAGACTGGACAGCCATTTGTCCGAAATGGTATAGGGTTTGCTACCTGAGCAGGGGGTTGGACTAGATGACCTCCAAGGTCCCTTCCAACTTTATTATTATTATTATTACTTCTGGAGGCAAGTGGTTCCATATTTTCATCAATGAAGACAAATGTATGGCCATTATGTATTAAAACTGCTACAGATTTATTTATTTATTTTAGATTTAGAATAGGAAATCTTTTATTTCTAAATAAATAAGAGAGCCATAATCAAAATGTGCACTAAGTTAATGAGTATTCTTAAGTTTTATAGATGAGTTTTAGAAAAGCAATTAACCATTACTACCTATGATAATGTACTATCCTGGTTGGGAAATAGCTTAGGAAAACTATAATTTAGGAAAGGGAGTAAAGTGATGACATGAAATTAGGAAGAAGAACTAACTGTCATGGTTCTGGTAGATGAGACCAATTAAAAGAACTTCAAGGCAAGGAATTCTTCCTCAAAGAACATTTTTATTTGGCTACAAAATAACAGCACATACAAAGGTGAACCCAAGACTAAATTCCCCTCCCCCTTGGTTACAAAGTTACAAGTTGCAATTCCCACCCCAATTAGAAGTCATAAATCACATTCACCAATTGTTAGTAAATGTGGGCACTCCTCCCAGATCTCCAGCCCGCCAAAATGGTATCAGTAATGACCTTGGTTCCCATACATGAGAATTGTTATGGCTAACTTAAAACTACACTTCCCCCTCCTTTCTTTCTAAATATGTGGCAACCAAAAAGGAAGTGAAAATAGCTTCAGTTCAGTTCGTTGCAGTGTTGACACTAACATTTTAAGAAAACTGAAATCAAACTCAACAGATAAAATTCAATTAAGTATCAAACTACTGACAAAAGATTTTCATTAACCCTGTCTTTCTACAAATATGGAACTTGTGGCAGTTTGTGGTATCTTCTGATCACTATGCTATTTTTCTCATCCTATTCCAATTTATTGTGTTTTTAATGTATCAAAAAAATGGTGGTCAATCTATCTTCTTAATTTGCTCCGCATCCAAAATCAATCAGACTGGCCTCACACTTCTCATACTCTGTTCCTCATTGAAGGAAAGGCAAATAAAGGATACCAATGAAAACAGTAATTTACTGGAAATCTGCCAGAGCTTCTACTCTTAGAAGGTAAACCTATTCCCCCACCCCAAAAAAACCCTCCATTCATGCCTCTTGAACAGAGGTGTATCATGCCTCTGATATACTATTGTGTACAGCAATAATTCAAAATATAGTTAAAGCCTAGGTCTTATAGCAACTTTTATCAAATTATATAACTTTGATTACGGAATTTGTAGACTAGGATTATTCAGCGCTCCAAAAATCATGTTTAAACTATTGGTTGCAGATGAAGTCTATTAATTTTAGCAAAATTCACAGCAACTTATAGATTGAAGCAATAGAAAAAGAAATCAGTGGAAAAGAAATAAGGAACATCAGGAAATCTTGAAGAATACAGTAGGCTACAAAAATTCTATTTATATGAAAAGTTTTAACTGTGAATGTATAGTTCATAAAAATAACTAGTATGACCTATATTGAAATGCAACATCATGTATTTTTCTGTAACGAAATTATTTCATGCATAAAAGCAAAAAATGCTATTGTACTCAGTGTGTTAAACACTGACATTTTCTAAAGCAGAAAATGCAACATTTCAGAAATCTAGATATGTTTATTAATTAGTGATTATTAACACCCAGTAAACAACATTATGCCTTGTAAAAACACAATCTTTCTTCACAGCATGGAGTTGAAATATGTTATTCACTGATTCTATATGCTAAAATACACTCAAATGATCACAAATGACCTTAAACATTAGATAAATGTAAATGAGGACATTGTTCAAAATGTGTTTTGATTGATATCTAAAAGACCAGGTTGGAAATCTTGACAAGAAATGGTCCTTCATATACTGCGTGGCAATTTGAAACCTACAGAATATATGGGTGCATAAAAATATCTAAAAAGAGGCTTATTCACAATGAACTGAAAGCTGAGATCTTCTTGGAAATGAAATTTGAATGTGTGTGTGTGTGTGTTTTTGTGTGTGTGTATTTAAAGCATATATAATCTCACACTGTATATTCTAAGCACAGAAACATATACACATTTCATATTTGGCAAGAATGGCAAGAATAAATGAATAAATAAGTGACCATACAAATCTCAAAATATCAAATTATTGACATAGCACCAAAATTTTAATAAATATTGGTTACAAGTGGCAATGACTCTGCAATGTGAATGCAGATATGTGTTTTTTTTTCAATTTTTCTTCAATCTTTAGAGCCTCTGGTTTGAAAGTGAAATATTAGGCAGATATCTATAAAAAAGGATTCAACTGCAGTGGATTATCAAATTTAGAACAGAATTATTGAAATCCACTAATTTAAATACTACTCTTTTTAGTGATTCATAACTATGAATCAACCTTAAGCCAACCCATCATCTTTTTATTATTCTATGTTCAATATAAGCACATGTGTTATTCAAAAATAATCTTTGAAGCTTTGAATTCAATATTCTTATTACCAAGTATTTTTTTAAAAAAAACCATATACAGGGAAAAAACAGATCAGCAAGAGAACCTTGAGAAATGAGAACATGGAATGACACTACAGAAATGGAGTACATAGTGAATCATTATCTGAAAATTGTTTGCTTGTTAACCGCTTTCCACTTTGTTCAACATTATCTGCAAACAGATACAAATCTGCCTGAAATGAACTGAGCTAATGTTTCTTAATAACTACATGGTTACATTTAGGAAGCTATTATCCATCGTTTAATTTCATCAAGGCATAGGTAATAAATAGCATTAAGAACATAGGGACATCTGGATCAGAACAATGGCCTAGAGGCCGGGATCATGTTAGCCAGTATCCTTGTGGAAGCACTTAGAGGTAGGCAAATAAAAACCAAGGAAACTGCTTTATATCATTGATCTGACTAAAAAATAATGTCTATAGGAATTGGCAGTAGCTTTCCAGATTACGGATAGATTTTTTCAGGTTTATCTTGAAATGTTTGAGATTGACTTTGGGATGCCATGCATGGGTTAAGCAATCCCTGAGCTATGCTTGTTTCTTCATGGGGTACAGTTAAACAGTGAAAAATTCTTTTTCAAATTCAAACATAATTTGTATCCTGTTTGTGAATAGATACATAAGGTAGCTTAAAATATTAATATATAAACAAAGTTCATAATTCTGTCCTAAATGATAATAGTTTCTCATACTGTATAAAAATGTTTTTACCTACAGCTGACATAATTCACACCTTGCAAAACATATATGAAGTAAAGCAAATGTTTTTGTAAGTTCAATTTTCAGAACTTTTTAAAAAATTATACAGATGCACATAGATATGCATAGGTAGTCATTATATATATTGCACAATTGATTTATAATTTTTGCTTGATAAATCTGATTTTGAATGAGAATCAAGCAAGTTTTCAAGCAAGCTAGCACTTCATTTCACTTTAAGAGTAGTAATATAAAATAATAGGCATGAAGAATATGAAATACCTTACCTGCTTGAGATAGCTTTAGCTCTGAACACTCCAGCTTTTTTATTTCTTTTGATGATATCACATACGTCTATAACATAGGTTAAGAATTATCTGTAAATATTTCCAATCAAGTATCTTTTTTTCATAGTAAGCGACACAATAGGGCTCTTGAAAATTGTAATTCATTGTACGTATATGTCCACTGTGCCCCACTTCACTCATGTATATAAATAAAGAATTCTTAAGGAAGTCTTGCTTAGCTTTACTTAATTGATTTACTTCAGTACTATTTTTTGATTAATTGATTAACTAGCTGTATCAGAGATGTTGTTTAAAGTAAAATAGATGAATCTGCTGATTTAAAATAATTTCAGATAAATTTCTGCAGGTTTTTTAAATCCACACAAAGCGTAACAACAATAACAACAATAACAACAACAACAAAAACAACAACAATAATAATAATAGAGTTGGAAGGGACCTTGGAGGTCTTCTAGTCCAACGCTCTGCTCAGGCAGGAAACTCTATGCCATTTCTGATGGTTGTCCAGGCTCTTCTTAATTTTAATTTTCTGATATACCTTTTCTAGAATGTAGTTTTTGCAAATACATGTCCCATTAACATGCATCTAAGCATTCTTTGACCTAACATCTACAATTATGTGAGCACTTGTCCTTAGGTCTAGGGGCTTTTGCTTCTCTTTAGTTGTAAAGTATGCTGAACAATTTGGAATAGGGGAATAATGATTACAGTGTACACATGCATTCCAGTTTGTCTATAGGTAGGTTCTAGACCAGCGGCTCCCAAACTTTTCTATACCCCACAACCCTAGAACGCTTCTGACATATTCTCGCACCCTTACAAAAGTTCAAAATAATGGCAACGAATTATGCATATACACTATAATTTTGAAAGCCCAAGTTTTTGCATCCCCTGGAATATTGTCTTGCAACCTCAGGGGGTGCGAGCACCCCGTTTGGGAAACCTTGTTCTAGACTGAAAGCACAAAAACCAGCAACTTGGTTAGATCTGTGTAGTTCCTAGATGGAATAAAAGCAGGATAGCATTATTTATTCAAACATAATAGCAATAAGAAGAATGACCCAACATAAAAAACCAGAATTGAGAAAACAGCAATTGCCACCTCTGCAAAAAAGCTGAAGAAACAGAGAACCACCTACTTACAGTAGCTGTCACAGACTGACTACAAACAATCACATGACAAAGTAGCAATAATGATATACTGGAATACTTGCAATAAATATCATTTGCCTAATAAATACTACTGGCATTCAAAGAAGCACCTGCCACATAATACCCTAGACTTAACAGATGGTCCCACAGATGACAAATGATGGTCAACAAGGTAGCTGGCTAGGCAGGAACATTCTCACCAGTGTTTATTGATGGCAAATAACAGCAAATAAAGTCAGCCCTGGGAGTGACTTGCTCCCAGCGCCTTACATACAGGCAATCCCCTTAGCTCCACCCCCCCATCCAACCAGCCAGCATCCGGCACCCGTCCCTAAAACCAGCATTGCTGGCCTCCGCCTCCCACCTCCAGCTGGCCATGCAAGTCCTGTCCATTGGTGCAGACCACTCCCTCCACTTCCCTGAGCGTTGCTCCAAAGGTATGTGGCCAACAGGGCTCCATCTGATCAGCAAGCAGGACCCAGGGACTCTCCGGCCCGTCGGCATTCATCACCAGCAGTTCAGCATGAAGCCAGGAGCCTCAGGTGTTTGGCGGATGGAGACAGAGCAGTCAGTACGCCACCCGGCAGCAAGAGAGAGAGATAGCGCGGTGCCAGGAGCCTCAGCTGCTCAGCAGTCAGCTTGGGGGGATTCCCTGGGATCGGTGGATTCCCTGGTCATCAGGCGATGATGTCAGCAGCTTGCCGTCCTACCGCGGGCTCCCTTGGCTGTCTCCCTTTCCCCTCCCTGAAGTGGCAAGCCCCGGGGCTTGACAGGCGGCCCCTGTACCAGGGTTCCACCTGGGAAATAAGGAGACACATGTGATTAATCACCCACTGTGGTGGATGGTTTAGCTAACCCCCCCTCCCAGCTTCCTGGGATACTATCGGTGGAACCTCCTCACCAGTCGAGGAGCCTGAACGTCTGCTTAATCCACCCATGAGGCCTCTGTGACAGGGTATCCCTTCCACTGCACCAGGTACTGCAACCAGCCCCGCCGGAGCCAGGAGTCCAGTATCTCCTGCACCTCGTAACGGGCCCCCGTAACGGGCCCCGGGACTTTTGTTACGGGCCTCAAGGGGGTCCCCTCTACTGATTTCAGCACGCTGGAATGGAAGACTGGATGTATCTTCCCCAGGAACCGGGGTAGCTGTAGCAGTATGGTTACCAGGTTGATGATCTGTGTGATCTGGAATGGCCCTAGGTATTTCGGTCCCAGCTTTTTGCATGGCACCCGCAAGCGGAGGTACTTGGTTGATAAATATACCATGTCCCCCACCCGAAAAGGCTTTTGGGGTGTCCTTTCCTTGTCTGCCAGCACCTTTGTAGCCTCTTCTGCTCGTACTAAGGCCCTCTTCATGTTCCCCCAAATCCCACTAATGTGGGCTATCCAGTCCTGGGGTTGATAGGGAGGGGTCCTGCTGTGAACACTCGGGGATCAGAACAAAGTCCAGACCATGTACCACCTGGAAGGGGGTAAAACCGGTACTGCTGTGCACTGCATTATTGTATGCCACTTCTGTGAATGGTAGCACGTCAGCCCAGTCGTTTTACTGATAGGAGATGTAGCACCGTAGATATCGCTCCACCATCGCGTTGGCCCTTTCTGCTGTCCCATTGGTACTGGGGTGGTTCGCCGAGCTGAGTCCCTAAAACAACCTGATGGAACAGATGAACTCACACCAGAAGCGGGCTGTAAATTTCATGCCCCGATCCGAGATTATCCACTGGGGCAACCTGTGCAGGTGGTATACCTGCACGCTGAACATCGTAGCAAGTTTCCGTGCAGACGGTAACCCCTTTACATGGTACAAAATGGGCCTGCTTGGAGAAAAGGTCGACTACCATCCCGATCACTGTGTAAGCATGGCTCTCCGGTAGTTCCACGACAAAGTCCATCGCTATCTCCTCCCATGGTCGGGTTGGATACGTCACTTTCTGCATCAGCCCTGGTGGCCTCCTGGTACGAGGCTTTGCAGCTCCGTACATAGGCTTCAATATCCGCCTTCATTTGGGGCCACCAGAATTGGGATCTCGCTAGTTGCAGGGTCTTGAGGAATCCTGCCTGCTTTACATCATGGCATCTTTGTAATGCCCTTATACTCACTGCTTATGGGACATATAATTTATCGCCCTTCCAAGCCAGTCCATCCCTTTTTATTAGCAGGGCTTGGTGGTCCCGCAGCCAGGGATCATCCTGGGTGGCCTTCTGCAGTTCCTGGACAAGGTCGCTGGCCAGGTGGCGTGCAACCACTTGCGCCACCACTTGCCTGAAGGGAGGCATAATGGCTTGTACCACTTCCTCCCACTTGCTCTTATATTGGGGCATGCATGACAGTGTGTCTGCCAGAAAGTTTTTCCCCCCGGTACATATAGTAACTGAAAGCAAAAGCACTGAAAGTATTGCGCCCACCGTATGTGTTTTGGGGACAGGCGCCGTGGTGTCTGCAAAGCCTCCAGATTTTTGTGATCCATCCACACCTCAAACAGTTCCTTTGTGCCCTCTAAGAAATGTCACCACATCGCCAATGCCCACCGTATGGCAAACGCCTCCTTCTCCCATATCCCCCACGCTCGCTTTGTATCTGTTAGTTTATGGGAGGTGTAGGCACAGGGCTGTAATGTCCCTTGGCATTGTTCCTCTGGAGTAACACTGCTCCCACCGCGACATCATCGTCTTGGACAATGAACGGCAAGTCAGGGTTCGGATGCAGTAGAATCAGCTCCTTAGCAAAGAGGGCCTTCAGGTCCTCAAATGCCTTTTGGCAGGCCAACGACCACACCAGAGGTTGACCGGGGCATGGCTTGGCTGCTGCTTGTCGGGTATGGAGCAGGTCCGTTAGAGGTAAGGCGACAGCAGCAAAGGAGGGGATGAACTGCCAGTAAAAATTGGCAAACCCCAAGAAGCCTTTGCAGCTGATGGCAGGTTCTTGGGGCCTGTCCCTCCAGCACAGCCCTGACTTTACTTGGGTCCATCTCCACCCCCTCCCCCGATATTTGGTACCCTAGGTAATCCAACCGGATTTGGTAGAACTCACACTTGGACAGCTTCACATACAGTTGGGCCCTCAGCAGTTTTTCCAACACCTGTCATAGTAGTCGAACGTGGTCTGCCATGTTGGAGGAGTAGATCAGGATGTCGTCCAAATACACAAGCACCCTGCGATAGAGGTGTTTTTGCAAAACCTCATTAAAGAATTGCATGAACACCACAGGGGCTCCCTGCAAACCGAATGGCATGACTTGAAAGTGGTAGCTGCCTAGCGGACAGTTGAATGTCATCTTCCACTCATCTCCTTTTTTGATCCGGACCCTGTAATACGCTTCCCTAAGGTTGAGTTTTGTAAACACCTTCCCCTTGGCCAGATTGGCCAATAGGTCCTTCATCAAAGGTAGTGGGTACATGTTCTCGACGCAAACCCCGTTGATGCTGCGAAAGTCTACACACAGGTGTAGGGATCCACCCTTCTTCTTCTTAAAGAGCACTGGAGCTGCAATCCGTGATTTTGCCAGTTGGATGAAACCCCTTGCCAAGTTCTTATCAATATATTGTCTCAGTTCCTTCATCTCCTTAGGCATCATGGCATACACCCGGGGCTTCGGCAATTTGGCCCCTGGCAAGATGTCGATTGCACAATCGGTTGGCCAGTGAGGAGGTAGTGCATCACATTCACGCTCACTAAACACCTCAGCAAGGTCAGCATACACCTCCGGGAAGGGGACCTTCCCCTCGTGCTCTCCTGTTCTACGGGTGCCTCCCTGGCTCTCTCTCTGCCCTTGTTTGCTTGTTCCTGGGCAGGTGGTCGAGATTTGATAAATAATTAAATAAATGCATAATAATGTGCATTCCACTGAATAGATTGATAAACCTCCAACGTGAATGAGTGCCATTCAGAAATGCCTTAATCATCTTCCTTTTGCCTAGGTTGCATAAATGATTATTTATCCTGTCACTAATATAATTACCTTAACAAAAATTAAAAAGCTAGAATCAGACATAGGAATCAGGATTAGTGTGGAGAAACAGGTTTTAAATGAAGTTCAAACATGCTGCACCATTCCTATTCTAAATAGATATGTGTAAAAATCTTTCTTGATAATCTAGTGTGACAGTGGCTAACCTGGTGCCCTCAGATATTTTGGATTACTGTTCCCAGGTGCTCCATGGTGAGAGATTATGGGTGTTGTATCACAAAATATAAGACCAGCGCTCAGTTCTCTAACCTTGCCTTGATAGCATCTATGTATGTATAAATCTTTAAAGTATCATTTAAATATTGTAAATTAACACACACACACACACACACACACACACCTGTTAATTGAATATAGGCTAATAAAGCTGTCAAATTTAGTTTTTGTAACACCTTTCAATAATTTTAATTCCAATAATATTGATTTAGGTATAAGTTGCCTTAGGAATTCAGCCCTGTACCAGGTTACACATATACAAACAACCCACTGTTACCAAACACAAACCTCACTGTTAGTGAACTATAAGTAACTTGCATTACTGCAAAAATCCATATTCTCAGCACACACAGCTTCAACCTAGACTTTTTTTTAGATTAGTCAAAATTCTATACAAAATCCCATAGCTATATTTAATAGCTACATTTGTATTATGGAATAATTTAATTGCACCCTAAACTTATCCTTTCTTTCTCAATTTCATGGGCAAAAATGTATATAAGCACAGGAGAGTAAATAACATAGACAGCAGATGACCTTAAGGAATGTGTTAAATATTTTTAAAAGAAATATTCATGTGTTCTATGAATGTGAAAGTTCGCCCAACTTTTTTTTAACTGCACTATGTAGCATAGAATCTTCACAATCAGAACAACTTTTATTCACATTTAAAAGATATAAATCTTATGTTTAGATTGATTCCTAAGTTTCATTTTGACATAGTTTCTTTCTTTGAATATTTTATCTCAAACAATAAACCTCTCCAAAATATATCCATACAAATTTCTTATTTTTCTTATTAAAGATTCCAAATAATGTTTTTCTGAAGTGCAGTTTCATTTGTTTGCATTGTAGTTTAAAAGATTCAGATGACTTAGGTACCATCTATGAACAGAGGTAGAATAAGTGAAATATATTTACAGTATGTCAGACAGCATTGCTCAGGAATATTTGGAGTAAAATATGATATGAACCAAAAGGGCTTAAAACCTGAAATAGTTAATACAAATGCCAAGGGGTGGGTTTTTTTGTTCATATATCAATCGATATTGATTTTGTATTTAGAGAGCACGTGGTTTCACAACCCAATAGCAAATGAAATTACTGCTCACACAAATGAACTGACAGTAAAACCATCAATGACTAATGGGATGTGAATATGCAACTTTGTGACTTGGAAGGAAAACAAATATCAAATCCTCCCTCTCCCACATGTAAAATTTCACAAAAATAAAAGCCCTTGATATCCCCTGTGAATAACACTAATAAGAGCAAAAATAATAAGAAGGCTAATGACAATAATATAAAAATGGATGCTCAGACCCAAAGCACTATTCCAAGTCAATTTTCAATGACATTTCTCTGATGCAGTCATTTGTTGCTGAATGTGTTCATCTTGCCTATTAAGAATAATTAGCAGGCTTGCTCAGTGATTTTCTGGCTTCTTACTGCGATTCTCCCTCTTCAATGATTACACCATTTTAACTTTTAGAATGGTATTTTTTTATATGATAGTGTCAGAGATTACAGGGTCATAAAAAGAAAGACTGACATATAATTTGGAGTTACAAAAAAGTTTAAAGAACAAAAGTAAACTCTATTTTTAAACAAGAACAGCATTTTAATTTAACTGCTTCTTAATAGGATACAAAACTAAACACTTAATTTAGAATTGAAAGATGCAGGATTATTTATTTGGGGACATTGTAGACAATTTATTGGTCACCCATCATGGAAATAGTACTGAAAGGATGAATAGGATATATTTCCAAAACTATTTTACTGGAAATACATCCACTTGAGTTTCATTTTAAGGAAATAATGCTTCATCACCCCATGTATTCTGTTCCGTTATACTGCTACATTTATTTCATTTTAAAAAGACTCAACTAGGAAATCTGTCTTAAATTACTTAAGTTACATAAAATTATTTAAGAGTGAATCTTAGTGCCAGATACAAGCATCAGATCACCCCAAAGTATAACCCAATAAAAGTAAAAGTAAAATCTAAGCCTAATGCTAAATTAATTTGCTAAAACATTTAGGTAGTATTATGGATCGAGTCAGTAAATTTTTACAGCAGATTTTGATGGATAACTGTATAGTCATCTAAAAGGGGATCCAATATTTAATGTCCAACAGCACCAACCCTTACATAGTTACACAGAAGTCAATTACTGGGATCTATTTGCCTTATTGCTAAATAAAACTGCTTCAGATTCTATTTGAAAGAAGTTACTTTTGCCACATTGTCTCCCATCTATTCATTTGTAAAGATATTTACCATGTGTGTATGTGTATGTGTGTTTAAAGACGTAATGTAAAGCAGAGTATGATACTTGACCATTGTGCTATATTACATATAATTAGATTTTATATTATGGGTAAATATTAAAAGACTCTGCATTCCCTTTATTTTAAAGCTCTTGTATATCATTTTTTTTAAAGATGGGCTGTGTTTCTAGTTAGGTCTGCTTATACCTCTGAATTCTCCAACTAATTGAAACAGTTATAACTACCTTGAGAGCCCACAAAAAGAACAAATGTGTCCTTTTACTCTGCTAGCCAGTGTCCTGAATTAGCATTAAATGAGCATTTCATCAACATTTTTCCTTCTTAAAAATGTCCCTCTAAAGCTTGAATAGACTTGAGAAAGAAGATATTTGATAGCACTAACAAAGATTTCTTTGTAACTTTGACATTAGAATATCACCTGCCAAAGGAAGGTCCTTAACATGCAAATGTCATTATCATCAAGAACCAAAGCAAACAGATACCTTCTGCAGTTCCTTCTCAATTTCTGACAGCCATTAATATTCACTATGGGATTCAGCTTTTGCGCTATTGTAGACACTTAGTTAACTCAGGGGGAATAATTTGCAGTCACATTAAAGTGTAAATTGTTTACCTGCATATATACTAATAGGATTAAATATAAAATGAATTTATATTTGAAAATAATATAAATGTATGGAATGGATAGGAATATTTGAAAATCTTGGTTCAAGAGAAATATTGGACAATGGTCATTAATGCAGATCCATCTTGCATGAAGTTAGGGACAGGTTGCAAGGAGTGATACTATGTATACATGATTAAATACAACCCAACTGTTGAAATAAGATAAATATGCAAAAAAGACATATTTACATACTATAATATCTGAAAGCAATCTCAGAGTAAAATAGCCAAATAAAAGAAACAGAATTTTTTTTATAGCAGGTTGATTTTTAAAAACTGCAATATCAGCTGTAATTAATATTCTATTTTCAGTGTTGTTGGAATGAAATCACTGAAAATTGACAAATATTGATCTTAATATTTATTAACATTTGTCCTTTCCTCTCTAAATTGAAATAAGAATAAAATGGAATAAGTGAATATAGGTTTAGAAACACTATATAATTATATAATTAACTTTTCCACCACTCAAAAATCACATATAATTGTTTGAAATAAGTAATTATTCAGGATGTGGATGTGTGTTTTATATAATATGAATTTATATATATGTATATCCACACATCCACACAAATGCACACACACAATATAAATAATGCATATTGTTATATAACTCCTTGTTCTATTTTTATACTGAGCATGAACCCAACAAAATGGAACCAATCCAACACACCAGTTTTCTAACTGAATAAGGATACTTTTGATAGCCTTTTCATTTCCATCAGTTAACAGAACTTCTTTGACATCTGCAGAAATAGCAACCTGGAAAGGGGAGGGGGGAGGGAGAGAGAGAAAGAGCACAGCAAACAATGAGCAAATATGCTTGTCTGTGTGGAAGTGAAGACAGGAGTGACAAGCCTTCAGTATCATGCTTCCTCACCTATTTCCCTGTAACAGTCTTCAATCTTTTTTCATTTTATGTCTGCATTATTTTAATCATTCAATCAAATCAGTCAATACTTTTATCATTCCATTTGCGGGAGCCTCTATCTTGCTATCATTCAGTTCCGTAATTGCATTGTGACAGCGGATGATGGTATTCTGAGAGGCTTTCATTTGCGGGCTTCTGTTTATCTAGTAGAGCCATCATCCGAGGCTGTCACTCTGCCTTTCAGCTTGCTTCTGTCTGACTGCCTGATGCCCTTCATATAACTTTGCATTGCAGGCAGATGGCTTTGTAAGGGTAATTTTTTTGTGAGCTTTGACATGCTCGCACATTGGGCTGTAACCTCGACACATTGTGTAAGAACGACAGGTTTGTCAAATGCCAATCAGTGTAACAATATGCTTTTATTTGTAGAGACATAAAAACTTGTCTAATGCACTGCACTGCTACATAATATCTCCTGAATACATGACTCAGAACCTAGAGAATGGTGAATGACGCTTCTGAATGGCCAATCTAATTCAAAAGAATCTAATTACCGAGAGCTCTGGATCATGTTTGTTGGTGTAATAATGCAGGCAAAACATTAGCAGCTATATCATGGTGCTCCAACTGTGATTCGCCAGGCTATTCCTGTATCTTAGCAAATGGTGAAGTATAATCTGAAAGGGGGGGCGGTGGAGCGCTAGCTATGGCTCTGAAAGACGGTGTGTATGTGGCCTGGAATGTCACAACAAGAGATATTGACTACACTGAGGTAAAATGTTTCTCCTCGTCGAGGCAACCATAAAATCGATATAATACGAAAGCCAGTCAGTCTAGAAGCTCTCTGAAGATTCTGCAGCTTGACTGCAGCTGATTCTGTTGACAGTTCTCTGACCCAGTCGTTGGAGGCACTGGAACATTTTTCCCTTTTGTTCCCCCCTCTGAATAGAAATGGGATTGAGAAAAGACCTACCATAAGCCCAGCCAAGCATGTCATGCCACCCCCCAGCTCACACACAGCAAGGCCCCTGAAAGAGAGAAAGGAAATGGTAGAACCCATACAAATTAGATGAAAATGGTCAGAGAGACATATATGTTACAAGAACAAATTGCCATCTGTAGTGAACACCGAGGTAGCAGGAAGTAGCAGAGGCATGACTGGGCTACCTCATGTCGTTTTGCGTTTTAAAAATAATTATGAAATAGAAAAGTCACAAAGCAGGCAAACCAGTGGGGGTTCCCTCATTAGTGTTCAGTGCAACATTACCACCGCTGAGCTGAAAAAATCCGAGAAGGTTCTTTCTTTCTCCCTTGTCAATGGCTCTGTCTTTTAGAACTAAACTAGCTAGAGTAGCGAAAGATAATTGTTAGGAAAGGATAACATTGTTAATTCACATTCATTCCTTCAAAAACAGTTAGACAAGTAAATGGAGGAATTAATATTATTTCTCTTTCTCTTTCTCTCTCTTTCTTTCCTCCTCCCCCCTCCTCTCCTTTTCTACCTCCCTCTGCCTCTGGAGAACTGTAGAATGAAATAGTTAGCAATTGTAACAGACATTTAGAATGAACTTAAGTTAAAAAATAACAACAGCAAACAGGTGAAAAGGTAGCTCGTGCCTTTTTAATTGGAAATAGATTACAAAAGATTGTTTTAAAAGGTCTGTTAGAACAGCCACGTTGCCAGTAAAATCACTTGGCAAGAATCATGTTGCTCATAAGTAAGATTTTTCAAAAATAAGTATGTCTGTGGCACAGCTGAAAACGTAGTGCAATATCAGGCATTTGCTCATGATGGGCTTGAACATGTACACATGGAATACCGATTCGAAAGTGTGTTTTTGTTTTTTTAACCTCTTAATATAAAACAACTTACTATCCATAATTATGGTAAAATACCGTTTCTATGCAGTCTGGTGCTAGTAGTCATGATAATTAAATATATTTCTAGTGATATTCATAAAATAGGGTATTCTTACAATGATTTTTCTGTTTTCCAAGTCTTAACTGCCTTCTAGTTTTTTATTGTACATCTTCCCTTTGGATTAGACAAAGCCAAAAGGGTTTCCAAGAAGTAGAGTGTCCCTATACAAACATACCCAGAGGGGTTCATAGGGTTTAGAAAGCCCATCTATTAATCCCTATCATCTCCAGGTAAGACTGAAAAAAAATCCTGCCTAAACACCTAAACAGCCGCTGTCAGTCTCTGGAGATAATATGGGTTAGATGGATTAATAATTTAGTTCAGTATAAGGAAGCTTCCTATGTTTTTGTGATCAATACTGGAAAAGCAGGGGGGGGGGAAACAAGACACAACTCTACACATGCATATTAATAAAGTCAGAACTTTGTCATGCATTCAGCCAGAAAAAATTAAATGACCTTAGTGGAATGTATTTTGAAAGTAACACAAAGCATCTGTTTCTTCCCCTGGATTTCTTTGGAGTTTGAGATGTATCAGAGTGACATGCATGTTTGGATGAAACAGCATTTTCAAGTTCTCAGCATATCTTTCTTGTAAATGTAGCATCTGCAGAGAAGTTTTTCTCAAAATTGTAGTGTCTGATAAATTGCATGTGCAAAAGCCCATAGATCTAATCTTTTCCTGGGGAAATTTTCTACAAAGAAATGCTAATGCTGCTATTCCACTTTTCACTCTTCACACCTAGGACTCTTTAATCATTCAAAACAAAGCTGATGTACTCAGTGGAAGTTGAGGACCTGTCATATGTTCAATCTATGCCAATTTCTTTTTTCCCCCTTTTTTCTTCTAGTAGGTAGACTTACAGTAGGAAGATGGCAGCATCCACCTTTGTGTGAGCATTGAAAAGCCAGACTGGCCTTGATATGAACAATGCATCTTAGTAACATCTCATCAACATTAAAAATGCACATTGAAGTTTGAATTGATGGATATCCTGCTTTTGACATCTATGCCACCCAAATCAGTTTTCACACTGATTTCTTCAGTTCAAATGTGTCCCAGGACAGCAGAAAGGAAACTTTTATGTGGTCTAGATATCCAACTAGCTCTCATGTGTAAACACAGCAGATAACGATATTGTGCAGACATTCATCTGCAGGTTTCTGCCTCGGTTCAATTATTGCTAGTGTCAGTATTTTGATGAACAGCTTAAAAACTGATATAAAAATGAAGGATTTTGTCAAAAACAGTAAAAAGTTATTTTCTACAACTGAACTTAACTGGACTTATGGAGCTATGTCTAAGAGTGATGTATGAATGCATAAGGTCCTCTTTACATATGACAATTACAAAGGAATGATACCCAGTCTATAGCCCAATGGAACATTCAGTGTTTGATTGGGGTATTGGACTTAATAATGGCTCTGAATTTGTTCTGATGGTGATGTTGGAACTTAAGGGTGCAATCTGTGAAACCCTCTGATGGACTGTTTCCTGTGTGAATCTACAGTAGTTGGAGATAAAATCTGCACTCTCCATTTCCTTTGGAACAGGCATAAATGGCGTCAAGAAAAAAAAATATTTCTTGTATTTTTGTATTAGGCAAAGTGGAATGTTGACTGTCCTAGCTTCCAGTAAGAATTTTGAGAGTGGGTTCACTTACCTATGAATTTAGGGAAATTCCATCACTTAATAAATGGCTTGGAGAAGTTAAATAAGTATCTCCCTTCATTGTAAGAGACAACCTCCATCTATTGGTCCTGAGATTTTATATCAGTTTCTTAACAGCCTTGGTGGAGCAGTGGGCTAATGCCTCCTTAAGTAACACTAGCTGCCTGCAATTAGTGCAGGTTCGCATCCCACCAGGCTCAAGGTTGACTCAGCCTTCCATCCTTCCGAGGTAGGTAAAATGAGGACCCAGATTGTTGGGGGCAATTAAGCTGACTTTGTAATAATGCTGCTTGGGGTTTGTGTGAAAGCCCTAATAAGCAGGCATATACATAGAATGAAGGCTACTGCTAAGTTTGTAAGCCGCCCTGAGTCTTCGGAGAAGGGCGGGATATAAATGGAATTTTTTAAAAAAAATCTTCAGTAAACCACTTTCATATAATCACACAATAACATTATGTGTGTATAAGAGCAATAGAAAAAATAAAACATAAGAAATGGTCAATTTGTGTTCTTGACACTTTAAAAATAATATAGATTAGAAAAAACTGATATGAGTTAGCAGCATCAGGTCTTAGAAAACTCAATAGGGTCAAGTAAGTAAACTTGGAATAGATTGGAAGGTGGCAATGTGAAAAAATAAAATAATAGCTCAAATGTTGAGTCACAGGAAAAACTGTACATATGGAAAAGAGAACTGGAAAGGAACTGTCACATGCTGAATTGGTTAAAGTCCTGATGCCAGCAATTTCAATTTTTAATCTGTCCCTATTAGTTACTTGATGTTTTTCCAAGGATATAGCCATAATCTTTGTGATCCCATACTTCTACATCCATTGTCTTCCCCTCTGTCAGCCCTTCAAGACAGATGAGGTCAGAAAACAGAATTCACAAAAACTTTTGAATTCTGCTTTACTGTTGGAGAATACAATAACATAATCTTGAAAACATGAGTTTTCTTCTGCCCCTTCGTATACCAAACAGTATTATGGTGGAATTATCTTGAGTTTCTTTCTCACTCCCTCTTCTTTCACAAGGCTAAATTGACATTAATTTAATAGTTTTTACATTTCTTCCCAAAGGATATCTCCATACACCTGAATACCCTTCTCCTATTTTACTCAAATATAATAATCTTTTTTTTGTCTATGCAGGGCTTTTTTTCTCATAGAATGCTCAGAACGGAGTTCCGGCACCTTTTTTGAATGGAACCTTGTAGGGTAGGCAAGGCGGGTTGTATGACTTGTTGTGTGAGTCTATGCATCACATGTTCCAAGTTTGTGAGTTTTTGCATAATGACTCAAAGAACACTCTGCTTTTGTTTGCTCCAGGACTGATTAAAAACCCATCATACTCTTAGTAACAATGGTAACAAACAACAAATACATAATTAAAGGAATTTGACTATTTGTTTTACTCTTTTTTGGTATTTACTTTTTATAGGTATTACCCCTGTAAAGAACAATGCTTTCACTATTCTGACCTTTATGTCATAGGTTTATGCCCCTTTCTTCTCCAGTCATATCCTGTCTGCATCTATTATATTACTTCATCTTTTACATTCTATGATGTTATCACTTTGATTTTTACATTGATTGTTATGAAAGGAAACAAAAAGGTACTGTTGTAGGAATGTTCTATAGACTATTAATCAGTTATATAATTTGGATAATGCCCTACTAGATCATGTTACAGAACTTTCAGAGAAAAGAGAGATAACAGTAATGGAACTTTACTGTTCTTTACAGTAACTTTCAACCACTTGGTCATCCGCTGAAAAACTAACTCATGCAAGCCTGCAAGGTCCCCAAGTTTCTATATGATCTTGCTGACTGTTACATTTCCCATAACAATTAGAACTGAAAACTATACTTGATTCTAACTAGTAGGAAAAAGCTTACTGAAGAGGTAGAAGCAGTGGGGACTTTGGAAGAAGTGGTCATTTAACTTTGGGATTCAAGTTACTTCAGAAAAAAAATCAGTGTACAAATACTGACTTTAGGAGTGCTAATTTCAACAAGTATTAGGCAGATCCCACGGAAGGAAATTCTCAGATCAAATGAAACACACAAAGAGTGAGGACTTCTAAAAAATAAGGTACTGGAAGTGAAATAACCCACCATTTTGATGAGAAAACCATGGGGTCATAATGCTGAGAATGTATAGGGAGTTCTTGACTGAGCAGAGTTAATATGGATTTGTATGGAAAATGGAAGATGGATTTAATCACTAACGAGATATATTAGCTAGTAAATTATATCTGCTAAAAGAAAGTGAGGAAGACTTAACACTCAAGGAAATTTAAGCTCACCAAGGAAGCCAAAAGAAAACAGTTTCTTTTTTGACTATTCAATAGAAAAGGAGAAAGGGGAAAAGGCCCACTGCCAACATCTGCAATTGCCACAGAATTTCTCAGTATCCCTGTCCATCATGTTTATAGTACATGGATACAGCCTTTGTATGGACTGATATCCTAATTGTATATTATGTAGGACTCTTCATTATGAACAGAAAAAGGGATTCTCGTGCCTGTTAGCTCTGACATCTGCAGAAGATAATATATTCATAGAATTCTAAAGGTCAGGAAGGTACATGAGAGTGTTTGGTACCAATATATTCAGAAATGCAATGGAAACCTCAAAAACTGGATGGAGTAAAGAGAATAAGGGATTTTACTAAGAGCACAATTTCTTTGTAGGGTCTGAGTTTGGCAAGGTATCATTTGCCATTGCAGAATTCTTTATAAATTGTATCCTTGTTCCAGACTGACATGACACCATTTTCCCCACAAGTAGTAATTTGGAATAATGTTTTAAAAACTCAGTTGTTTCTTATTCTGGCAAAACAAAAAACACAAAGAAGAGTTCTGTATAATTACTGCCATTTCCCGTTAAGCTTCCTCGGTTTTTTAAAGAAAAAGGCCCTTCTCATACTAACCATTTCCCAAGATCAATTAACCAAATTAATTAACTGAAGGAACCAGGAATACACCAACCCGGCCAGATCAAATTGGTTGGGCGGATATTATGGGAGATAGGCAGTCCCTCAAGTAACCAGATGTGATGGAATGTAGTGGGTTAGATTCCCAGGAGGGAGGGGATGCATTCCAGAGAAATAAGAGACAACTCAGTTCAGATGTTTTGTGTGAGACTCAGAGGATGAAGATAGTCCCTCCTTAATAGTTTTAATAGTTTTGAGAGTTTATGCTTCATGACGGTAGTACTCTGCTTCAATTTGGCAATATTTGGCAATAGGTGTGAAACAATAAAACTGTTTGGAAGAATCGCTACATGTCTGTCTTGGGTTTTGGAGCCTGACACCAAGCCCTATGCCATATGAAACATGTAAAAGTGCTTCTGATGTATGCTACATTGTCAGAGCTGTGATGGTGCAAAATTCTGAAGGCAAAATAGATATCTGGATTTCTTCAGGGTCTGGATTTCTTCATAATTAAGATTAACTGAATTGTAATCTATGCAATACTACTCACTGAATACTTGACAATGCAAATGAAAGCTGCGGATCTCTGTATGGTCCCACAGAAGAGGCAGAAGAAGTTGTGTGATAGAACAATGAGTCCAAGGTTTAACCACGCTTACTTATTCACATAATGTTAGTTGTTCATTTCTTGTTAACTCTAAATGCAAATGATATATACTCATTTCCCTATAATCAGAAAGAGATTATTTCTAGCTATTATGAAGTATAAAAAAAATCAAATGCTAAAAATGTCTATATATAGCTCCCCCCATGAAATAACATTTACAATAATGATTTATTGAGTTCTTCTGATTCAGTTTTATTTTTTAAAAAATTAGGCTTTCTCTCATCATCTCTGTGTGCCTACTAATGAGAATCTTTCTCCTTTCAGGTATTGAAAAAAACATAAAAACACTACATACAGTAAGCCACTTAAACAGATTAGGAAAGCACATCTGTTACCTTGAAGTTCTTTTGATGGGTTTCATCTATCAGAACCATGACATTGGGTCCTTATGGCAAACATAGATATCCTATCTGAATTCAGACTCTTTCAATTTACTCTTTGTTTGACATTAAGCTCAATAGCCAACAGTATACCAATAAAACGATGTTAATTAAATATCTGTAGTTTGGGAAAAATTGAAATGTTCATTACTTTTTAAGACAGCAGTAAAAAAACAGAGTGGATCATCCATATATTAGCCATTACAAAAATAACCTTTTTATTTGCTGGTTCATCAGTGTCCACTGATTATATGAACTGGTCATATAGTTTTCAAACTGTGATGACAGTGTTATTGGTGGATGCCAAGGCTGACCACTAGAAATAGCCATTTTGCTTCAAGTCTCCCAGAGAATAAACTCACTGTCTAAAAAACAGATTTTTCAGAGATTCCACCATTGCTAATTCTTAAGTCAATCAAAACTAAGATATCTAGCCTATTACTTTTTCTGTATTATACCAGCATTCCTAGAAAGATAGAGAGCAGAGGAGTCAATGAGACAAGGAATCAATTTTGTGAAACAGAAAGAAGAGAGAACAACAGAGATCTCTGATGCCAGATTTTTGCTTTAAAAATACAACCTACCTTCCTAAAGAACATTTTGCTGACTTTCAAAATAAAGGTCAGAGTAAATAATGTCTTTATTTTTCTACCAAACTTCACAATCACTATCAATCGATTGATGCCTCAGTTTTGTTTCCCAAAAATCAAAGCGAAAAAAAATGCCTTGAGTGGAAATCAAAAGTCTTTGAGATATAGCAGAAAGCTTGCTATGCAATATTAGTACCCAAAGGCAGCTCCCAATTCTTTGCAATAGCAGCACAGTTTCACCTTAATTTTTTTTTAGAAACTGAGTCTTAGGATTTAAATCATAGCAAATTTTGCTATGCAAATAAAATAGTAATGGATTGAAGTTGGTAATTTATGTCCTGGTTTCATACCTGAAAATTTCATGGTGCTTGAGGCAGTAGTAAGCTAGTATTTCTTCAGAAGGCCAGATACCTACAAAAAAAACAAGAACAAAGTAATATTTTAAGACATATTTTTATATCTCCATAAGTTGATCTTATATTGGATTTTTAAACATAGTTCAGAACACAAAAGGTCAAAGAACATTCCCCACCTCAAGTAGGATGGCTTGATGGAAGGGATGAAAAAAAATCAAGATGATGACTATTATGTCATGATCAAAGCCCCACCCATTTTCACCATGTACTATGTATATGTATTGCATGTTAAAAGGGGATGTGGCTTCCATCATGCAACTGGCTCTCACATCAAGTATCAATATTTCTTTTAATAACAGCCAGGATGGGCAATTTTGTTAATTCTTAGTGTTGTTACTGAGTGTTGCTCTATTTTAATCCTGAATTCTGTTTTTACTAAAATGATTTTTAAAATTTTATATTTTATTTCACTCGAGACTTCCCCCCACTTTATACTATCAGCATGTAGGTATATAATGGATTGAGATACGAATAATTCACTATTATAGAAGAGTTTTACTGAAGAATGCACTACCTTATATCAAGAAAAGACCAAGAAAAAGTATTTTGATATCATACCATCCATCCTTCTTTACCAGAGCATTATAATTATACAGTTCTGTATACAGTATATTATTTTTATATAGTCCACATGTATAATTGTTTAATCATTTTTAGGATTTCCTAATTCATATTTGCACATAAATCAAGGAGAAAGAATCGATGGAAATAGACAACTACAGTACATCTACAAAATAAAAAATGCACTAAGTAGAATAATAGAAATGTTCTAATATAACCTTGAAAATGAAAGATAACTTTAAAAAAATACATAAATTTATAACTCCAAAACCCTAGGCAAAGAGGTGAGGTGGGTGTTATTGGATAGTGAGAAGGTAGTTAGTCACCCGAACATAGAGCACTGAGTACCAGGCAGAAACGTCCAGGCACCATGACAATGGGAGTGTTATGGGATTGATTTCCCGATTGATCTGGGGAGGGTTGGCATGACAGAGGGGCTATGATAAACTAGTATAAGCCCTTATCCCCCATCCCCAGTCCCATGTTTCCCATTTGGGAGAGAGTAAACAGCAACACTGCCAGTAAACCCAGCCCCACAAAGCATTCCACCAAAATCCAAACTGAATTCAGATCTTAGATCCAGAAATCACCTCCAACTGAAGCTTTGGAAGGGAAAGATGAAACACATGAGTTATCACTGATGAATAATAAATATGGTTTATACTCAAATTTATTTATTTATTTATTTTATTTTATTTTATTTTATTTTATTTATTTTATTTTATTTTATTTTATTTTATTAAACTTATATACCGCCCTTCTCCCGTAGGACTCAGGGCAGTTCACAAGGTTTTTTTAAAATAATGCAACAAGTTACAAAAATTAAAAACAATTAAAATAATTACACTAACCTTGAAATAAAAACCCAATTACAATTAAAAATACAATTAAAACCCCAGTTAATACTCTCAGTCTAGGCCAGAAAGCTCGAAGAGCCAGGTCTTCAGGTCCCGGCGGAATGAACGAAGGTCAGGGGCAGTCCTAAGCTCTACAGCTGGTTCCAAAGGGCCGGTACACCCACAGAGAAGGCCCTCCCCCTGGGTATTGTCCGCCGGCAATCTTTTACCGGCGGTACCCTGAGGAGACCCTCCCTGTGGGAGCACACAGGACAAAGGGAGCTTGATGCCGGCAGCAGGTGTTCCCTCAAATATCCTGGACCCAAGCTATTTAGGGTTTTATAGGTCATCACCAGTTGCTTTAGTGTCCATAGACTCCAGTGCAACGTGTAAAAGACAAGATTGCTAGTGTCTCCTTTGGTATAACTTGGGTCTGCTGCAGGGATGTAGCTTGGTCCTCCCACAAGGCCACTAGTCAATTGCCATTCAGCATCAGTACCTGGCTATGCAACCCTCTAAGACACCAAGGTGGGCAAGTCTCAGTTCCAAAATGCTAAGAGAGCTAATCATTGCCTTATTAGTTTGGCTCTGTAGAAATCCCATGTTTTCTGACTTTAACTCAGTTTCTTTGTGTTTCCTGGAAGAGCATGCAGGATGCGATTGCTGTAGTACTGACTGGAAAGGTTTCCTCTACAAACTTCTAAAATTCAAACTTAGGAGGGAGAGGAAGAAAAAGACACATGAAAAATACCTCTTTATTTCTCTTTCACACATTTCCTGGGAGTTTCTCCTCTCCATCTTCTTCCAGTGTCATGGCATGACAACGTTTGATCATTGTTATATTCTCTAACACAGATATTATTTAAATACTGAAATATGCGAAAAACAGTTGTGCATCAAAATCAAACCAAACTACTGCAAATTGCAGAGCTTCAAAGGTATCATATCTCATTAGATCAGTCAAGCTTGCAACAGTAGAAAAGCTGGTCTCTTGTATTTCAAAAAATATTTTGTGGATTACACTTTAACTTTTACAGTTAAATCCCACTTAAGTAATTGGCTGATTTAGAACCATATGGCACTCATTTCAAAGTGAATATATTTAAATCAACATTTATGTCAAATCAAACACATGGCATAAAAAGTCCATTTATTACCATTTATTATTCATACATTTCTATCATGTTTTCAAGAAAAGTCTTAAGTGCCTGCATTTATCCCTTTTCAATTAAGCTAAATTTTACCTTGGTGAAACATATTGCATATTGCACCTTGTACTACAAATTTTGGATTATTCTCATTGTACATCAAGTACATGGATTATTCTCATTGTACATCAAGTACATGTCATCCACTGATCTTAGTAACATACATTACCCTTTACTTGCATTTTACAGCCCCCCCTTTTAATGATAGACTTTTTAATTCATGGTTTACACACTTCCTTTTTCCTCTCGGGACTGTTGAAGAACATCAGACTGGGCTTTCGATGATTCTTGGGCAGTTTACTGAGTAGAGTTAATTAGGCTACCTATAAAAATACGATCAAAATAGCAGCAGATTTGAAGGGAAAACAAAATATTAGTAGAAGTGTCTCTGGAATCTAAAAAAAAAGCTGCGCAGAGTGTTTATACAGCCTTCTGGGACACCTTCCCTGTCTCCTTCAAAAGGCTGTTCTACTTCCTCCTAACCTTGGTCAATGAAACTAAGCTTGAGATCAATATTGTCTCTTCTTAGCCTTGTTCCTCATTCTCCTTTTGTCTCTTTATTAGTGCTAAATATAAAGTGCCTGAAGTGACAGACTTGCCTTAAAAACATCTTCCACTTCTTTGTAAGACATATATGTTAAATTATTTAATGACCAACATGCAAGTTAATTAATTTAATATTAACACAAGCAGTTTTGCAAATGTTGCCCGTTTCTCCCACCTTGGCAATATTACATGGTTAGTGTATTGTGCAGAAAGGCAGCAAGTACACAATGACAATAGTGCATCAAGAAGCTATTGTGCTGTCAAAAAATACCAGCAGAGGGAGAAATGCCTACATTTGCTGCCCCTGATACAATTCAGGTTAGTACTCAAGCCACATTAGTAGCTGTTGCTAATAACATTAGCAGGAAGATCATGGACAGGATCCTTTAAATCCCACCCAATTAAGTCAGGTACAAGCTATGTATACTGCTTCTTTCCATTATTCTCCAGGACTACAAGGTGCTATGTCAGTATTAATTCCAAAAGCTGGCAGGTAAAAATAACAGTGGTCAGGGGTCCCTTATAAACAGGTTTCAAATATGGAAGTGCAGAATGTTACCCAGTAAAGCATTAAAGAAGCAGCAAGACTATCTTTGTTAATTTGAGTAAAAGGAAAAGCTTCTCTTGCTTGAACAGGTAAGTAATCCTCTTTGATGGCTTTCAAAATAGGGATAAGCTTAACAATTCATGTGGAGGAGTTTGCACTTTGACTTCTACTCTGTTGAACTGACCTAGATTTTGTAATATGAAGGGTTGGACTATATCTTTATATCAAGAACCTATTCAAATGAGAAATGATCTCATTCATCTCAAACAATGAATGCAGACACAGTTTGTGTAAAGTATTATAAGCTTTCATTGAAATCCGGGGGAGGACTAATAAACCTTCCATTTCTTATTCAAATAAAAGATGTTTTAAAATACCCAACATTGTCCAAATTGTACCCAGTGGTTCTAATCCAGATGAATGTAGATCAAGTCAATGTGCTTTGACAGAAGCCTGTGTGGTTGTCATACTCACTCAGTTGATTCTACTGCCATTAAATTGGAGTATGCAGCTGCAATAATCTCATATTCTTCTGTTTATTCCTGCCTTTATTTCCTCCTTCTTCTGTGGTCTCCCTACTGTCATTTTCTGTACTGTAATCCACTTCAAAAGAGAACAGGCCCTCTCATTCTTTATAAAATGCCTGCACACAGATGACACTATATGAATAATGCTAATAGCTACTAAGAAATGAACTAGGTACGTGAGAAACATTGGGCTCTTAATCAGAAACCTCTTATAACTGCAGGGGATAAGGAGCAATTGCCCAACAAACAGCCATTGAGAAGGGGCTTTATTTTTTCCTAATCTATTTTCCCTTGCAAAAGTGCATCCCAGGTAATTTTGATTATTTTTTTAACCCCATCCCCACTTGCCTCTGAAATCAAGAGGGAGGCAAGCCTTACGAAAAGAAATTTGCAGGAAAGTTTGTAAGACGGATCAAGCAATATTCATTATAACCGCCATTCTCCTCTTTTGCATTGTTCTCTAATATTCCATTTGATTTCAGCAAACATGATGTTGGGTCTAAGCATTTGTTTACATGCTCAAGATTAAGGTTGGTTGATTAATTAACACCACAGCCATGACTTTTTCATATTATATTAACAAGTCTACACAGTTTCACTGAAATTTAAGAAAAATTGTAAACATATCAGACATTGCAATAAACTTCCATTTTCCATTTATGTTTCTTATTTAGATTTCTTTATATGTGAAAAGCTTTCTGTAACACACAAATTTGTGTATACCTTTCCTGTGCATTTGATATTTCCTCTCATTAATAAAATCACATTTCTATTTCTAAATGCAACTGTCATAGCTAGATGTATTGTAAAAACTTCACATGGATATAAAAATAATCACACTTCCAATCAGAACACTGAAGAAAAAATGATACTGGGAGAAATGTTGACTATAAAATAAATTTGCAAAGATAACAAACAATACATTATTTATGTTCATGTCTTATAAAGTTAAGATTTATTTCAAAAAGGAATTGATATTTCAGGGAATGCTTAATAGCTCATTCAGGAAAAGGAAGGGGCCATTGCTAATTGGTCTATTATAACTATTGTGTCCTTTCTTAAAGTAAATTATAACTGAAAAGATTTTATTACATAATGGTTTTAGACATAGTACTCTCACAGTTCTCCATTTTGTCTCCTTCTCTAATCCTCTGATAAGCCCTTCTCTGCTGCAATGCCTCCTTGAATTACTACACTACCTGGACTGTGAAGTGTTTCCTTACACACCAATTGAAACAACCAGCAGCCAGAAATAAAAGGCCTATATCATATTTTTAAACACAGTTCAGAGAATGCCAAACTGGCCTCCAGGACAAAAGATTGTAAGCTGAGGTGCAATAGCAGAAATGGCCCTCTCTCTTGTCTTCATATAAATTGGATTTCTGTTACTGTTGGGATGTAAAGGAGGGCAGCAATGTTAGAATGGTCCTTAACAGCATGTAAATCCTTTTGAATTTTCAACCTTTCTGGCTAAATATGATCTAAAACACAATCTGTTTTCCACGTAAGTTCCCCAACTAGACAAAGAGAACTCAGTTAAACAAATGAGACATTTGTTCATTGATTTATTGAGGAAAATGATCCAAAACTACATACAATATTTGTGTGTGGCAAAAGTGAGTGCCAACCACTGTTCACCCTGTTTTGGGTTCTGGATCTAAAAGAGTTCATTGCAGTTATTTCCTTCTAGATGTACATAAGGTGCGTGTTACCATGACCATATTAGATCTTATTAGTAATGGAAGATGAGTTGCTTGAACTTAACAAGGAGATATTTTGGCTAAAGCTGCCATCTGAACCTCTGGATACAAAACTGAAATCAGGTACTCCACCAAATTATGGGCTTAAAAATTTGAGGTGATTCAGTAAAGTACTGCAGGTTGTAGGTAATGTGGTGTATCATAGTAATATCACTTGAAAGGGAGGAAGTAGAAATGTGGGTTATGTTTATCTATTAAAAATAAATTCACTAAACCTAGTTGCTTAGGTATCAAATCATTCTGTGATTTCATGGACAAATAATATAATCATAATCATAATAGTAAAGTTGGAAGGGACCTTGGAGGTCATCTAGTCCAACCACTTGCTCAGGCAGGAAACCCTATAACATTTCAGACAAATGGCTGTCCAGTCTCTTTTTAAAAACTTCCAGTGTTGGAGCATTCACCGCTTCTGGAGGCAGGTTGTTCCACTGGTTAATTGTTCTAACTGTCAGGAAGTTTCTCCTTAGTTCTAGGTTGCTTCTCTCCTTGGTTAGTTTCCATCCGTTGCTTTTTGTCCTGCCTTTGGGCGCTTTGGAGAATAGCTTGACTCCCTCTTCTTTGTGGCAGCCCCTGAGATACAGTATTGGAACACTGCTATCATGTCACCCCTAGTCCTTCTCTTCATTAAACTAGACATACCCAATTCCAGCAGCCGTTCCTTATATGTTTTAGCCTCCAGTCCCCTAATCTTCTTTGTTGCTCTTCTCTGTACTCTTTTCCAGAGCAGGGGTCGCCAACATGAATGGGACAAAGAGCCACTCGGAACCGGTTCTTTCACAAAAGCAAAAAAATGGGAGCAATAAAAAGCACGTGTGCATGCGCGTGCTCGTGCATGCACACAACAGAAAACTTAATTGAAGAGTGAAAAAGCAAAGATTGGGAACCGCTGCGCTTGCCATCTTTGGCAGCAGGAACAGTGGTGCGTCCAGGCAGCACCGCCAAGGGGATGATTAAGGAAAGGAAGGGCTTGCCGTCTTTGGCGGCTGTGGTGGTAGGAGCAGCGGTGTGTCTGGGCAGCACCTCCTGGTACTTGGAGGGGCGGGAGTTGCCGGCACATCACCCACGCCCGCTTGCCAAATACTGCCTGCTGGGCACAGTGAGGGCACTAGGCCGCCCCAACAGCCGCCGCCGCCTTCCTGTTGCTGCTCCTGCTGCCACAGCCGCCAAAGACGGCAAGCCCTTCCTTTCCTTAATCATCCCCTCCCCTTCCAACTTTTCCAACAAAAAAGCTCCCCACCACACCCTAAAAACAAGCTCCATGCCTAGGTTCTGGTGCTTCAATGCTTCCGAGCAACCCCCTCCCCCCACTTCGCCCTACGCCAGCTACTTTCCATGCTAGGACGGCGAAGCTCGCCAGCTCCAGGGCTGGCCTTTCCAGGGAAAGCTGTGCGCGGTCAAACTGTTAGGCCAGACATCCCTCCCCACCCCTTCAGGCGGGTGTAAGCTGGGGGAAGCTGATTAGACCTGGGACTTGACGGGAGACCGGACTCGTCACTCTGCCTTCTGGGCTGGGAGGGCGAGGACTCTGAGGAGAAGCTTCAGCCTGTGAAGCTCAGCCAAGGAAAGGCGTGGACACAAAAAGAGCCCTTCGTCCCAGACCGTGCACCACACTTGCCAGCCGGCATCAGCTTACATATCTCTTGCGCCTCGGCTCCCAGCTCCGCCAGTCCCGCACAAACTCCCGGGCCAAGTGGGAACTGCATGGCACAGCCAGCAACTTTCCCTGCCCCCACTTCCATCCATCCTGGCTTGTCTAGCCCAGCATCTGCTGCAGGAGAAGCCAATGGCAGGTGCGGCCTCCCTTGGTGGCAGCGGGCGGGCACTTCTCGACTCCCTGTCCAGTTTACTTCACAAGGAGGCAGCAGATGGGACTGGTAGTGCTGTGCTTGCACGCTATTATGTCTGACTGCCAAGGGATCGCAGAATATGGGAAACCCCCGCCAGCGGGGATCCACCACAATGTCCATCTTTGGTGGCTGTGGCAGCAGGAGCAGCGGTATGTCCAGGCAAAGTAAACAAAATTTTGGTGGCATCCCGGAGCTGGCCCAGCCTCAGCCATTGGGCCACGGTCTGCTCATCGGGCAGCCTGGCTTCCTGGCAGCACATCCTGCAGAGGAGGTCTGCTAGGGAGGTGGCTGTCTGGCGTAGTTTACCTCCCTCCTGTGTCTGTGTGTCAGACCCAAGCAGAACAGCTGGTAGAGGCGGCGGCAGTCCGGTATTTGCGTTTCTGTGTGTGTTGAGCCCCGTGGGCCCGACTCACACACAGGAGGGGGGGAAACGCCAGACCACCACCTCCCTACCAGCCATTCCTTGCAGGTCACACACACACACACACACACACAGAGACACAAATGAGGGGGGGAACGCCGGACTGCCGCCTCCCTACCTGCCATTCCCCGTGGGTCCTACACACACAAACAAGACAAGAGGGGGGAATGATGCTGGACTGCCGCCTCCGTACTAGCCATTCTCCGTGGGTCTGACACACACACGCACACACACACAAACGAGAGGGGGGAAAATGCTGGACTGCCGCCTCCCTACCAGCTGTTCACGGGTCTGACACACAAACACACACACACACACACACACACAGAGAGAGAGAGAGAGAGAGAGAGAGAGAGAGAGAGAAGGGGGAAAAGAAGGAGAGGGTCTGGCAGCACCCAAGACTCCATAGGATGCTCAGAAACACCACCACCACACCCGCATGCCCCATCTGACCAATCCACTCACCTTTCCAGCAGTCCTCCTGTCTCTTCCTCTGCTGCCGCCATGTGCAGTTACTCGTGTTCCAGAGTCTGTACATTTGGTTTTTAATGACTAAATGTAGAACCTTACTTTTTTCATTGAATTTCATTTTGTTAGATAGCGCCCAGTGTTCGAGTCTGTCCAGATCCTCCTGTATCTTAAGCCTGTCTTCTGGAGTGTTGGCTATTCCTGCCAGCTTGGTGTCGTCTGCAAATTTGATGAGTTGCCCATCTATCCCTTTGTCCAAATCGTTGATGAAGATGTTAAACACCACTGGGCCCAGAACAGAACCCTGGGGCACCCCACTATACACTTCCTTCCATGTAGATGCGGTTCCATTGAGGACCACATGCTGAGTACGGCCGGTCAGCCAGCTACAAATCCATCTGGTGGTGGTGCTGTCTAACCCGCATGTTTCTATCTTATCAAGTAGTAGGTTGTGATCTACTTTATCAAATGCCTTACTGAAGTCCAAGTAAATTATATCCACAACATTCCTCTGGTCCACTAATTTTGTCACTTGGTCAAAGAATGCAATAAGATTTGTCTTGCATGATCTGTTTTTGACAAACCCATGTTGACTTTTAGTAATGATTTTGTTTGCCTCTAGATGCTCGCTGATTCGTTGTTTAATTATCTTTTCCAGAATCTTCCCAGTTATTGAGGTCAGGCTGATAGGTCTGTAATTTCCTGGATCTAATTTTTTCCTTTTTTGAAGATGGGAACTACATCAGCTCTTTTCCAATCCTCTGGTAGTTCCCCAGGATCTTCGAAAAAGATAGTTCAGTGGTTCTGAGACCACATCCACCAGTTCCTTGAGAACCTTGGGGTGTAATCCATCTGGTCCTGGTGATTTGAACTTGTCTAGGCTGGACAGGTGCTCACTTACCATTTTCTTGCCTGTCTTAACCTGTGTTTCTATTCTGTTTTTTATGGCACTATTTTTGATAGGTTGCTCTGTTTTTTCCCTCTGTGTAAAGACAGATGCAAAAAACGAGTTAAAGAGTTCTGCTTTCTCCCTCTTGCTTGTCACCTTCTTGCCACTTTCACCCACTAATGAACCAATCATTTCCTTCACTTTTTTCTTGTTTTTTACATGTTGAAAGAAGCTTTTTTGTTATTGTTGACTTTGGAAGCATTAGTTCATTTTGAGCCTTAGCTTTCCTCACTTCATCTTTGCAGGCTTGGGCTATTTGCTGATATTCTGACTTAGTTATGTGCCCCTCTTTCCACTTTCTATACTTGTCCTTTTTATCTTTCAATTTATCAGAGAGTTCTTTATGCAGCCATGCTGGTTCCTTTTGAGAGCTGTTATTTTTCCTCTTTGTTGGTATTATGCTAGACTGGGCTTTTATTATCTCAGTTTTTAAAATTTCCCAAGCTTCTTGAGTTGTTTTCCCCTTGAGGATTCTCATCCATGGAATCCTTCCCAAGCTCTCTCTAAGTTTATTGAAATTAGCTCTCTTAAAGTCCAAGACTCTAGCTTGACTGTATTCTATTGCTTGTGCTCCCATAATGTTGAATTCCAATATTGCATGATCACTTCCTCCCAATGTTCCTGTGGCTTCAACAACTTATATCACTTCATCTCTGTTAGTGAGAATTAGATCCAAAATGGCTAATCCCCTAGTTCCCTTCTCTACTTTTTGGGTGACAAAGTTGTCTGCTAGGTTTGTCAGGAATCTGTTTGATCTTCCAGTTGATGTCAGGGTAGTTAAAGTCCCTCATTACTATTGTGATGTGCTTCCTACATACCTTAGGTAGCTGACTAGCAAAAAGTTCATCTATTTCCATTGTTTGGTTGGGTGGCCTATAGTATACACCTATGGCAATGGCAATTTTTCTCCCTTTTATATTGACCCAAATGCATTCAAGTTTACAGTTTTCATCATTGTTGTGCTCTATTTCTGTAAAGATGTAGTTATTTCTTATATAGAGAGCAAGTCCACCTCTTTTATTTGGTCTGTTTCTTTTGAATAATTTAAATCCCTCTAGCTGTGTGTTCCATTTGTGGGTTTCATCCCACCATGTTTCTGTAATGGCAACAATATCATATCTGCCCTCAGTAACCTGAATTTCTAGTTCACCCTGTTTATTACTCATACTCTGTGCATTGGTGTAATACTCTGTGCATTGGTATCATCTTGACCTGTCTCTAATAATAATCTGTAGCTATTCATTGATCCTACTCATCTACATTATCAATTGGCTTTCTCTTTTTCTATTTATCTCAGTTGGCCAATAACAGTTATTTTTCTACTTTATTATCCATCTACATTGCATATTTAAGATATGTGGGTTTCCATTGGCCAGTCATCTCAATATGTTAATTTTTATTTGGTCCAGTTCTTCTTGCTGCCTATTGATCTTTCTTGAAACAATCTTATCCTTCATTATCTTGTCTAAATTTGTCATTGCATTCCTCTCTAACGTTAATCTCCTTTACCTTTCCCACACACTATCCATCTTGTGTCCAAGGAACAAAACTTCCAAGAAATAAAACTATTTGCCATTTATATTTTGCCATCGGCTGTAACTGCACTAAGCTTTCTGTTTGATACTACTATGATCTTCTAAATATTTATATTACCCAAGATTTTTCACTTTTTTATGTTCACAATGAGCTATTCTAAGTATTCTTGTCTTTGATTAGGAAGTTATTTTGTCCAAATATCTCAAATTATTAGTGGTTTAGCCTCCTCTTTCAGCTGTCATCTTTTTCACTCCTGCCATTCTTATATTGAGTTAAATTAATATGGGACAATAACATGTTTGTCTCAGTCCCCTGTCTTTTGCCACTGCATAGGTAAGAAGCACATTAGCTTACATAAACTCAATATTCAAGAGATATCCATTAGTTTTAGGCAGAACATTTATTGGGTTGTATTGTAGCTGATCACAGTTAGAATGACATTTTAGTGTCATGATTTCATGCCCTGAATAGCATGTAATGTAATTTACAGTGGCCCATTCTGTTTTATTTAAGTTTATTTATATCTAAAACAGCTGCTTTGACCATCTGAAGTTTTCTTCTGCTCTCACTTCTCTTCCTTCCACTTTTAAGTCACTGAAATAATTTGATTCTAAGCATCTTACAATCAGTGCCATACAAGTATACAGCAATATACTGGATTAGAAAGGATTAATATAACAAACTGTCATCTATAATCAACATAATTATGATAATAAAATTTCCCCTTAGTTCTTAACTTTTGAAATGGCTGCAGGAAATGCATGTTTATCAGATTTGGTCTCTGGAGATATACAATCTGATTCACATGTAGAATGGACTTGCATATTTAACAAATTCATATTTAATACCTGATAGTTATTAAAGGAAGTATGAATATATAGTAACACTATCCAGACTGATATTCAATCCCTCATTTTTCATGTTCTCATCAATGTCATCATATTTTAAGAGAATATGCTGAGTGAGGGAAAGAATACAATGAATCAGTTAATGGAAGATTCCATTACAGGTATATCAAATAAATTGACTCTGTGTGTCATGCAAACATTCTGGCAGAAAGGGGATCATCAATGAGATCCTGGCTTAATGAACTCACTAATAATAGAGAGTTGGAAAGTTTCTATCTCAGTTCTAAACATTCTGTACTCTAACCCCTAATTCTCTGCATTAAAATTCATTAAAGGAAATCTATATGAATTTTGTATTCTGCAGTTAAGGTTGCTATTATCTTTCATGGGGGTTTTTAGATGAATTTTTGATTGTTTATTTAAAAGATTTCTTTATTTACCCTAAGAATCCTGCCTACCACAATGAACAAATGGTGGACAGTTCTTCAATGCTAACTTTGCTACAGTTTTTAAGCTAAATTATAGAAATGGGCTTTAAGACTTTAATCTCTGCAATGAAGTATTTTGCTAATACATTTCTTTGGAAAGACTTCAAATGTATCTAACTAAGGTGAACTTCATCCTGTCATGTGGTTAAATACACATATACATGCGGTAGTAAGGATGGAAGGCAATTTCTAGAGTTGACAAATTTTTATTGCAACTTGTTCCTAATTTGGTTGATCTGATGAGCTCTTTCATTCATTTTCTCAAGAAGGGAATCCCCTTTAAATGGGATTCAGGGAGCCAACAAGACTTACTTCTGATTAAAAGCATACATCTCTCAACCTACCACCTAGATCCAACATGCTTTTTTGTGGAGTTGGTTAATACTCCATTTCACCTTAAACACTCCCTTTTTCAGTTCATTTCAGTTTGATAACATTTGTGTGTAGATAGATAGATAGATAGATAGATAGATAGATAGATAGATAGATAGATATAGACATAGACATAGACATAGACATAGACATAGATATAGATATAGATATAGATCTTTGGTCATTCGGGCTTTTTCCCACGTAAAATTGGAGGTATCAGGGCAACGTTTCGACGAAATCTCATCCGTCATCCTCAGGCTAGTCACTTCAGCTTCCTTCTTCTGGGAGAAGGAAGCTGAAGTGACCAGCCTGAGGATGACAGATGAGATTTCGTCGAAACGTTGCCCTGATACGTCCAATTTTACGTGGGGAAAAACCCGAATGACCAAAGATCTACATACAAACACCCACGAAAACCTCAGAAAACATATATACATACATACATATATACACACACACACATATAGAGAGAGAGAGATCCTGTGGCTCAAGAGGTAAAAACAACTGCCTAATGTGCAATCAGCCCAGGTTCGAATCTCAGAAGGGTATGGCTGACTGATGAAAACTAATAAGTTTGAAATGCATATCAGTCTCCCTTAATTCTTTGTTAGTAATTTACATAAATATATGAGCTGTCACCGGTGTGACTACTGCCTGTTCGATGGCCTTCAAGATAGGCTGAAACAGGAAATAAAGATTTGTCCCATGTTTGGGGCCTAGCAAGGTAATCATCTATCAGTCCCAACCACCAAGAATGATAGACCCAAACTCATGATAACACCACATGACATCACCACCACACAACCATTCAAAAAGCAAATCCGAACCCACAATGATAACGAGGCACAACCACAAAACAGAAACCTAACTACAGCTGCAACATCAGCCACTTTAAACCCCTCCAAACCACACAATAAGCAAACTGACACCCACTATAAAAACATGGCACCACCACAAACACGAAGCCGAACAAAAGCAGCACAACTCACCAGCTCAGGTCTAAGGCTGGCAGCTGAGACCAGCCCATCCACTCAAAACACACCCCCACCCAATCAGAACACACCCACCATTCAAAACACCCACCCAATCAGAACACACTTACTCCCCCACCCAATCAGAGCACACCACCCACAGAACACACCCCCTCTGGCAGTTTAAAAAAGAGGAACAAACAGCCACATGCTTCTCCCAGAAGAAGGAAGCAGAAGCCACCAGCCTGATGATGACGGATGGGATTCCGTCGAAACGTCGCCCCTACACCTTTAGTTCTACGCGGGGAAAAACCCGAATAACCAAAGATGCATATATATATATATATATATATATATATATATATATATATATATATATATATATATATATATATATATACATACATACATACATACATACATACATACATACATATATATATATATATATATATATATATATATATATATATATATATATATATCAGGGACGCGGTGGCTCAGCTTGTCGATCAGAAGGTCGGCAGTTTGGCGGGTCGAATCCCGAGTGCCGCGTAACAGAGTGAGCGCCTGTTACTCGTCCCAGCTTCTGCTAACCTAGCAGTTCGAAAGCACGTAAAAATGCAAGTAGAAAAATAGGGACCACTCCGGTGGGAAGGTAACAGAGTTCCGTGCGCCTTTGGCGTCTAGTCATGCCGGCCACATGACCACGGAGACGTCCTCGGACAAGCGCTGGCTCTTCGGCTTTGAAACGGAGATGAGCACCGGCCCCTAGAGTCGGAAACGACTAGCACGCATGTGCGGGGGAACCTTTACCTTTACCTTTATATATATATATATATATATATATATATGGATCCTTGGTTTTTCGGGTTTCTCCCCGCGTAGAACTAAAGGTGTAGGCGCAACGTTTCGACGAAATCCCATCCGTCATCATCAGGCTTGTGGTTTCTGCTTCCTTCTTCTGGGAGAAGTATGTGGCTGTTTGTTTTTCTTTTTTAAACTGCCAGAGGGGGTGTGTTCTGTGAGTGGAAGTGTGCTGATTGGGTGGGGATTATGTGTGTTCTGATTGGGTGGGAGTGTGTTTTGAATGGTGGGGGTGTTCTGATTGGGTGGTGGTGTGTTTTGAGTGGATGGGCTGGTCTCAGCTGCCAGCCTTAGCCCTGAGCTGGTGAGTTGTGCTGTTTTTGTTTGCCTTCGTGTTTGTGGTGGTGCCATGTTTTTATAGTGGGTGTCAGTTTGCTTATTATGTGGTTTGGAGGGGTTTAAAGTGGCTGATGTTGCAGCTGTAGTTAGGTTTCTGTTTTGTGGTTGTGCCTCTTTATCATTGTGGGTTCGGATTTGCTTTTTGAATAGTTGTGTGGTGGTGATGTCATGTGATGTTATCATGAGTTTGGGTCTGGTATCATTCTTGGTGGTTGGGACTCGTCTGTCAATCAAGGCAGGTTTCCAAATAGATGGTAGGCGAGAGGTATCATCTCGTTTGTTCATGCTGTGGGGGCGTTTTTCTATCTCAATGGCTTCTCTGATTATTCTGTTGTTAAAATGTTCAATTTTGGCGATAGTTTTGGTTTTTTTAAAATCAATTTCATGTCCCGTGGCTTCAAAGTGTTGGACCAGGGATGAAGTTTGTTCTCCCTTTCTGAGTGAGTTTTTGTGCTCTTCAATGCGTGCACTTATTCTTCTGTTGGTCTGTCCGATGTATGTGGTGGGGCAGGTGGTGCATGGGATTTCATATACTCCTTGGTTTTCTAACCCAATTATGTCCTTGGGGTTTCTTAGGATGGTGGATACTTTTCTGTCTGTGTAGAATGCTGTTTTGATGTTGTGTTTTTGGAGGACTTTGCTGATTCTGTCTGTGGTCCCTTTTAAGTATGGGAGGAGGGCTTTGCCTTTTTCTTGTTCTCTGTCTTGGGTTTTTGTGGGTGTCTCTCTTCGGATTAAGTTGGTAATCATGTTTCTTTGGAATCCATTGGCTGTTAGTACATTAGTGAGGTTGTGTAGTTCGGTTTTTAGGTGTTGTTTGTCAGCTAGTTGTTTTGTTCTGGAGATGAGTGTCTTGGCTACGGAGTTGATCTGTGCTGGGTGGTGGTGTGAGAGTGCATTCAGATAGCGGTTTGTGTGCGTTTTTTTATGGTAGATAGTGTGTCCTAGGGAGCCGTCGGATTTCTTGTAGACTAAAACATCAAGGAAGGGAAGTTGGTTGTTAGCTTCTGTTTCCATGGTGAATTGTATTTTGGGGTGTAGGCTATTGAGGTGTGTGAGGAAGTCATCCAGTTTTTCTTTGCCATGTGGCCAGATTACGAAGGTGTCATCTACGTATCTGAGCCAGAGTTTGGGTTTGTGGTTGGATTTTTCTAGAGCGAGGGTTTCAAAGTGTTCCATGTAGAGGTTTGCGATGACAGGTGAAAGGGGTGATCCCATGGGTGCTCCTTCCATTTGTTTGTATCTTTGTCCATTGTAGATGAAGTATGTGTTAGATAGGCAGTGGTTGGTCAGATCTAGGATGTGTTTTGGGGGGTTGTATTTATTTAGGATAGCTGTCAAGGCTTCTTTGATTGGCACTTGGGTGAAGAGGGATACGACATCGAAGCTAACAAGTAGGTCACAGGGCTGTAACTTTAGTTTACTTATGATCTCTATGAATTGGAATGAATCTTGTACGTGTGAGGTGATGGAATTTGCGTAAGGCTGTAGTTGTTTGGCAAGAAATTTGGCTAGATTTTGTAGAGGTGAGCCTATGGAGCTGACTATGGGTCTGAGAGGGGTTCCTTCTTTGTGTATCTTGGGCAGACCATAGAGCTTGGGACATCTGGATGATTTTTCTCTGGGAATGATTGTTTTCTGGATCTCTTCACTGATGGGGGTGGCTTTTATTTTGGATTTTGTGGTTTTTTCCAGGTAGGTGGTGGGGTCTGTCTTGATGAGTTTGTATGTGGAGTCTCGGAGTAGGTTGGATAATTTGGTATGGTAGTCAGATGAGTTCATTACCACCGTGGCGTTGCCTTTGTCTGCTGGCAGAATGATTATGCTGGTGTCTTTTTTTAGGTTAAGTAGTGCTGTCTGTTCCTCTTTGGGTAAGTTGCTTTTGGGTGGTTTGCTGGTGCAGAGGATGTTGGTAACTTCGAGTCTGATTTTGTTGGCGTCATCAGGGTTGATTTTGGTCAGGCTGGATTCGACTCCGCATATAATGGTTTCCGTGGGAATGTGTTTGGGAGCGACTGCAAAATTAAATCCTTTAGACAGGACGTTGGTTTCGGCTTTGGTGAGAATCCTATCTGAGATGTTGTGCACAGTTTGTTTCATGTGTTGCTGTGGGAGAGGAGGGGTTTGTTTCTGGCGTTCCTTTAGTCTTTGGAGTTTATTGGTGTGTGTGTCTGTTTTGTAGGCAGTCTCTGTTTCAGCTCTCCAGACAGCAATTTGTTTGAATTTGTCCCAAAGTGTGGGGTGGATCTTGTTGCTGAGTTTGAGGTGAAGTGTGAGGAGGTCTCTGTTGATTCGGTCCAGGAGGAATCTTTTTGTGTGGAGTTCGTTTCTGATTAGGGCCAGTTCAGTTCTCATCAGGATGCGTTTGATGGCTGCAGAGTTGGAGTGGAATTTCAATAGGAAGGATGTGGGGATTAAATTTTGATCTCGGCAGTTGCGTAGGAATGTGAGGTCACACAGAATGGAAGCTCTTCGTACTTCGAGTTTTTCGTAGGTCTTGGTTAGCTGGTAGATTTCCTCCCCGTAGAGGTAAGATATTTGTTCTCTGAGGTTTTCGCGGGTGCCTGTATGTGGATCCTTGGTTTTTCGGGTTTCTCCCCGCGTAGAACTAAAGGTGTAGGCGCAACGTTTCGACGAAATCCCATCCGTCATCATCAGGCTTGTGGTTTCTGCTTCCTTCTTCTGGGAGAAGTATGTGGCTGTTTGTTTTTCTTTTTTAAACTGCCAGAGGGGGTGTGTTCTGTGAGTGGAAGTGTGCTGATTGGGTGGGGATTATGTGTGTTCTGATTGGGTGGGAGTGTGTTTTGAATGGTGGGGGTGTTCTGATTGGGTGGTGGTGTGTTTTGAGTGGATGGGCTGGTCTCAGCTGCCAGCCTTAGACCTGAGCTGGTGAGTTGTGCTGTTTTTGTTTGCCTTCGTGTTTGTGGTGGTGCCATGTTTTTATAGTGGGTGTCAGTTTGCTTATTATGTGGTTTGGAGGGGTTTAAAGTGGCTGAAGGCAAACAAAAACAGCACAACTCACCAGCTCAGGTCTAAGGCTGGCAGCTGAGACCAGCCCATCCACTCAAAACACACCACCACCCAATCAGAACACCCCCACCATTCAAAACACACTCCCACCCAATCAGAACACACATAATCCCCACCCAATCAGCACACTTCCACTCACAGAACACACCCCCTCTGGCAGTTTAAAAAAGAAAAACAAACAGCCACATACTTCTCCCAGAAGAAGGAAGCAGAAACCACAAGCCTGATGATGACGGATGGGATTTCGTCGAAACGTTGCGCCTACACCTTTAGTTCTACGCGGGGAGAAACCCGAAAAACCAAGGATCCACATACAGGCACCCGCGAAAACCTCAGAGAACATATATATATATATATATATATGCGTTAAGAATTTGTCAAGGCATTTTGAATATATATATGCTGCTCAAAAAAATAAAGGGAACACTTAAACAACACAATGTACTGTATTTAATAGTAGGATGTCTTATCTTGTGTTTCCTTTATTGAGCAGTATATATTTCTTTACAGCTATTTCCAAATGGGTAAAGTTGTATTTACAATACCTACATTGAACATATATCTTGTATTCAACTATTCTCTTTTGATCCTATAACACTCCACATACACCCTTGCAACTCTACCTTCAGTGGGTAGGGAGGATGCATTTGAGGTGAAACCTGTTTTGGGCTCCCAGTGCAGAAGGCATAATCTGGAATATTTAATGCACAGTAAGAGCTATTCCAACACAGCAAGATCCTGGAAAGCACCCAAGAATGTTCACACCCTATCTTCTTTAGTAATTCCTTTTCTCATTTCTTCTATAAACCACACCACCAAACTGGTCACACATTCACAAAGAGTTCTATATCTGTCAGCAGTTTGGAAGACTGGGAACACGTAGCCAACCATTTCAGCTGAAGGAAGAAATACTGACGATTCAAACCTTAGGACCAGCATATATTAAAGGCAGAAATCCTAGGTGTTGTAGATTGAGAACTAATTCTAGCTATGGCTTCTTAATTGTATGCAATAAAATTGATAATTTATACTCAAATTAGCTTTGGAATGCAGATCAGGGAAACTGTCTAATCAATGTACTAGTTTGACAAAACACATAGTTCCCCCCCTCCCCCGATCATAGTGGAAAAGAAACTTATAATAAGATCAATGAGAGAATTTCCACTTAACAATAAGAATACTTGCAAATATAATAAGAAAAAGCAAAGAAGGCAATTATACAGAATTATGTACATGTTTCCACATTTTTGTCATAATTTATACAGCCCCCTTTCCATTCCTCAGTCTAAAACTGAAATTACACACACACACACAGAGGGGGGGGCTAATCTTCAGTTTGGCCAATATGACTTTGAATACTTTATTACTCATGCAAAAATAGGACAAAAAGAATGTTTTTCAATCTGCAAATTTCTTTTGCAGCATTAATTTAGGGAGGCTGTGGAGGTCCAAAAGAAATGCAGTGCTAAGTAAAAAAAATGTAGATATTCTGAAATCTGAACTATATGGCAGGGATGCCAAATCACGGAAGCTACTTGTAAGGTTGTTTTTGCTTTTTGTGTGTCAACTGAATGAATTATTTCATTTTCTTTAGCCAGCTTTCAAATAATCATTAAAAATTAAACAACGCTGGAACAAGCTTTTTGTGATTATAGATTTTACTCTTCAGCAAAAAGCTGGATCTATAAATTTACGTACCATTGTAGATGTAAATTACAAAATTTTATATTCAACTATATTAAAACATCTATTCCAAAAAATGATTACCAGTTGTGAAAAGCAGACAGGCTTATCACTTGCTGTCAGTTGTTCATGTCTAGTTAAGCAATAATGTGCTAAAACTGCTCTTTTGTTTTGTGGAAGAATTTTGGCAATAGAAGAAATGAACACTCGTTTAATAAAAACTGAAGCTGCTTTTTGCTTTGATGGAGGAAGCAGCTGCCTGTTTTCATTTGCTGCAGAGCAGCAAAATCCATCAATATAATAAGCAGCTTAGATGCAGCCATCCACAGCATCTGTAAGCATATAGGGCTATTCGCTCAAAACCAATCCTTGGTTTAATTTTAACTAAGATGTGTCTGACATATTTGAAAAATGCATTAAAATAAGGTTTTGGATATGCTGGCAATTTCTCTTTAAATACTTTTCACAGATTAGTCTGAAGACGTGTGTGTGTGTGTGTGTGTGTGTGTGTGTGTGTGTGTAACAATCTGCAATAAAAATCTAAAAATGCAAATATAGCCATTAAAAACTTGTCTGTTAGTTTATGTTCTTTGCCCTCTCTTCTAAGTACCATAGAGGCAGGCTACCAATGTAGAGGTACACTGAAAAGCATAATAGGGAAACTAGTGATCATTTATACACTATATTCCAATTAACTATTGTGATTATCTGACTTATAATTCCCAATATATTTGTAATTCATTTTCATTGAAAATTTGAGCTGGTAAATTTTTAAAGGAAAAGAATTGCCTGAATTTTTTTTTAGTACAAAAAGAAAACAGAAACCCTATGAATTAAAATTTAGAGACGTTGATTTCTTCTATTGTCTATCACCATAAATTTCATGGAGAATTGTGGTACTGTACACTTCTATTAAAATTCCGAGATTATTATTTTGCTTTTACACAGCATTCTAAGATCTTTCTAAGCTGAGCTTTTAGATGAATTGCACATTAACAGAGAAATAAGATAATTCTTAATCCTCCTTTTTTCCCCAGATCCAATAATAAGGAATAAGGAAGCATCTTAACACGGTCAAGTAGCAATCTGCCTAGCTAGAACAGTAGTATACCTGAATTTAAAATTAGCTATCATTTGAAGTTTTCCCTCCCCTATAATATTTTATTTAAAGGAGAACACATTACTTAAGCCAGCAACATAGCTGCAGTGAAAGTTTTTCCATTTAAGCATGCAGTCATGAAGTCTATACCTGTATATTCAATTCTATGCAGAACAAATATTTTTAAAGTATTTCCAAGAAATATTTTTGGTGCTTTCAATTAAGCAAATATGTTTATAATAAACAATTTTATTAATAAATTCTGGGCCGTGTAATATTTTAACTGTATTTTATCAGTCACAAATAACACTGTATGTGACTATATTTTTCTTTAACATGATTTATTTATTTATTATTTATTTATTTATTAATTTAATTTGTATACCGCCCTTCTCCCGAAGGACTCAGGGCGGTGAACAGGGCAATACATAGTAAAAAACAAGGTACAAAAATTAAAAAGTAATTAAACAGCAATGCCCGTAATAAATTAATACAGATTAAAAGGTTAAGATCAATTTATAAAACCTGACCCCATCCCATCAGGCCAGGCCAGCTTGTTCAAAGAGGTAGGTTTTAAGATTGCGCCGGAAGGAGCGGAGATCAGGTGCCATCCAGAGCTCGACCGGAAGATGGTTCCATAAATCCGGCGTGCCCACAGAGAACGCCCTCCCCCTGGGGGCCACCAGTCGGCATTCTTTGACTGGTGGCACCCTGAGGAGGCCCTCTCTGTGGGAGCGTACTGGGCGGAGGGAAGTTGACGCCGGCCGCAGGTGCTCCCCAAGGTATTCCGGACCCATGCCATGTAGGGCTTTGTAGGTCATTACTAACACCTTGAATCTCACCCGGAAGACAACTGGAAGCCAATGCAGCTCGCGGAGCAGATGCAAAGACTGCTTTCTATTCTGTTCAATTTAGATAAGAGCTACATTCTCAAAATATTTATCTGTTTCCTACATTGATGCTCTCCTTCCTACTTTAGTAGGCATAAACCTGGACTTCAAAGATCATTGACAATAACATCTCTTGTCTTTTCTTCCAAAAGTTTCAAAGTTTATGGTGTTATGGATATAGCAGTTTTTATATCAATTGTACATGCAAAAAATAGAAAGGAGTAATTATTGATGGACTTGAATTATAATTATTCCTCTGTCATATCTATGATCCATGCCTCTAGAGAAAACACATTTCATGATGTCTCCAAAGTGCTTTTTCAAAAGACAACTGGACTGTTTTTTCCTTGAGGAAAAAGAACAAAACATTTCGGTTCTCATTCAAGAAACTTCATCAGATGTGGGGGGGGGAACCACACAGTCCAGTTGCTTTTTGAAAAAGAACTTTTGAGAAAACTATGACCTGGATGACTGAGAATCTCCACAGACATTTCATGATGCAAAAGGTCTTGTCAGCAGAAATGTACTGAGCATCTAAAATCCAGATTCTTTTCTTTCTCATGAATTCTGAACATAACTGCGTTATTTCCTAGTCCCAGTCCTTCATGTCACCCTCTGTACCGTTCTCTCTACATTTACATATATCTCATATAGGGGTTTTTTTTCAGAACTTTCCTCCTTTTTTTGATAGCTACATGAATTTCTTCTGCTATTCCTGATTGTTTTTGTCTTAGAACATGCCGATCTGGAGTTCTGATGTAGTTTTGTCATTTTCTGGAAGTGATTATCCTATTATGCAGACATGGAATTTTGCACATCCTTGCTTTAAAGGTCCATTACAATAACTGAAATTGTGCCTTGTAAGTAATATGATCCTTGTGCCATTCACCAGTTAGTAGTGTAGCTACGGCCTCTTTCACTATGTATAACTTCCAGATGTGATGATATAGCCATATGTACAGCATATTACTATACCTAAAGTATGAGGCAATTGAAGGGTAGATAACCATGGCCAAATCTGAACAGCTCAGGCAGTATTACGGTTGATACATCAGGCATAATTGTGCAAAGGTGCTCTCTATCACAGCCATCACCTCAAATCCAGTGGCAGCTGAAGATCAAAGAATGCTTCTAGGCTGCAACCCTGCTCTTTCAAGCAGAGGGCAACCTCATACCAAATTGGTTTAAATCCCCAAATCGAGTTTCTTATTTATCAATATCACCTCCATCTTGTGTGCACTTAACATCAATTTATTCTCATCATTGTCATCCTTCATCCAGCCCATTCTTGAAGGGAAGCAATCTCCAAGTGTACTGACTATTTCCTTGGAGTTGGATTATAAGAGATGTTTGTTTGCTTAATTTGCATTATTTATCTTTAAAATATCCCATGCAGTTGACTGCACTGAAAGACAGCCATCCAATGACATTCATAGCTGAATGACAAAATCATTATGACTGCAAAAGATGGGTAATTTTTGTATTTATCCATTCACATATAAGCTGCCCAGAGTAGCCCCATGCTGAGATGGGAAGGAAATAAATTTAATAGTAAATAAATAAAGAGAAGATGTGGCTTATTTGCTTGCCTCTGGGAGAGAGTAACCAAACATTCCTGCAAATTGCAAACTAAATATGATTTTTCTTTAGTCTGTAACTTATTTCTGGTTTTGGAGCATAGAAGAGAATTAACATGGGAACTAAAAACTAGGGGAGACAAAAATCGTATGTGCATTTCAGTACTGTTTTTTGCTTGTATTCCTTTTATTGTTACAGTGACATACAGTACTTTCTCAGGTTCTCACTTAATGGGGTGGACATGAGACAATAGTCTAGTCAGACATTGTTAAATACAGTTTGTTTACCAAAGTCACCAAGCAGAAATGTGAACAGTTGTTTTTCCAGCCTAAATTCATAATTTGGTCTAATACATAAAATTGATCTCATGTATCATCCATAAAAACTGTATTTTTACACCTTTTTCATTATAAATGGCTAGCCAAAATGACTACAACAGTGATTAGAATAGATCCATTCATTGTATCAGGAATAGTGAGCTTAAAATCTAAAGCATATACTGCACATACATGTGTTTTATGTTTCTGCTTTATTTATTATTTTTTTTGAAACACAAAGTTCTCTAGTCAGTTGGGTAGAAGGACAAAATACTGCAGAGTGGCTGTCCAAAGAAAATCCTCTTTCTCCAATGGGAAGGTAACGTTGTCATTATTGTCAAGAGGGAGATTTTTGTTAGGAACACAGAATGGAGCAGAAACCTCTTCCCTTGTTCAGTAGTTCTGATCCTCAGTTCACTCATACCTACTACTTCAACTTTCTTTTGGAATTTCAAATTCAAAGTGAGGCCAAGGGATATATTTAACATAAATATGTAGTTCTGCCTAAAGACATGACTGTTCCCTTCCAGTCAAATTTTAGCACAAACACATTTGGGAGAGGGAGGGGAGAAGCATGAAATTATGGAAGGCTTCTCATTTGCCAGATCAATTTCACTATTTGGGCTACAATCATTTACAGTCTATATTGGAAGAAACCCTCACTGTGAATCATGAGATTTAAGTCAGAGTTGCACTGTTAGTTGTTCAGTCTACTAGACCTGTAGAAGTCAATCTATCATATAATTTGTGCTATATCACGATTTTAATTTTAAACATTGGAAATAACAAAGCAACATTATGTTTCAAAATTAATATTAACTTATAAAAGTCACATGTTTTGTAAACTAAACCAACTAACTGACTGGATGAATTTCAGTTATGCTACTTACAGATCTAATGCTAGAAGACTCTATGTAAGACTCCAATGCTCCAAATGCTAGAAGACTCTATGTGAGGCCTGAATTTCCAAATTATTTTCCTGGGGATGATGCATAATATATTTTAGGGAATTAAGTTTTGTAATTACTTCACAGTCTCCTAGAAATACACCTTATGAACTCTAATGGCAACAGAGAGAATTACAGTATTCCTTCTTTAGTATAGATTCCCATAATATCATACATCTATATTCTGATACCTTAAATATTAGCAGATAAGATAATATGCTGATTTAAATATATTTTTCTAAATGAGATTTGAATTATTTGCTTCTAAATAGAAAAAAAGGCTTCCACCTAAGATTTTTAGTAGAATAAACAAAGAGTATACGAGGTTACCAGCTTTAGTCATACCAGGCCACATGCAGCATTCTTTGCTAACGGAAAGAGTTCTGTGCTGTAAATCTTGAATGACATGATAGGTATACATATGTTCCGAGATATGTAAAATGAGTGCAATACTCTGAAAACCAAGCTCAGTTTTTTTAGATTAAATGTATCTTTCTGTGGGGCTTCAGTAAAATTCATGTACTGCCAGTGCATTGATTCCTCTATAATAGCAGGGAAAATATCATTATTTTTTATTAATCCTGTCACTTGTTTCTGCAGCATCTCTTGCAATGAACAGCTAACAACATTGTTACACATCGGGGTTTTTTGCTGGAGATTCAATCACAACAAACAATAAAATTTCTTATTTCAGAAAAAGTATCAACAAAATACATACAATTTACACATACGCACACACTTCATGCTGTTGAAAAAAAGGTAATTTACTTTGTTTTCTCTGCACTATATTCTAGGATTGTCTGCTTTCTAGAAAACGAATGAAATCTCTCCTTTGGTTTTTCTCTGAGGCTGTGATAGCTCAGTTGTCTGCCTCCAAAATGCCAAGATAGGAGAATCTCATCATCCAGAGACCAGCTACATGATGGGCAGTTAATAGATATATCAAACCTTAGGATATATGCTAAGCTGAAGAGATGATTGGTTGCTTAATACATTGATTGATTAGCATAGAGAGAATGGGTTTCTTCTTGACAACCTAAGATTATGCTTCAGCTAAGCTCAAATTGCTTACACCTCTTCTATTGGGTTTAAAATTACAGCCCTGTCATCTAAAACCTCTCTTCAATGAAATTTTTACCATATATAAAAATTAAAGAGAAAAAGAAAGTAGGAGTACTGGATAAGAGTAAATGGGAGATATACATTTCCTACTACTATTGTTGCTACTACTGGAAAAACCTGATAAGTAAATCCACTTAAAAAAATCAGTAAACTATTAGAGAACCATATGTAACAATTTGGAGGAAGCAGGACAGCAAAATGAAAAGGAGCCTCAGGGTGCACAGGAGTCTGCTAATACAGAGTTTGTCAGACATAAAATGAACTAATTTACTTCATCCCAATTTTGCATCCAAAAGAATCTCTTGTGGCTTCCTACTAATCCAGATGTAGATCAAGGAATTCGTTAAGTCACGAAGATGACAAATCCAGCCTAGAGTTTCTTCAAAAATTAATGTATTGCCAGGGCTCTTATGTACTGGAAAAAAAACTTCAGTATGTGTTATAAAAATATAGCTCTTTATCTGAAAGCAGCAGATCACTTTCAGATCACTTATCACCCTCTTTAATATCTAGTTCAAGTTATGTGTGTCTTTATTCAATTGCAATCTGCATTTCCCTGTCCATGCTTCACATGACTGGGTAGGTAAAGGAAATGCATAGAGTAATGTGATCAGTAGACAGAACATTTATTTCAGGAGGGATTTTACACTGCCTTTTGAGCAGCAATCAGTGGCTGCAGTACTATTATTATTACTACTTAAAATCAAATAGGCAAACCATAAAAAAATTATATGACCATCAAGCCATAAACCTAAGTAACATCATTGTTGAAGGCAAAGTCTTATTTGAGCTGGGTGAGGAAAAAACCTACCCAGTATGAAAAATAGCTGTAAAGAATAGAATTCTCTAAAATAAAAATATATATCAAAGAAAATGTGCAATGATAAACATTTTTCTCACATAGTCAAAATCTGTGAATACTTTTAATGCAACACAGAAACAACTTTTTCCCATAAATAAATAGATTTATATATCTAGATAGGTATCACAATATGTGAGTTATGTACGTTGGAAAATGTGGCAGAATTCTACTGTTTCCTTTCCAACTCAAAAAAATGATTGCCTGTGCACTTGTATTAAATGATCAATACACTTTTCTGTGATTGAAACTATTCAAAAAATTTAAATAAATAAACCATTTTTTTCTGAACATTAATTTTGTTACCTTGAAGCACTGCCTAATCTTCTGGCTGGTCAAATAAGAAATTGGTGAAAGTCTAACAGTTTAAGTAGTTCATTGAGAATGTTAAAATCTGCATTAATAAATAGCCTGAGCTTCCCAGGCGTTTGTCTTCCTCCTTTTTTTATCTGTTATGAGCGGTAGGGGATCAGCTGCAAGTCAAATCCCCAGCTGAACAACCCAAATACAACTGAGTGAACAGACTTAAAACAAGGCCATTTACTGATGCCTGTTATGCAAGCAAAGCATCCAAGGCTTTGAAACAGATGTCAACTGAGGCATATGCCTACTGTAAACTGGAATTTGATTCTCTTTATAAAAATAGACATAAACGGGCCTTCAGAGACCAGGCTGCCTCTTGTTGTATGCCACAAACCAACTTGATTCTGTCTTAATCCTTTCAAAAGACGAACAGTCTGATATCCAAGGGCAAAATTACAGTAGAAAAGCAGAAGAAAAAGAAAAAGAAATTAATGATAACATGTTGGAGAAGTTCCCAGAAGCATTTTTACAGTTTTTTTCTCTAAAAACACAAGACAGGAAGTTAAAAGCTTAGTGCAGATCAACCACGGCATGTTGAATTATCATTTTGTATTACTTAGGGTGATAAAGGGACCTGGTGTTCAGGTAGAAGGTCTAGTATAGTGCATGCACGTTTTGATGTCTTTTAAATGTCACTTATTTTACATGAGGCAGTTGGTGGAGACATGAGTCAACAGTAATCAGAACCATTATCCCCTGCAGTGAGCCCTGGTCCTAATGCATTATGACACCTTAGCTAGCCAGCCACCGATTTACCTTCCCGTTTCTTAGGGAATTAAGTGGCATCATGTGAAAATGGTTGTGATATAAACAGCATGGGCATAACTGGTATTAAATTTACCTCTCAGCCTAAGTGAATTTTCCTCACATGTGACTAATCAAAATGAAAGCTTGTGGACATAGGCAGATATGGCCACCACTTCTCCACCCCTGGGATTGCGGCTATTTTGTTTTATCTCTTTGTACAAGCTGGCAGAAGTTTAAAGTGAAGGCGATAATCCAGTGCTGGTGTCTTTATGAAATAACATCCTTACATGAAGAGGCTTTTAACTGTCTGTCGCTGTCTTTTCTCTCTCCGTCCCTCTCTCCCTCTCTGCCTCCCTCCTTCCCTCTCTCTCTCTCTTTCTCTCTCTCATGCACACACACACCCACACCCAAAAGGAGTGTGACAATCTCATTTTATTGAGCACCCTCCCATGAAAAGAGAATATAATAGCTGTAATAGCTACTGCTAGAACTGACCTTACCTGATCCATTATTCTCTAACCCTTTAAAAGTCAGTTTTACATTTGCCAGAGAAGGGGATGGCAGGAGAGAAAATAGGAAACTATCCTGAGAATTGATGACAATGATGATGATTTAATAAATTTGGCACCAGCCTGAAACCCAGTTACTGGGATCTCTCACATCCAGGTATGTCTGTTTTACTTTTCAAATGAAAGAAAAATGTCCTCTTTCAAATACAAAACTGTCAACAAAGGGAGCACAGGGCTGGTGGAAAAGCACTTTTCAGGAAGCAAAAGCATGTCGAAAGTGTGAAGCAAACTGGCCTGCCAAAGTCAACCAATATTTTTGGAACAGCTGGCACACAAACAAAAAAAAAGTTATTTACTAATGGTTTAGCAATGATTGGTGGGTGCCAAAGAAAATGCAGGCAGAGCAATTATCATCCTGTACAAAGACATGTTTATTGACAGACAAGAATGCTACGAACCAACTGTGAATATTGCTGATAATGCATGCACAATGCTAAATTTCACCAGAATAGGCTAGCACATTCTTCTTGGTATACTTCCCACACCTTATTTGTTAAAAGCAACCAGGACTGAAATGCTGGAGCTTTTTGTCTGCGGTTTAAAATTTCAAGCCTTTTGCTTTTCATGTTTTTGCATTCTATTGAGCCCAGGTTTTTTATAGAATTCCTGGTATTTTCTTTTTGTTAAATCCTGGACAGCGTTCTTTTTGATAAATGAGTTCTATGCTTTCCTTATAAGCACATTCTTTCAGCCTATCTATGAAGATCCAATTTCTCTGTCCTTGTTCTAATAGCTTTCTTAAAACAACAATAGCATATATATTAAAATATATAAAAAAAATCAACATTAAAGCAATAGATACCTATAAATAGATTACAAATTGAATTTAATTATATATCAAATTTATAAGACTGTCCGGTTCTGAGAAGGATACAACACTAAAATAGAAAATAAAAATACAGTAAAGAAGAAAGCAAAATGTTGTCCAGGCATAGCAAAAGAACATAAAACCAACATAGATGTAAATTACCACCCACCTAAGCCCCAAAGCTTTGGGAAAATCTAAACCTAAGGACCATTTGAACAAACAGTGACCATATCCCTTTATTTTAGAAAGCTGTCTTTTTGATAATTTTATTTTTCAAAAATTCACTTTAGTCCTTTATTTTGGACATTAAACTTTTACCATACAAATGGTGCTACTTAACGTATAATCTTTCACATTCATGTGAAAAATATGGAAATTGACTTTAAAATAAATAGACATGTACTTTTTGATTTTAGATGTTTTTATTAGAATACACAATAATGGCCAAGGTTTTCTTGGTTCTGCTTTTGAATTTTCCTTTGTAAAGCAAAGTTACAAAGATAAACAATATTTTTTTTATTCTTATGGACCTTTTTTAGATTTGCCACTTTTTCAGGTTAATCCTTTATTTTTCTCATGACAACGTGGTCACTATAGATAGAGGCCATTTGAATATTTTGGTAAGCCTACTCTAGAGGGCAGATGCTGCAGTAAAGATTGGTCTCATCAGATGACACTGTCTGATTGGTGGTACTTGGAACATGGATGGAATAGGCAAAAGCTATCAGAAACAGCTGATCCCTCAAAAAAGGTAGGCCTTATGTTATGAAGAACTTTATATGTAGTAAACAGCACCTTTTATTGCAATGGGAAACTAACTGGTGTTTAAGAATGTAAAAACTAAATTATCTAGGCTGTTAAAGGGGCGTAGGAATGTAGGAATCCACAGTCCACTGAATGGTAATAAGGGAAGAGCCAGTAATGAATTTTAGCAGATATTCTAAATGAATATAATCCAGCAGAAAAAATTATTGTTAGGGGACATAAACACAGTAATAAGACAAAAGAGTACAGAAAAAATAACTATTCAATGACCTAAGAAAAAATGAGAATGATGACTAGTCAGTATCAGTTTAGAAAAGGTCTGCTCATTTTCAAACACAAGGGTCAAGCCTATTTCTGCATACAAATGGAAAACATGAATGATCTGATTATTTCTGATAAACAAATCGAGAGAATTAGTGAAGGACACAAGGGTGAATTCTAAATATGGAATAAATCATAATTTGATAGTAATAAGACAAAATGTTTTTAAAAAGATGAAAGACATGGAAGAAAAGATGTGAGTCTAGAATGAAAGTAGAATGACTGAAAGATATATATTGATATATAAATTGAATGTATGTTTCCCATATGAACACAATTCAACTACTCCGTATTTAAGAAATGCTTCTGGTGATGTCAGAGGTGGAACATCAATATACATGCACTTCAAAATGCTGTGTTGTTAGCTGAGAACCACAATGAGCAGCAGTAAATGTTATATCTGTACAATGCAACAAAGATTATGGATCTGAAAAAACCCTACATCAAACATCAAGGTGGCAAAGAAAATTGAGTGGATGATTGCAAATTATAAATAAATGGTAAAAACAACAGCAAAACAGGAAATGGGTATTCTTTGGTACAATGTTTAGTAAAGATTGGAAGTAAATAGAGAGGTTTCAAGATGTGCAAATAGTGGAAGTATGTGGTACTGGTATTTTGTGAAACATGTTTGTCAAAAGAATGGAAAATGGCTGTGTATAAGAGCATGCTTTTGTCCGCTTTGTTATATGGAAGCATGAGTTAGATAAGTCAAAAAAGTAAGTTGAAGTAGTGTGAATAGATTACTTCAAAAGTCATTAAACACGATAAAATAGTATCAAGAGGCAGTGCTAAATGCATATGCATTGAATACAAAACTCGGTGACTAATACAAAAGAAGTACATTGGGATGGTTTGTTAAATAGAGAATGAATGAGAACTGAATTGCAAACGAAATACATGAAAGAGGGGTAAATAGGTCAAGAAAAGGGGGAAGACTGAAAAGGTTAAGGGTGAATGAGTTGATTCTAGCCTCAAAAAAGAGTAGTAAGAAGTTACGGTTAAGGTTAGGGTTAGGGTTAAGAGTCAGCTGATGATAAATGCAACTTTTTTTTATTTTTAACTACAATATTCTGTCACCAGATCATATAGGATATAAGTTCAATCTCTTTAAAAAATGCAACCACAAAACACCATGCTTAGATTAAACATTATCAGAAGATGAATCTATATGTCTTATCTCTTCTTTTCTCTGTATAGTGTTTATATCCTTATCTATTTTTTTACCTTTTTCAACTATTAACTGCTACCTCTTCAAGTTCTCTTAGCTTTCTGGCTCCTTTTGCTACAACATAGTGATCATTAACTCTTTACTTCCTTTAGTAATCTATGGTTTTATCACATTCTGCACTTTGTTGACCAAGTATAATAGGATGTTTGACTACCCCATGAAATAAATATAGAACACATGTCCTCCTACATATATAGGACCATAGTTATAAATAAAACAAAACTAAATTTAAGTTGGAATTTTAAAAGTAGGTGGCCTTTTAAGTCACTGTAACTCAGTGTAAGTATGTCATAGGTATATAGCAAAATAAGGCTTAGTTTATATCAAATGGTGTCACTTGATCAACGAAAATGGACATAAATGGCAGATTGAATTATCATGTTCTACAAATTGATAATGATCCAATATCACCTGAAAGATGTAGAGATGATAGAAATTTATAATACATTTTATTTATGTGCACTGAAATATCTACAACAGGGGTGTCAAACTCAATTTCATTGAGGGCCGCATCAGAATTGCGGTTGCCCTCAGGGGGCCGGGTGGGTATGGCCAGGGTGGGCGTGGCCTACTGGGTGGCCGTGGCTAGAGTGCGTATGACCTACTGGGTGGGCATGGCCAGCTCTACATCGTTCGCATCAAGGGTGCCTATGGGGGCCTGGGCAGGAGTGGGACAGATCTGAGGGTCTCTGGCGGAAGGAGGGTCTCTGGGCCAGGGCCAAGGCAGTGGGGGCCGTTCCCTCACTGTTTCCAGGATGGCTTCGCGGGCCACATGAAACCACTTCATGGGCCGGATCTGGCCCCCGGGCCTTGTGTTTGACATGTCTGATCTACAACTTTCCACTAAAAGAAAAAAATACCAAAATATTGAACAATATCATAGTAAAAGTTTATTTTGGTAAGGAAAAAATATATTCAATATTTTATTCATAGAAAGAGGGAGGTAAAAACCACAGATGAAGTACTGTTTCTTTCCACTATCCAAACATTTACAGATAAAAAGTTTTATTACTATGGTATATGGTAGTCCTTTGGGTTCAAAGATGACTCACAGTTCATCTGTAGACATGGAGGGGACTCTGCAGATTCTGGAAGCGCAGAGTCTAGCACAAGGGGGCACTGGAAGTACACTGTTGTAGTAACTATGAGTGTTAATGTGTAAAATTGCTTAGTTTTCTATGGGCACCTTTGGCGGCACCTGTCTTCAAAGCCAGTGGTCATTGAGCATAGAAGACTGATCAATGGTCCAATGGTCAAGAAGGCATTGCCGAATGCTGAGAGCACAAGACACTTAGACATCCTGGGCATTCACTACAGCAGAAGAGCACTACTGTTGTAAACCTCAGGTATTGTATAAATCTGGCAAACTATATCACTTACTGAAACCTAAACAGATCTCTTACAGAATTTTATTATGCACAAGAACAGAAGCACTGTACCCAATCTTTGTGTGTAGATAAAAATGATTTACTTTGACCCTTTTGCTACTAATCTATAGTAAAGCACAAAACACTTCATTCTTTTCCTTTAAAAAGCATATCCATCAACAGGCAGAACTGTAGCATTTTTGAGTGATTGTTAATGTTTGCAGCATATGTGTTCTAGGAAATTCCTTACAAACAATTATGACTGATTCTTTGTTCATGTTATCCACATTATGAAAGCTGAAACATAACCATAAATGTATTCTACAGGGATTTATTCTTCAATTTCACTGGGCATCTGTACCATACAATATTACGTTTGCACTTGCCCTCCCCTTGAGAATATTGTGATCAATTCAGAAATTGATACACTGTAAACAGTGGATAGGAGGCCAAGAAAAAACAAAAACCTAGGAGGAAGCAAGGGGAAGACATTTTTCAGTTAGAAAAACACCACTACTTTACAAGCTGTATTGGCTCCCAGTATGCTTCTACACTCAATATAAGGGTGTGACTGCTTATAAAGCTCTGTTTGGTACAGGACCAGATTGACTGAAGTACCATTTGTCTCACCTGTGTCTGTCCCATCACTTCTGACATGGTAGACATATTCTAGGTCTCTTCTATGAAACATGCCATCTTAGCAGGACCCATGCCTTATTTGCCATGGCATGTGTCCAATGAAAGAACATTCTCCCATGAGATGGGCAGAGCCCTCTAGTGTTAGCCATTCAGAAAGCCTAGAAAGCATGGCTTCTACCTTGGACATTGGAACCATCTTATTAATGGAGCCTGACTTGCATATGATTTTGACTGGAGATTTTTTTTCCTTCCTTCCTTCCTTCCTTCCTTCCTTCCTTCCTTCCTTCCTTCCTTCCTTCCTTCCTTCCTTCCTTCCTTCCTATCTTTCCCTCTCTCTCTCTCTTCCCCTCCCTCCCTCCTTCCCTCCCTTCTTTCTTCTTTTCTTTCCTTGGTTACATTAAAAGTGTTCATAATATTCTGTGTTTTTATTTTTCGTTACTGTGATCTGCCTAAAGTCATATAGAATATGTATAGCTGAGATGGGCAGCTGTGCATATTCTATAAATAAATAATTGCTTCTGTGTTGTTGTTGTTTTTAATTCCAGAAATCTTTGTCTAAATGTTGTAGAAGGTTTAACTTAAACATGCCCCAACTGTAACAAAATACTAATGGGAGTCTCATGTGAAATCATTTTGAGTATAGTCCTAAATGTTTTACCAGTAAATTGGTGAGGAGATATTGGATAGTGTTGTGAACTTCTTTTCCTTAGGTGCAGCATACGTAGAATTTTTTATTTCTATACAATGGTTGAATATGCAGTACACAATTAAACAAGCATTTTAGTCACTAAATGGTATATTTTATTTTGCATTGTCCTTGGTGGGATACTTGTGTAGAATAGGATGATTCTCTCTCATCAATAAAATCAAAATCAAAACAAAAACCTTGGAAACCTAACTTTGACCTGGTTCATTGTCAATTACTCCTTAATGTGGATGGTTACATTCTTGTCAGGACTAGACAAAACATTCCTAGATAAAATAGACTTATCTTGGAAAATTCTAGTGAAATGAGACCATTGAAAAAGGTATCAGTAACAGTGTTTCAGCGCCTATGTAAACTAACTAGAAACTCCTATCTGTTCTATCCAAACCTAACCAGGAGGGTGCTTCACACTTGCTGGCTCTGAAGGGCTGCCTGCCATCATCTGGAGTCCCCTGACTGGCCAAAGGGGCAGTCTTTCTTTGTCTTATTGTATTCTCATGTCCTTGAATATTCCTTAATCTCTTTCTTATGTCCTATTATGTTGTTTATTTATATTGCCCTGGAATAAAGCCTAAAGTCCTGATACTGCTATTGTCATTGCTTCCAAATGAACCTATACTCAACCCTGCTGAGCTGGGGACATCCAGGCATGAAAAACAAGGTCCACACATGAAGATTCATATTAACTGATTTATTACTAAAAGCCTAGGCCACAGGTCAGCAACCCGTGGCTCTTTCAGCCTTCTCCTGCAGCTCCCAGTTGTCCTCCGCCATTTGCAGAGAGAGAGACAGAGACAAAGAGAGGCACTTGTGCTTCCCTCTCTCTCTCTCTCTCTCTCTCTCTCTCTCTCTCTCTCTCTCTCTCTCTCTCACACACACACACACACACACACACACACACACACACACACACACACAGAGTGGGGGAAGGGGACTGGACCAAGGGCAGGAGAGCCAGCCCAATAAAGAATGTGTGTCAGCCTGTTGGAGAACAGCGTGAAGCAAGCTTGCCAGATGAGCAGAAGATCGGAGGGGGGGAGAGGGAGAGCGGGAGGGAGAGAAAGAGAGGGAGAGAGGGAGGGAGAGAGAGAGAGAGAACTCATGCACATTGGCCTCTATTTCTTTTTAATTAAACTGTTCAATCAAGCTCCCCCCCTTGCACGCACGTGCGAGTTTTGTGGCTCCCAGTGTTTTCTTTTCTCTGGGAAATGGGTCCAAGTGGCTCTTTTACTGTTTAAGGTTGCCAACCCCTGGCCTAGGCAGAGGAATCTTCTCAACTAATGATCAGCATTTGGTTAGAGTTAGATAAGGGTCAATAGCATTCAAAGGGGGTTGAACTTAGTTCACTTGTGGCTACTTAATAATTCTAAACTGATGCCTTTCTTAATGCTTCCCCCTGGTTCTGTCAGTCTTCTCCTATAGCACCCCGCCTTCAAAATAGTCTCCCCATTCTTCCAATTATGCATGATTCAACGAACTGAGAGAATACTTACTTATCATATTATATGGTTGCCCATCTCACAGACTGTGACTCGTGGGCTTACAATAAAAAATTATATATATTTGACAGACTTGAAGAAATTATAATATATGACCATCCCAAAAGCATGCAATGAACTTGCCTAGCCAACAGTGGGCTTGAATTCAAGTGGTTGTAAAATTCCAATGCTTTTTTCTTTCTCTTTCAAAAAAAGACACTGGCATCTAACCAGTAGTATTTAATAAAGGTGGATGGGGAAACCACATTGGATATTTGCAAATGTCATGGTGTGGGAAACCAAAGGATAAAATCATGGAGGCTGCTATGCTTCTAACTGAACCCAGTAATGGTTAACAAGTCATTTAGTCATAATAATGAGAGAGAAGACATTGCAAGACCAAGTTGGAATAAATGCTTGATGAAGGAATCCAGACTGCTGTTAATTGGAGTAGAAGGCATTTTGGTCAAAAATTTGCTTTGAGGAGTTTTAATTTAGAGTATTTTTTTAAAAAAGAGAACTTCCCAGATCCAGACTTGTGTAGGCTCAGTATAATCTCTGACAGTAAAGAATGGCCAAGAGCCTCTTGGGCATACATTCTGTAGCTTGCACTAACTAAAGGATTTTTCATGTTTTTTTTTTAAAAAAATCTTTAAATTGTTGAAAAAAACCTAGTCTACAATTAGCTCATAGGCTGATGTTTTTCTCCCGGGTATCTAAAAGCAACTGTGATATAAACACAAGCATGAATTTTACTTATTTAAAAAATATTTAATTCAAGCAGACTTAAAAAATAAGCACTCTCATTCATCATGGTATTTAGGAAAGCATTATTTTTAAACATCAGTAACAAAAATGAGAATCTGAAGAAGAGAAGTTTTTCTATTGACCTTTCTCTTTATAGTATTAAATATAATTAAAATATAAAACAAAGAAAATAAGCAATTAGATTTATGGTTTTCTGCATATAATTTATTTATAGTGGATGCAAACAGACTAAACCAACATTAGTTGTTATAAAGATCTAGAGATGTTAAGAATCAATAACTGCAGCTTGACCAAAATGGATTATTCTACATCTAAGCCTGTATGTGTACAATTCAAAAGATCAAAAGACGTTTGTCTCCAGCTTTTAAGCTTTAAATTAGAGCCCATGTGCTAATAACATTTGTAGTCCTTCATGCTACAACAAGAGATCAAACCTCTTGCCTAGGGACAATGTGCTGCAAAGTTAAAGAAGATATTCCCCATATGTAGCATTGCACAATTGTCTGCCTATGATAAAGGTTGTTTTTTTTCCACAGCATCAGGTGTTGGCCAATGCTACAGGCAAGAAATCAGCTTGACAGACCAGTGTTCTGATCTAGTGTGACAAACACAATTCTCTTGTGGAAAAACAACAGAAGTGTATGAGCAGAGCATGAGATCTTCAATTTGTAGCCACTTTGGATCTTACACAGTTTGGGCAGATAGCATTAAAGAAAAGAATAATAGTAAACTGTCCATTTTTATATACCATCAACTATCATACAGATCCTTTCTGAAGTCAAATTGGCCAGACCAACTGTACATATCCTGTGAATATTGATGCATTAAAGAACATAGTAGCTGTATTTCTATTCCAGATTCTACTATCTGATTTCTGAGCCAACTGGGCTACTTGGTTTAGATTATTTGTTCCAATTTTCATACTTACATATATGCCGGGATAGGACATATAGGTTAAATATATTATGTTAAGTGACAATTTTCTGTTAAAAACTTAGAAAAGAGTCAGCTCAGTAGTATTATTGCCTAATTAAGACAATATAGCAATTTTGTCAGCATTTAAGTGTAAAAGGCCATAAAAATGTTGTGGAAAATGATAGAAGAAGAATCTTGTTGGATTATGAGAAGAAATAATGATGGTATCATATCCTGCAGAAAACACTGCCTTTATTTCTGAGCATAATAACTTACAATAGGAAATCCAGTCCTAATTGCAGTCCTAAGTCAAGGACTCCCTGTAAATGGTTCAATATTAATGTCCATTACTGAACAAATCTTTGTTAACAAATGGCATTTAAAAATGAGTATACTCCAATAGTATTGTTGTCTCTTGCAGAAGGTAATTGGATGACAACAAGCAGTACATATATGTTTATGAGATTAATCCATACCTATTTGTAGCTCACATGATATTTCTTATAAGAAACATAATTTTCTGTATTACGATGTTCCCAATTCAATGCTCATAGGAAATATAATCTTAGGAAGGTTTCAAAATGATATGTCCCACTTTAGTGAAAGTAACAGCATAATTTCTACATTGTACCTAGAATAGGAGGGAATGAAGTAGGACACAAAGAGTTCAGGATCAAATTGTAAGTCCGAGTATATGTTTGAAATCATACTGGACTATTCTTATAGCATGACACCTCTTTTCCAGAGCAGTGAGAAATTCAAAGAGCAATTTCATTTTGCTGAGAGGACACTGGAGATATTGGGTGCATTTGGATATAGGTCTATTGCAAATGTTTGGACTGTAATTCAGAATGTAAAATGTTTTGTAGTGGTCAGGCTGCAGGATTCAAACTGAAACTCAAGACTGGCATATTTTTGCTACATCCTGAATAGACACTACTATATGCAGAATTTACTGTATAACTGAAGGGTGTTTTCAAAGAAGTTAATAGTGTAACTCCAGCTTCACACTGTGCATGAAAGAAGAAAGTAGCAAAAAGAAACTATTTACATGAGAGGGAAAATTATGGTGTAGATGGAATCATGCTATAATGCAAAGGAAAAACATTTATAGCATATAATTATGTCAAAGACATATCTTTAGCATTTTGTAAAACTGGACTATACATAATTACATTTTATAAAGAACTATAAATAATTATTGCGGTATCTTACAATTTTTATTTATCCCTTCAGTAAATAAATAAAAACAACAGGTTCTTCTGAATGTGATATACGCATTTGCTGTTATCTTAGACCAAAAACAGAAATATAAAACTATAAAAAAGTGAATTTAATTACATCATAGGAAAATTTCTGACACTTTTCTGTGGATTTATCTGTGACAGCTTCTTTTTAAGATGGTGTAATTAATAAGAATAAAACTGAATATGGTACCAAACAACATCTCAACCTGTCTTCAAGGGAGAAAATCTGTCTATGTTTTTTTCCAAAACTATAAGCATGAAAATATATACATTTTCTAAGATTTCTACTAACATTAATAGGAATTTCTAAAATAAAAAAGAATATTAACTAATGCTAAATGTCATTTATAAGCATGGTGATTCTTTTGCTCAGGTAAATAGTTTATTTACCTCAGAATATTTATTCTGTTTACTGAATTTCAACTAAAGACTTTAGGAACTAATTTATAATACATTTTTAAACTAATGTATATAGTCTGCATTGTATCTCTGTGGACTTTATGTTAACCGTTATAGACTGACCTTTGTTTATCTAGTTACATGATAGTAATGTTACAGAGAGAAGATGATCAGGTCTAAAATTTTGGGCTCATTTTGGCTACATACATGAAAATTTATGCTGCCAAATTTGGTATCATGATTGGCAATTGCTCTTCTGCAGAAATGTATATTTTATAATTTTTAATACTATTAAAATTGAGCACTCTGGTATGGAGAATGGAGAACCACTATTCTCTTTTCAGCTTTCAAGATACTGCTTTTGTTTCATGTGACTATTCTTGTTATTTTTCTTAATTGGTATTGCTTAACTGTTATCTCCTATTCAGTTAATTTCACTTTATATGAAATGGACATTTTTATTATACAACAAAGTCGGCCTGCCCACCACTAATCATACATCCTATTTAAGGAGAAGAATTTAGACTTTTGCAAAGCTACTTTCAGTTGAGATTATAAATAGCTAAAAACTGCAGAGAAGAAGAAAATTAGAAAAAGATATGTAGGAGAGAGAGAGAGAGAATGAGAGAGAGAGAGAGAGAGAGAGAGAGAGAGAGAGAGGAGAGAAAAGAAGAAGGAGGAGGAGGAGGAGGAGGAGGAGGAGGAGGAGGAGGAGGAGAGAGCCAGTTTAGATTAGTAGTTAAGGCACCAGGATAGAGACTGTGGGTTTAAGTCCCGCCTTAGCCAGTCTGGTGACTTTGGACTGGTCACTCTCTCTCTCAGCCCAACCCACCTCACAGGGTTGTTTTTGCGGGGAAAAGAGGAGGAAGAACGTGTGTTGGATAGGTTTACAGCCCTAAGTTATTTGTACAAATAATAAAGGTAGGATACAAATAAATAAAAATGATGTGAGAGGGAGGGATAGACTAGGACACGTTGCAAATCATCAACATCTCCTTTTAAATCTCTTGGGAACAATTCTCTATTTTCCCCACCTCCATTCAATGCTTCTTCAGTCTTAATCTTCTGGAAGATTTAAAAGATGGTCTGATAATTAGGTTTAGACCAGCTCTACTACCAAGTCTTTATTTTTTATCTCATGCTCTTTTTCAACCCAAAGCTCGATGAAGCTTGAGTAGGCCTATCCATGGACACTACCAAGGCTTAAAAAAGAAATTCTGGGGGGGAAAGTCTTCAATGACTGTGTCAACAGAGAACATTGGCAATTATTTCCTCCTTCAGTATTTCAGTGTTCAGTGTTGTTGGTTACTTTTCCATTTGAATTTAAAGAAACAAGAAATATTTGCTTCTGAATTTCAAGTGCACTTTACTAGCCAAGATAAATCTTGAACAAATAGCTTGACATAACTCACAATGCTTAAAATGTGGGATTTAAAAATGGGTGCTACACATATAAATAGCAAAGCCCAAGAAATGTCATGTTTCATTTAGCTAGAAGTTAAATTAAAAACCTGTAGCTTCTTTTTTTAACTTCTACTGTGTTAACTTATTATGAATCTTTTTTTTTCGGTAAGATCAAGTAGAATAGTTTTAGGGTGTCAGTTTAGATAATCAAGCATTTAAAAAACCTTGTTTCTTTCTTGGCAAGTAAATAAATATTTTAAATGTAATTGGTGCAATTATGTTTCATTAAACAACTTTATGTTGCACTTCATGTCATGTCAAATTTACTCTTAGTGCATTTCTTGAACATTTCATTTTAATTGTACATAATATGCTCCCAAAATAATTATTGGCTCTGCTCTGTGATAGAAGAGGCAGAACTATTGTTAAAAACTGAGCCTCATTCATGCACAGTAACAATGACAATTCTGTTATGTGTGGTATTTTTCCACCTAAACATCCCATCAACTCTTTTCAAATAATAAAGCACAGTAATGTTAGCACATTACTAACTTTAATAGTTTTAACAACTCAAGTTCAGCCCCTGGTGATTACATGGACATATCCATATAGTTTACTTCACAGTAACAGAAAATTGATTTGCTATTGCCTCCTTCCAGGATGATTGTTTTATTTTTTATTTTGTTTCTTTGACTTTTCTTGGTCTTTTCTTTGCCTTTTTGAAATCAGCCATGATCAGAAAAGTGCTGCTTCCACCTACTATGGACGTTGAGGGCTTATTCATATTTAAATTATCTAGCAGGTGAGGGGAGAATATGTCAGTTAAATGGAAACCACAGTGAAATGTTATTTTCTTATACAGGTTTAAAAGTAATGTTGCAGAGCAGTACACAAGAAACAGATCTAATAGATATAATGGAGAACGGGTAAAATGATTTCCATGGTGGTGGTACAGCAATTGAAAGCAATTATTTGTTTAAAAAGAATAGAAGCAGTAGAAAGGAAGGAGTTGCACTTTATGTTTAAAGTATCAATTTTTGCTCAAAAATTGAGATGAATAAATTTGGCATCTTAGTTTAAGTAAAGTAGAGGAACAAACATAGTGATATTGCTGTTGGAATCCCGGTTAAGGAGAAGAGGACCATCCTTCCAAAAATAAATTGTGGATTTTTCCAATAGGCATGCAGTTATAGTGATAGGAGACTTTAATTATCAAGATGTGTGTACAGCAATTCTGTCAAGCATAGTCCTTCTAGGAAATTCCTCACTTGTCTTGCTGATAACTTTTTCCTTGAGATAAAGGAAGGCATGAGAAAATCAACTGTCTTGACTTAACATTAATGAACAAGGAATACTTAGTTGAGGAAACAGTAGTGGCAGGAACATTGGAAAAAAGTGATAATATATTGCTGAAGTTCTTGATTTTCAAGGAAATTAAAACTCAATTGCAATCTTAGTTTTCAAAGCAATGTGCAGGTAATTGAAGCCTCCCATTATTATGTCTCTACTCTGTGAAAATATTGTAATATGGTCCAGGAAGGCATTATTCAAATCTTCAACCTCATATGTTGTGTTAATATCTTGTAACTTCCCTTCCCTTGTGTTCTTATCTAAATATTTGTAACTGATCCTCAAAATTCCTCGATCTCAATGTATGCATACATTTCCTTTGCATATAATGCAATTTCTCCTTTTCTTTTGTCTGAATTGCTTCTGCTGAATGAATTGTACCACTTGAAGCCAAAGCAGGTCCTTGAGGGATCACATGTGCATTTGTAAGAAGCTGGATTTTTCCTGCAATTACACTTTATAAAATGGAACTCATCAGAATTATATGAAGTAATGGGATGTGAAAAAAGAAGTAGAAATGGCATTTTCTCTCACTACTATAACATGACCTTATCATGATTTGCAGTTTTGCCTTCTTATCATATTGCATTACTATCAGTAATATCAGTTCAATACAGAAGTGTTAGCTGATCACTGGAATGGCACTGATATCTTATCTGCACACTCAATATATAAGATGGTATTGCCAAGGCACTACAAAGAGGTCAGAAACACCAGTGTTTCTAAAATACTCAATCTACAATAAAATATTTGCAAGAAATAAACTTTCTTGTTCTTTTTTCTAATATAACCAATTTCAGCTACATTTGAAAGACACATGATTTAAGTAAACTACAATCCAGAAATATAAAAAAATTAACCTTCTTCAGTTCATGATTTAAGATGCAAGGACATCAACACTGAATAATCTACAAAGTAAAGTTACATTCTAAATAAATTGCAAGGTCATTTCCTTAGTATGTTTTGTAAACATGTAACCATTAAGATATATTCGCAAAACAATGTACTATAGAATAACAGCATAGTAACTAATTTGCAGTCTTATAGTTTGAACTGAAATATTTATACTTATCAAGGGCAGTGGTGTCTGGATTGGGGAGGGTGTCAAAATGGTCAAGATGTCAACTGCCTCCTTACATGTAAGTATATTGACAATGTACCAAAATAGTAGGAATTTGATTGGTTAGTCATGACTGCTATCTTGATATTTTTGATCCCCCTGTCCAATCTTAAAAACTTCTAGTTTTGGAGCATCCACAACTTCTGGAAGCAAGTCATTCCACATTAAATGTTCTAATGGTCATGAAATTTGTCCTTCTTGTTGTTAGCTGCGAAGTCATGTCCGACCCATCGCAACCCCATGGACAATGTTCCTCCAGGCCTTTCTGTCCTCTACCATCTTCTGTAGTCCATTTAAGCTCACACCTACTGCTTCAGTGACTTCATCCAGCCACCTCATTCTCTGTCATCCCCTTCTTCTCTTGCCCTCAATCTTTCCCAGCATTAGGCTCTTCTCCAGTGAGTCCTTCCTTCTCATTAGGTGGCCAACGTATTTGAGTTTCAACTTCAGGATCTGGTCTTCTAAAGAGCAATCAGGGTTGACCTCCTCTAGGACTGACCGATTTGATTGCCTTGCAGTCCAAGGGACTTGCAGGAGTCTTCCCCAGCACCATAGTTCAAACGCCTCAATTCTTTGGCGTTCAGCCTTTTTTATGGTCCAACTTTCACGGCCATACATTGCAACTGGGAAGACCATAGCCTTGACTATACACACTTTTGTTGGCAGGGTGATGTCTCTGCTTTTTAGTGTGCTGTCTAGATTTGCCATTACTTTCCTCCGCAGGAGCAAACATCTTTTAACTTCTGGGCTACAGTCCCCATCTGCAGTGATCTTGGAGCCCAGGAAAATAAAATCTGTCACTACCTCCATTTTCCCCCCATCTATGTGCCAGGAATTGAGAAGGCCAGATGCCATGATCTTGGTTTTCTTAATGTTAAGTTTCAACCCAACTTTTGCACTCTCCTTTTTCACCCGCAACAAGAGGCTCTTTAGTCCTTCTTCACTTTCTGCCATTAGAGTGGTATCATCTGCATATCTTAGGTTGTTAATATTTCTTCTGGCAATCTTAATTCCAACTTTTGATTCATCTAGCCCTGCCTTTCTCATGATGTGCTCTGCATATAAGTTAAATAGGCAGGGTGACAGTATACAGCCTTGCTGGACACCTTTCCCAATTTTGAACCAATCAGTGGTTCCATGTCCAGTTCTCACTGTTGCTTCTTGACCCGCATATAGGTTTCTCAAGAGACAAATAAGATGGTCTGGTACTCCCATCTCTTTAAGAGCTTGTCACAGTTTGTTATGATCCACACTATCAAAGGCTTTAGCATAGTCAATGAAGCAGAAGTAGATGTTTTTCTGGAACTCTCCGTGATCCAGCGTATGTTGGCAATTTGATCTCTAGTACCTCTGCCTCTTCAAAATCCTGCCTGTACTTCTGGTAGTTCTCAGTCCACATACTGCTGGAGTCTAGCTTGTAGGATTTTAAGCATAACTTTACTAGCATGTGAAATGAGTGCAATGGTGCGATAGTTTGAACATTCTTTGGCACTGCCTTTCTTTGGAATTGGAACGTAAACTGATCTTTTCCAATCCTGTGGCCACTGTTGAGTTTTCCAAATTTGCTGGCAAATTGAGTGTAGCACTTTTACTGCATCATCTTTTAAGATTTTGAATAGCTCAGCTGGAATACTGTCACCTCCACTAGCTTTGTTGTTGCTCAGTTTTTCTAAGGCCCACTTCACTTCACATTCTAGGATGCCTGGCTCAAAGTCAGTGACCACCTAATCGTGGTTATCAGGGATGTTAATCTCATTCTTGTGTAGTTCTTCTGTGTAATTTTGCCACCTCTTCTTAATCTCTTCTGCCTCCGTTAGGTCCCTGCCATTTTGGTCCTTTATCATGCCCATTTTTGCATGAAACGTTCCCTTCATCTATCCAATTTTCTTGAAGAGATCTCTGGTCCTCCCTATTCTATTGTTTTCTTCTATTTCTTTGCACTGTTCATTTAAGAAGGCATTCTTATCTCTTCTAGCTATTTTCTGGAATTATGCATTCAATTGGGCGTATCTTTCTTTTTCTCCCTTGCCTTTCGCTTCCCTCCTTTCCTCAGCTATTTGCAGAGCTTCCTCAGACAGCCATTTTGCTTTCTTGCATTTCTTTTTCTTTGGGATGGTTTTAGTTGCTACTTTTTCTACAGTGTTGCTAACCTCTGTCCATAGTTCTTCAGGCACTCTGTCTATCAGATCTAATTCCTTAAATCTATTTGTCACATCTACTGTATATTCAACAGGGATATGATTTAATTCATACCTGAGTGGCCTAGTGCTATTCCCTACTTCAGTTTAAGCCTAAAGTTTGCAACGAGAAGCTCATGTTCTGAGCCACAGTCAGCTCCTGGTCTTGTTTTTACTGACTGTATAGAGCTTATCCATCTTTGGCTGCAGAGAACATAGTCAATCTGATTTTTGTGTTGACCGTCTGGTGATGTCCATGTGTAGAGCTGACTCTTGGGTTGTTGGAAAAGAGTGTTTGCTATGACCATTGTATTCTCTTGACAAAATTCTATCAGCCTGTGCCCTGCTTCATTTTGTACTCCAAGGCCAAACTTGCCTGTTATTCCGGTTATTTTTTGGCTTCCTACTTTAGCATTCCAATCCCCCATGATGATAAGGACATCATTTTTTTGGTGTTAGTTCTATAAGGTGCTGTAGGGCTTCATAGAACCTGTCATTTTCATCCTCTTCAGCACCGGTGGGTGGGGCATAGACTTGGACTACTGTGATATTGAATGATTTTCCTTGGATTCGAACTGAGATCATTCTGTCATTTTGGGGATTGTGTCACAGTATTGCTTTTCCTACTCTTTTATTGACTATGAAGACTACTCCATTTCTTCTGAGGGATTCTTGTCCGCAGTAGTATACCTGATGGTCATCTGAATTAAATTCACCCATTCCGGTCCATTTTAGTTTGCTGATTCCTAAGATGTCGATGTTCAGTCTTGTCATCTCTTGTTTGACCACATCCAGCTTGCCTTGATTCATGGATCTTACATTCCAGGTTCCTATGGAGATAAAATCAGATACATCCACAGCTGAGCGTCCTTTCGGCTTTGGCCCAGTCGCTTTATTCTTTCTGGCGCTACTAGTACTAGCCCTCTACTCTTCCTCAGTAGCATATTGGACACCTTCTGACCTGAGGGGCTCATCTTCCAGCATCATATCATTTTGCCTTTTGGTACTGTCCATAGGGTTTCCATGGCAAAGATACTGGAGTGGTTTGCCATTTCCTTCTCCAGTGGATCATGTTTTGTCAGAACTCTCTGCTATGACCTGTCCATCTTGGGTGGCCCTGCACGGCATAGCTCATGCCTTCATTGAATTACGCAAGCCCCTTCGCCATGACAAGGCAGTAATCCATGAAGGGGTAATTTGTCCTTATTTCTAGGTTAGTTCTCTCTTTGATTAGTTTCCATCCATTGCTTCTTGTCCTGCCTTTAGGTGCTTTGGAGATATTGTGGCAACCCCTGAGATATTGAAATACTACTATCATGTCACCCCTAATCCTTCTTTTCATTAAACTAGACATACCCAATTCCAGCAACCGTTCTTTATATGTTTTAGTCTCCAGTCCCCTAATCATCTTTGTTGCTCTTCTCTACAGTCTTTCTAGAATCTCAATATCATTTTTACATCATGGCAACCAAAACTGCATGCAGTATTCCAAGTGTGGTCTTACCACGGCATTATAGAGTGGTATTAATACTTCACATGATCTTGATTATATCCCTCTGTTAATGCAGCCTGGCACTGTGTTGGCTTTTTTTGGCAGCTGCAGCACACTGCTGGATTATATTTAAGTGATTGTCCACTAGGACTCCAAGATTCCTCTCACAATTACTACTATTGAGCCAGGTATCACCTATACTATGCCTTTGCATTTTTCTTTTTTCTTGCCTAAATGTAGAACTTTACTGTTTCCACCATTAACCAAAGTAGATGAACCATAAATCTCAGCAATCTAGCTAGTAGGTAGGAATTGTAGAAGACAGTAGATTTTCTATCCTTTGACTTTTTTATTTTGCCATATATTGTTCTTATTTTAAAGATGTTATTCTTCAACAATGAAGGTGTAGAATGCATTATGGTGAACCTTTAATTAGTCACCCATCCAGCACCAGTTACATCCCCTTCATCTTAGATTTATAAAGCACCCTATTCAGATATCATACAAGAAGGAGAAAACAGGAATGAAGCCACCAACTTCCACATCTGACATACAGTTTTTAAAACACATACATTTTTAATGAAGGAGTGAATTATATCTCATTTTATAAATGTAATATATAACTGAAAGATGACATTTTAGATTAAAGCTAATCTGTTATCTTTAGCTGATTATGTTATTGGATCTTCCCTGCATGACTGAAGAGATTACATCGCTCAGATGCAACTCAACTACGATTCACCTTTACCCAACCATAAAAATACATTGTTTGAAAATCTTCCAGTTTATACCCAATGTTTTTGCTAAGTGTCTCTATCTCAATAAGTACTTATTTAAGAATGTGCAATAAGTAATGTTTGTGTCTTATACTCTTTTTAATTAGTTCAACATCCCGACTACTAAAGCTCATGAAGATATTTCTTCGCTATTGTTTCCTTGTTTACATTGTTCTACATATACAAGAAATATATAAACCTGTATCAAAACACATTTGTTATTTATTGTCTGTGCTACATTTTTCCCAATTCCAGAATTTAAAATAAAGCATTATTCTCCTATTACAGATTTTGGTGAACAGGATTATGTGGCCACAAATACAATGCATTAGTTGTGATGAAAATTATGACTCTTGGAGGACGTATAAACTTTGATTTCTATTTATTCTTATAAAAGCTGCCTCTTATCACACTGCACTCTGTTCAGGCAGATAATGAAAGTGAATGTTTTATTAGTAAATGGTAGCAGCTTACATGAAGATAGTTCTGAAAGGTCTTATTGAAGATGGAAAACTTGATAGAATTTTTAGAGTGGAGTGGAGTGAATAAAAACAGTGTTGATGATTCAAGTGAAGAGAATATACAGCCCATATTAGCTATATATTTACTGAGTAATTTGCTCCCTCTCTTACTCCCAATTGCACCTATGCAAAATGAGAAAATGAAAATTGGAGAGGAAAATAACAGGAATAAATAAAACATGCTGTTCATCAAAAGTGCCATACACAGCAATTGTTTCAAACAGCAAACATTTTAGAATGCGCAACAGGGAAAGGGAAAGATAAAAATTCTACATCTAAGACCTGAGATGTGCTATTTTATTGTTGGCTTTGGAATCTTGTGCCCACCTTTCTATTCAAAAAGTAGTACTCCAAATTGCAGTTATTGTTATGACAACTGGAAAAAAAATAATGAAACAAATTAAGAAGAAAGTAGACAAGTGGCTCTTTTTAAAAAAAAAAAGTCACAACTTTTTAAATATGTCTCAAGTTATTTTCTTGTCTGCTTCTCTCTGAACTAACTAAACTAAATAAATTTCTACATTTATTCTGTCTTGTTTTTGACAAGGCTCACTTTGACAAAACTCTGGTGATGAGAATCCTTTATTGATATCATTCATCTGCAGAGCCTCACTCCCATGTCAAATATGATTGCTGCAGAGGATGCAATGCTTTCATTAAAAATAATAAAAGCAGCATCACACCATAGTAATGCAAACTCTGTTCCCTTTGTGCACAACTGTGAAGTTACTATAAAAGAGTCAGAACTTGCTTTCCATTTATGTGATGCTATTTTTATTTATCTTTGATCCTCCTGTGGACACATCTTACAGAGCTCTTAGCATGGGTTGGTTAGTATAAGAATACATGATTTTAATCAGTTAGTTTAATGAAATAAATTAATCAAAATTTTTAAAAATTTTAAGGAAAAATTCTGAGACAGTGCACCAACCCAGGTTTTTCTTTTTTTAAAATAATGATAATCCAGAGGATATGTAAAGTTATAGAATAGGAAAAAAAACCAGGAGCTTTGCTAATGATAAACATAACAAGAAATAAAATGTGAATCTTCAATTAATTAAATGAGAAATAAATTCAACAAGAAAGTAAATCCAATTTTAAATTTTAAAATATTCCCAACATTTCCCCTGTACTATATATGAAGTATTTCAGAGTATTATGTAATAACACCCTCCTTTTTTTAAAAGATCAAGATTTGTTTTTGTTACAATGTGGATGAAAAGAGCAAGGCTGAAGCATCCTCTACCTAAATGTTAACTCAGTTAATCAGTCTCAATGAATGTGAAGTTAAAGACAGTGTAATCAAATACTGAAGTCCCTAATTGCTTGTTTTCTGCCACAGTCCTTTCTCCCTGACATCTACTTGCAAGTTATTTCCAAAGCATGTAAAATATTGTTGTATTTTAGGAATGGCTCAGCGGGTTAGGACGCTGAGCTTGTCGATCAGATGGTTGGCAGTTTGGGGGGTCGAATCCCGAGTGCCGCATAACAGAGTGAGCGCCTGTTACTCGTCCCAGCTTCTGCCAACCTAGCAGTTTGAAAGCACATAAAAATGCAAGTAGAAAAATAGGGACCACTACAGTGGGAAGGTAACAGCGTTCCGTGCGCCTTTGGCGTCTAGTCATGCCGGCCACATGACCACGGAGACGTCCTCAGACAAGCGCTGGCTCTTCGGCTTTGAAACGGAGATGAGCACCGGCCCCTAGAGTCGGAAACGACTTAGCACGCATGTGCGGGGGAACCATTACCTTTACCTTTACTGCTCCATAGTTAGCACATGAATTTAATATATTTCACCTTCTTATACCGTTGTATGGTAAAAATATATATTTACTATTCTGACATGTCATTCCCAACAGGTTCAGAATAATTTTCTGCTAGTTATTGTGTTACCTTCTTTATAAAATATTCATAGCACCAAATTCCTACTCTAAGAACATTAGACTAACATGTACAAGTAAAAGTAAAGAAGCAAGACTGCAATTATCAAGTGGAATAGACAAATAAACTCTTCTCAGATTTCTCTGCCAGAATAGAAGCAGCATATTTTTCCTAATTGTAAGGGTAACATGAAAATCTTTGACAATTAGGAAATTACTGACACAGCATCTGAGTTTATGCATCATATCACATCATAATTTCTTTAACCATGGTTTACTGAATAAACCAAACTGGGTAGATTCACAAAGTATTTTAAGCTCTAAACAATGGCTTTAGACAATAATGGCTGAATTACCCTTAAATATATTATGCCGTAGTGTGATATATAAATTTAGTTATGACATTTGTCCTTACATGATTATTGTTACTCTACAAACTACCCAATGCTTTCATAGGAAGGAATTTCTCCACTTGGTTCCAGGCATCTCATGTCATGCTGACAAGTACACAAAGGATCACCCCTATGGAAGCAATCCTGCTATTATCCCAACATTTAAAAGCAATTTAATTTACTGCTATAGGTTTGATTCATCATTTGAAGAGCATGGCTGTTCCTTCTTTTTTATCTGAATACCACACAACAGTCAAGATTTGAATACTGCTGAAAGTGTGCATAATATGTATCTTATAGAACTAGCAAGTCAGTGTTCTAGAACACTAGAAACACCACTAATGCAGGATATCTAAAACTTCATAGGTGGTCCTTTTACTTAAAGATCAAAGATCCAGCCAGAAAGAATGGTAACCAATTTACTCTGCTGATTTATAAATTGGTACTAACACATTTTATTATCTAAAGATGAGAGTTAAATCTCATTGTTTGGCATTTTCCAATCATTTTTTAACAAATGTCACTAAAGTTCTATTTAATTATACTTTCTTGCCCATAGGAATGTCTCTTCTTCCATTATCCTACTCGTATGCAGCAAAATTCAACCTGCAAGTATATGTTGGTTTGTTTTATAATTAAAAATTGCATACTAAAATTGAGTTTATTAATAACTAAAGAATTCCTGATTTATTCATAAAATAGAGAATGCTGATTGCTTGTTGTGTTGCTCTATGTTGCTGTTGTAAAACTGATTGAAGGTGGGTAATGACATCTGATCCAAGTATGTGCATTATAATTGTTTTCTTGGCATTTTCCCAGCCACTTGCTGTTTAGAATCTAACATTTTTTACCACTTCAAATAGGTGTGATTATTTGGCATTCTTGACATTGTTATTTCTCCTGTTTCAGTTTCTTGACCTACACATCCCTCTTCAGAGTTAATTGCTTTTAGCTCAACAGTCTTGTCAGATGTTGATAGTGAGGTTTGTTCCTGCCTTTACATAATATATTTGAACTAATGGTCCTGTTGTAACAGTTCTGTGATCTGTATTCCATTGCAGGTCTTTATCTTTTCTTTAATTATTTTCTTTCTCACTCCATTCACTCATTCTAATTTCTGGATATTTACTAAGTCAACCTTCCCTAGCCCAGTGCCTTAATGTGTTGAAGTTGAACCTGCAAAGGACATGCTGGCTGAAGATCATGGTCTTCAATCTGAATGAAAGCAGATTTTTTGGTTTTGCTGTCCAAAGCTGATGCCTCCCTGTTTTCTCCTGTCACCATAAGTGTACATTGGACACTCTGAAATATATTAAACTGTATACGTAAGTAGGGTTCTTTAAATCCCATCAAAAAAGCTGCAAACATAGAAATATTTAAAATACCTTTCACAGTGGAAGAAAGTTATATGATAGACCTATCTTACAGAAACCTGAATTTCTAAAACCACCACCACCACCAAGAACACATTTTTAAAAAAACATGGACTATAGGGAGGAGAAAAACCATGTTTGTTTAATTTGTAGCACCTCATTTCTACTTTGGTAAATATTCAAAAATTAGTGCAACCCTGCGAAAAATATATTGAACATTTTCTGCTTTGCCAGTAGAACTATTTTTTTAAAAAAAATTGTAGCATTAACATTAGATACATTTGCACTTCGCTTTCATTCACTTAGCACTTGGTAACATCTTTCTAATTCTTCTTGGTTTATACAACAGTACAAGGCACAAACAGCCCTTCTTAACTCAAAGCCATCCTCAGAGCTACTGTGACGCACACTCTTATTAAATAGATATAAATGCCACACTACTTTAACATTTGCTTAAGAGGCATCAGAAAGTTTTAGCACCAGGATCTAGAAATGAAATGCTAGATTCATAGCAACCTCCTAAGTGTGCAATTCTTTTGGTGGGTATTTCAAAAAGGTCACTTAATAGAATTAATAGATATTTGTTCTTAAAGAAATATTTCTTGAAAGCAGCAAGAAGATGGGGGGAGGAGGAGATAAGGCAGATTCACAGAGTTTCTTGCTGCTGAACTCTGTGGAAGGCTCCTTCAAATAAATATTTCAAACCTTCATATGAATATTTTAAGCATGACAACTACATATAAACACACAGCCAAAGTGCTCAAATCCATTCAAGAAAGACTATTAAGTCATCAACCTGCTCCTGACAGGATCCACTGAATATGGCAACAGTGAGAAGTCAGGAGACAGTTGGAATCATTTCAAGACTGCTAATTTAACTTGTCTTAAAACCAACCAATGCTCAACGTGTCATCATCAATGTCATCTCATCGCAGTCTGAAAAGCCTTCGACCTAAAGCAAAAAGGTCCCCAAGCGCCACCCTTCTTGTCTACTGGTTGAAAATCTAATTGGCTCTGTTGACAGCCTTGGGAATTGGTAGGAAGGCTGCTCAGTTAATCTCCAAGGGCCAGCAAAGAGCTCAGTATCCATGGCTGAGTCTTGCTCCCTGGCTGTCGTCAAATGACTCTGATGGTAGTGCAAGCTCTTATGCTTCAGCTGTCGTCTGACTTCTGTTAAGTCAAATTCAATAAAGTTTGTCACTCAATAACCTGAAAGCTGCCCAACAAAACCTCTTTGATCAATAACAGCTTGCCTGCTTGCATTTGGGAAGGTGACCCATTAAAGATTAAAAATACACCTGCTGCTTGAAGTAGAGAACATCTTTCTTACCTTTAAATGAAAATTCACCCATTAAAAGCAGTTTAACTGTTACAAGTACATATAAATATTACATGCTGGAAAGGTGAAAGAAGATTATGGAGAAAGAAATATCCCACTTACAAGAAGACAGACGGTTAAGTTTACATCAGATAAATAGCTTTTTGATTTATGCGTTATTGGAAAAACCTTTCAAAATGTAAACCTGATTAACTAAGTTTCTTCTCATTTTCCCCCAGATATGACAAATACAAAAATCTCATTGAATTTTAATAAAATTAAATGTTAATGATTGCTGCTTGTCTTTAGGTATGAAAAGAGAAACCCAAAGAAGACATACTGATATATCAGAAGGCCATAGTATCTGTAGCTAGCCACAATGGCAGAATAATTATGAAACTGCAGAGTTTTTCACAGTAGAAAACCCTATTTGTTTTTCCATATCTGATTCAAGTATGAAACTCACAGCATTTTTTGTGATATCATGATACCCATTTTGTTACTTACCCCCCACTTACCCCACAGATACCTGTGTAGAGAGCAATTAAGTTAATTTATAAATATTTGAATAAACCTTAATATTTAGGTTTAAAAAGTTATTGTACACTTGATGTTGTGACCAAGGGTGACTCAAAGCTTAAAATACAGATTAACCCAATTATTAACATTTCCTTCCTTCCTTCCTTCCTTACTTACTTACTTACTTACTTACTACCCCTCCCCTCCCCTCCCTCTCAGTGGCTTAAAAGGCACAGTAAGAACATCCATAAACACTTTCTGTTACTATTATTTCATATACATGAAGTGGCATTTCATAAAAACATATGATGCAAAAAAAGAGAATTCTTTAATTTTCTCTATATCACTGTTACGTTGTGGGGAAAATAGGAAGAAAAAGATATGTTGGATATGTTTGCCACCTTATGTTTTTCTGTAAAAATAATAAAGGTGGGGTAGAAATAAATAAATAATAAATAAATTTTGGTTGAAAACTTTCTGATTTCATCATTTCATCAATCTCATAATACTTAATGACAAGCTTCTACTGTAGCTTTCAGGCCCCTGGTCCCTGCTTCCCTTCAAAAACTAACAACAGCTTGTTGTGATTTAGTCATAAAAAATTAAACCACAGCCCCCTGCCTCTCTAAGCTGCATTAAAGGAATCCGGAAACTTTGGAACAATAGCATCACATATTGGTGGCCCTAAGGATGCCCCTTTCAGGATGGAAAAGAGAACACAAATGTTACTATAAATATATCCACAAATAAATATCAAGTACAGTAAATATGATATGTTTGCAAGAACACTGGAATATCATTTGTAGTATATAATTTTCCAAATTATAAATCCCTAAAATGTGAGAAGCACAGAAAAAGAATATAAATGGAAGCTTTTTGCTCTTTTGGAACCTATCTCATATTGACATCTGTAAGATTTTTCAGTCATCTACAGACAGACTCAACCATATCTGCAACAAAATAGGATGACATTTATCGTTGCTAATGATACAGAATTCTCTGTGCACATAGGGTCACTAAAATGAGTACTAATCCCACAACTATCTAAGATGCAACCAGCAGAGTCCAGGTCAACAGGCAAGCAGCCAATAATTTGGCCAGCACTGAATTTCATCTGCCTGCAGCCTCTATCTACTGATTATACAATCAATACACACCTCAGATGAGGAGAGCTAACAACTGACCCGGACAGATCAATGCCAGCAAATAAGCACTTCATGACAAAAAGTTTGATAATTACTATTTTGAAGCAGTGTAAATGTTGTTTCTATTGTAACAACATTCATGATGATACTGTTATGATTGCACTGTTATTTTAGGTTTAATGTTAGGCAATCAAGCTGCAGTGGTCTAGATATCAACAAACAGCATCAAAAGAAAACATCAAATTGTCCCTATTCTTTTGACATTGTCACCAAAACAGGTTTCTATGTTACTGGCCCTAAATGAATGATAATAAGTGACAATTTGGGGAAAAATACCATTTTCACAGCTTACAAAAATCATAAAATATAGATTGATTAGATAGGGGCTTAGATAGGGGCCTCGAGTTAAGACATGCTAAGAGGCCCCTGATAAAATTTTTAGCCGGTTATTTTAAGAAGCTAGGGAGGGGGAGGGTGGGGGGGGTAGGGAGGGAATCTTTAACCGGCACTCAGTCTGGTCCTGTTAGAGGTCCTGACGGGACGGGGTCTGGGGAGGTGGCTGCTGGTTCTGGGAATGTGGGGGTGGGGCTTCAAATCCCCACGGCGATAGGGAATGGCAGCAGGTGTTTGCGCGGAGGGCCATATCAACATCTGGGATCGCGCCCCCGCTATCTCCGAGCGGTGGCGCGCTCCGACCCTCCGGTTAGCACCCTCTTACCCGGGGATGAGGGTGATCAGGCCCCTGAGCTCAGGTTGGTCTATTTTAACGCTAGATCCGTAGTTAACAAAGCTCCCCTCATCCGGGATCTGATCAAGGAGGAATGTGCGGATCTAGCGTGCATCACGGAAACTTGGTTGGGTTCGGAGGGAGGGGTGCCTCTCACCGAGTTATGCCCACCAGGTTTCCGGGTGCTGCACCAGCCACGGGCTCAGGGCAGGGGTGGTGGGGTGGCAGTGGTTATTCGGGAGACCTTGTGTCCTCGGGAGGCCACCATTGTCCAGATGGCCGGGAGTGAATCCCTCCTCTTGAGATGTGGTCCTCGGGTTCAGTTGGGCTTGTTGCTCACATACCTGGTGCCCAGCTGTGTGGCAACAGCCCTGCCTGAGCTGCTCGACACCCTCTCAGGGTTGGCGGTGGAGTTCCCCAGGCTTATAGTCCTGGGTGACTTCAACCTGCCATCACTGGGGGGGTCGTCGGAGTTAGCTCGGGAGTTCATGGCTTCCATGACAGCCATGGGCCTGACCCAGGTTATTGAGGGCCCTACTCACGAGGGGGATCATACTCTCGACCTGGTGTTCCTGTCTGGACAGTGGTTGGATGATCTGGGAGGGGGTTCTCCATCCATCTCCCCTCTGTCATGGTCAGATCATTACCTCCTGAGGCTGGTTTTCCGTCATGCCATCCCCCGCCGCTGGGCGGCGGAACCGACCAGGTGGTTCCGCCCCAGGCGCCTAATGGACCCGGACCGGTTCCAGAGGGCGCTTGGGCCGATACCTATCACCCTTACCCACAGCTCAGTCGATGCTCTGGTGGAGGCCTGGGAAACGGCTGCCACCAGGGCACTCGACTGCATTGTACCCATGCGACCTCTGACTCGGCGCAGATCCCGTTGGGCCCCATGGTTCTCTGTGGAGCTCCGGGAGATGAAGCGTCGGAGACGAGGTCTAGAGAGCGGTTGGAGATCCAGCCGATCCGAATCCGACCGATTGCAGTTAAGAACCTTTATAAGGTCTTATCTTGCGGCGATAAGGACGGCGAAGTCTAACTACTTTGCCGCCCTTGTCGCATCCGCAGATAATCACCCGGCCGCCCTGTTTAGGGTGACTCGCTCCCTCCTTAACCAGGAGGTGAGAGAGGATCCCTTGCAGGGACGAGCCGAGGAGTTTAGTCATCATCTGGCGGACAAAATCGCTCGGATCCGGACCGGCCTGGACTCTGACTGGGCAGAGTCTGATGTGGAGGAATCAGGCGGTCTTGAGCATGTTATCTGGACTGAGTTCAACCCTGTTTCCCCTGATGATGTGGACAGGATCATGGGGAGACTGAGCTCCACCACCTGTTTGTTGGATCCGTGCCCCTCCTGGCTAGCTTATGCGGCTCGGGAGGGAACACGAGGCTGGTTCCATGCAGTAATAACTGCTTCTTTGAAGGAGGGTGTCTTCCCTGCCGCCCTGAAGGAGGCGGTGGTGAGACCCCTCCTCAAGAAGCCTGCTTTGGACCCGGCTGTTTTAAACAACTATCGTCCAGTCTCCAACCTTCGCTTTCTGGCGAAGGTTGTTGAGAGTGTGGTGGCGCATCAGCTCCCTCTGTTCCTGGAGGAAACTGATTATCTGGACCCGTACCAATCGGGCTTCAGGCCCGGACACAGCACGGAGACGGCATTGGTCACACTGGTGAATGATCTCTGGAGGGCTAGGGACAGGGGTTGCTCCTCTGTCCTGGTCCTATTAGATCTCTCAGCGGCTTTTGATACCATCGACCATGGTATCCTGCTGCGGCGTCTCAGGGGGTTGGGAGTGGGAGGCACCGTTCTATGGTGGTTCTCCTCCTACCTCCGGGGCCGCTCGCAGTCGGTGTTGACAGGAGGGCAGAGATCCGCCCCGAGGTCTCTCATTTGTGGAGTTCCTCAGGGGTCGGTTCTCTCACCTCTCCTGTTCAACATCTACATGAAGCCGCTGGGCGAGATCATTCGTGGTTTTGGGGTGGGGTATCACCAGTATGCTGATGATACCCAACTTTTTCTTTCCACCCCGAACCAACCCAGTGATGCCCTCTCCGTGATGTCCCAGTGCCTGGAGGCGGTTCAGGTCTGGATGGGGAGAAACAGGCTTCGTCTCAATCCTGCCAAGACTGAGTGGCTGTGCATATCGGCGTCTCGGGTTAACCATGTTATTCCACCTCTAATGATGGGGGGTGAGGTGTTACCCCCCGTTGATAGGGCTCGCAACTTGGGCGTCCTCCTGGATTCACGGCTCAATTTTGAAGATCACATAGGAGCCGTGACCAGGGGGGCTTTTGCACAGGTTCGCCTGGTGCGCCAGTTGCGTCCCTATCTGGACCGAGACGCCCTACGCACAGTCACTCATGCGCTTGTGACCTCCCGTTTGGACTACTGTAACGCTCTCTACATGGGGCTGCCCTTGAAGACCACTCGGAGGCTTCAACTGGTGCAGAATGCGGCCGCGCGAGTTGTAATGGGGGTTTCCCGATACTCCCATGTAACACCTCTACTCCGCGAGCTGCATTGGCTTCCGGTTGCCCTCCGGGTGAAATTCAAGGTGCTGGTTATCACCTATAAAGCCCTACATGGCCTGGGTCCGGGATATTTGAGGGAACACCTGCTGCCGGCATCAAACGCCCTTCGCCCAGTGCGCTCCCACAGGGAGGGTCTGCTCAGGGTTCCGCCGGTGAGAGATTGCCGGCGGGTGACACCCAGGGATAGGGCCTTCTCAGTGGTAGCGCCTGCCCTCTGGAACCAGCTGCCGGTGGAGCTGAGGACTGCCCCCGACCTCCGATCATTCCGCCGGGGCCTGAAGACCTGGCTCTTTGAGCTCTCGGGCCCAGACTGAGGAGGAATTTTTAATTTGGGGTTCTTTTTAGCTGACTACAGGGTTAATTTAATACTTTTTAATTTGTTCTTAATTTTTGTATCTTGGATTTTTAATTCCCTGTAAACCGCCCTGAGTCCTCAGGGAATAGGGCGGTATATAAATATAACTAAATAAATAAAAATAAATATATATATATATATATATATATATATATATATATATATATATATATATGTATGTATGACTATTTCCAGACCCAAAAGACAACAAATAGCCATTTTAGAGCCAGAGTTTTAAAATAAATCCAGTATTGCAGAGTTGAGGGATCTTCCCCAACTTCTCTTTCACACCCTCTGTTCTTGAAGGCTTTGTGCATTCCCCCCCCCAAAAAAAATTATATTTTTAGATCTTTAATGAATATAGGCAATATAGTGCAATTTAACCAAATAGCTACTTTTAACACTATACATTTGCCATTGGGAAATTTCAGTGTTATCTTACTGTCTGTTTATTAATCACATTATTAGTAACAGTAATATGCTTGCACTAGTTTATTAGATTTATATCTCATCTTGCACTCAAGAGTTCAAGGCAGTGTCCAGCAGTTCCCTCCTTCTCTTAGCTTCCATAACAATAACCAAGTGAGATAAAATTAGGCTTAGAGTGAGTGACTGGAGCAATTTGTCCAAATACTTTCTGCACTAGGATATCAAAAGAAAGAAACGGAGAGTACTGTCACATTTAACATCAACTTTCATCCATAAGCTTACTTTGCAGAAAGGTTTCCTTCATATTCATCTATGAAGCACTAGGTTACAAATTTCAAATGAGACTGCTAAAGAAATAACTAGAAAACACTAGTGACAGGAAAGTTAGCAAGGCAAGCAGATGGTTGACTTCCTTTTCTTTCAGGCTTGCCCAAGATCCATGTCTGTTTCCAGCGAATGAGGTCAATAAACCAGCCAACTTACTCCTCAGCATTGGATCTTCTGTTGGCTTATTTCTTGTCAGTTCTTTCATATTTTCTTTCTGTTGTTTAGTCTTTATCACATACTTCTGCTAAAGATTAGGTGGCTGAATCTGAGATGCTGTCAGTGAGTGTAGGCAAGGAGTCCTGGAGGCTGACTGTCTGTCTGTCTGTTGTGAATAACCCCAATAGCGGTTTATGGTCTGTGAAGACCATGAAGTCCCTGCCATATAAGTAGTCATGGAATTTTTTTTACTCCAGCTACTACAGTATAGCCAATGCCTCCTTGTCAATTTGTGCGTAATTATGCTCAGCGGAGGAGAGTGTCCTAGGATAAAAAGCAATTGGGACTTGAGTCCCATCACTCTCCAAGTGACTTAGGACAGCCCCTACCCCGTATGGGGATGCGTCACATGCAAGGCATACCGGCATCGATTCCTTAAAGTGAGTGATCGTAGAACTGACGGACAGTAGAGCCTTCAATGCCTGAAAGCTTCTTTCGTGAACACTAGTCCATTTCCATGCAGTATTTTTGTGCAAGAGCTGGTATAATGGCTCTGCCACTGTGGCCTTGCTGGGAAGGAATGCATGGTAAAAATTTAGAAGGCCTAGGAATGCCTGAAGCTCTCCCTTCGTTTTGGGGCTGGGTGTCATCTGAATGGCTTTTACTTTTGACTCAGCAGGGTGGATGCCATCAGCATCGATACGGAAACCCAAGAACTCAGTTGAAGAGACTCCGATACTACACTTATTCTTCTTAAGCTTAAGCCTGCTTCGCACAGCCTTTGGAGGACAGCTCTAAGCCTCCTTGCCAGCTCCTCCATGGACTCACCGGCGATGACCACGTCATCGAAATAGGGGCAAACCCCCAGAATGCCCTTGAACGTTTGCTCCATAATGCCTTGAAAAATGCCAGGGGCTACGTTGACCCCAAATTGCAGGTGTTTTACTTTAAATGCTCCCCTGTGGGTTACAATTGTCTGTGCTGCGGCTGTGGCCTCATCAACAGGAAGCTGTTGGTAGGCCTGAGCCAAATCTAATTTTGCAAAAATTGTACCACCTTGCAAGGATGCCAGGATGTGGCTTACTACTAGTACCAGGTATGCATGCTGTTTGAGTGCACGATTAATTGTGCATTTGTAATCAGCACAGATTTGGACCTCCCCATTGGCTTTTAGTGGCATTACGATTGGGGTCTCCCATTCAACCCCATCTACTGGCTGCAGTACTCCCTGTTCTACGAGTTTATCTAACTCAGCATCTATCTTGTGTTTAAGAGCAAATGGCACTCTACGAGGTTTAATCCTGACTGGCACTACAGTAGGATCTAGTTTGAATGTTATTGGCAGGCCGGTGTATGTCCCCAGACCTGAGTCAAACACATCTGCAAATTCCTTGCATACTGTCGCTAGACTCGCGACTTGTGTCCGGTTGATTCCGGTTACTTGGATGCCTAGTGCATCAAACCAGTCGAGCCCGATCAGGCTCATTCGCTGACCCCCTACTACGACAACGTCCAGGTGCCCAGAAAACCCCTTAAAATTGATGGCCAGTGTGGCCTCACCCTTGACTGCGACTCTGGCATTCTGGAAGTCGGTTAGTATAATGTCAGATGGCCTCAGCTTGGCCCATCTCTTGCTGCGATTGCAGACTAAATTAAATGTCTCAAGTGAAATAATGGATACGGCTGAGCACGTGTCCAGCTCCATCTTGCAAGGGACCCCTTGCAGTTCCACCTGGAGTCTAAACTTTGGCTTAATAGGGCGGTGAGCTCCTGTGCGGCAAATGCTTCTGCGGCTGGAGCAAAACTCTATGCTATACTGTCCCGGGGCCCCGGTACCTTTCCTAATCTGAATGTCTGACTGGCGATTCGATTGCCGGTCCCTCTGGTGACCTCTGCAGATGGACGCGATGTGGCCAGTCTTCCTGCAGGCCCGGCACGTGGCTGTCCAGAACCTACAGTCCATACATTGGTGGTGGCCGTCACATCCTGGGCACCTAAGGAAGGGATCTCCCTTGTAAGTCGCCCGTTGTTGCTTGTCACTGTGACACTGTTGGACATTGTGTCTTTGTAGCTTGTCAACTTCTATGTTGTCTTCTGGGTCTTCCTCATGTTCGGCGTCCTCATGGTGGACGGCTTCCTCGTGCTCTGCTGTTTAGGCAGGCCGCATGGCTCATATGGCCCTGCCGGGGGCTTCATCCACCATGATCTCTTTCAGCATGTCTGGGAACGACAGAGTCTCTTTGGCGAAGAATTTTTACTGTAACTCTTGATTCTGGAGACCACAGACAAGCCGGTCTCGAAGCCTCTCCTCTACGTCGGAGAACTTGCACAGGCGTGTGGCCTACCTCAAGGCTGCAATGAATTCAGACGCTGTTTCACCTGGTTGCTGAACCCTCTGCTCGAATGCATGGCGCCAAGCGATTACTGACAGCTTGGGCTGGAAATGGTTGCCAAGCCGTTTCTTCAAGTCCATGAACATTACGGACACCAATGGCGTTGGCGCAAACAAGTTCTCCACGATGTCAAACGTGGCTGGGCCGCACACACACAGGAGTGTAGCGACCTTTAGGCTGTCCTCAGCAACTTGATTTGTGTGTAGATAGTTCTCGACCCTGGATAGATACGAAGACCATCTTTCCGGGTAAGCTATATCAAATTCTTCCAGCTTTCCGGCCTTTGCCATTTTTGCTGGTCTTCACAGCTAGGGCTCGTCGACTTCTTATCCTGCTCCTCCATATACCCAGGGACTGGTCCTCTGGGCGCGTGGTTGCTAGTGTGGCTGTGCTAGACCGACAGTAAGGGGGGATTGTTTTTCCCGCCAGGCGTATTCGGCCTTTTCCCTAGTGACTCTCAGCTCTGTTGGAGAAGCAGGATCCCACCTTCGTCACCAGTGTTATATACTGGGTTTGTTGCTTGATTAACGAGACGAGGCGAGTGAGTTCAGCAAGAATCATTCTTTATTTGGTTGCAGGAACTGAACTGAGAAACAGGACTGTGAATGCAACAATTTATACCCTGGCCTCTAGGTGGCGGCCAATAGGTTTAAAGCAACCTATTGCCGCCCAAGAGGCAGCCAATGGCGGCGCTGGAGACGGGTTGTCTGAGAAGCTGGGAGCCGTTAGCCAGCTTCCCTGCTTAAGCAACCTTCCAGCAATTAACCCCACATGATATTCTTAAGTAAGACAAAGCCCAATACATTACACCTTCCTTACTAGCAGGCAGGAAATTGGTTGCTGCCAGGTGAGGGAGGGAGGGAGTACACAAGTGGCTGGCAGAGTACAAGTGCCCAGAGACAGATAGAGAGTACACACACACACACACACACACACACACACACACACGGTTCTCCACTGAGCTTGTCCCTGCAAGCATTCCAGGGAGGAAGTTGCAAGTCCAAAGCCAACAGGCAGGTAAATGACCACTGCCAGATGGAGGAGGGACTGGAGCAAGGGAGGGTCTGGCAGAGAGTGTGCAGGTGGGTGAGACTTTGCTAGAGGAAAGAAGGAAAGACATTTCTCCATCAGGCTTCCAAATTGACTTGAGGGAAGCTGTTGGGACAAATTGAAAATGAGAATCACATGATCACAGCCTACCACAGCAACAGTGCTATGAATAGCAGCAGCGCAGGAATCCTGAAGCAGAAAAAAATTCTAAATTTCCCTTGAGAATAATGGGTCCTCGCATTCTGTAGGTTAGCCCATTTCAGATACTTTTGTTGACAAAGCTTTGGTCTACGATGCAACAATTTGCTCAATGTAAGGTTACAAAGCATCAAACAGACATGAGTTTTACTAGTGTTATAATACAATTCACACAGATACATTCACAAACATTCAAAGGAGCCTTAATTTTACCACAAACTGTTGCTATTGCTTCAGTATAAGAATCCACCCAGAGTCATCTTATGGTTGAGATGGGTGACAAATAAACTTAATAAATAAAACAAATCTACTCTTGCTTTTCCCATTCCATAAGGGAACTGGAGTATCCAACCGTTTATGTTTTATTGTGTTCAATACTGGGTAAAAACTGTCCCCTGCTTAGCACTGTTAGTCACCAACTCATGGAGCTCTTTTAAGCATTTTAAAAAAAAACATGCAGTTCTTCTACTGTGTTCTGTGAAGAGACAAGTAATGGAAATAAATAGTCTAGAAGCTATCTATGCCATTTGGGGGGAGATAAATAGACAGGTATTGATTACATATATACATCTGCTAAACAGAAACATATACAAATAATCAGGCATAGTTGAGAAAAATAACAGGTAAACAGCTATTGTAAAATCATCACAGAATCTATAATTTATTGGTGTTGATATCCTTCCCAATTCCAAATATGATGACTTTCTAGTTCAGATACCTCTAGATATGTGTTTTTAAAATTTTATTACAGCCTTGTATATACTATGTTTTGCTTTTCAGTATCTGCTCATTACAGATAGTTGCTCTCCCAGCAGTGGGAATCAATTCTAATGAAACCCTCCACAGAGAAATCAGTTGCCTTGGGCCACAAAAAATGTATTTTGCAAAGATATTCAGCCTCTCACGATGTAACACTTGTCACCAGTTCTTCCACAGATACAAGCCGCAGCTGCAACCAGAAGTCAATAGCTACCTGTCTAAAGCTTTCCCTTCAAATCACTGACTGGTCAAATCTATCATAGCCTGAGGAAAATCACCTGTCCATCCAGGAAGATAAAAGATACCAAACAGGTGCAAGAGCAGAGAAAGAGAGAAAAAGAATGGACACAAATGCAAGAGTTTTCCAGTGAATGATACATGGTTGAGTGCCAACTCACTGTTCCTTAAGATTTCCTGTTCAGCATTTTCTGCTTCTCGCAAGCTCTTCTGCCTTGCGACAGATTCAAAGAATGTGATGTATATTAAAAACCCTTTCTCTCTCAGATGGGTTCATTTTTATTCAGGGACAATTTTGCTGACTGACAGGTAAGCATTTGGTGCTGAAATTGGACCTGTACAAGAGCTCTGAATTTCATTTGCTCCATTACACCAGTGCATGAATTACTGGGCTTTTCACTTTGGCATCTTTCCATTATTTTCAAATAACTGACATGAACAAAATGACTCTTCTGACATTTGGTGCAACAAATTTGTTCCAAAAAGAATAAAACATTATTAAGCGGCTGTACACACTTGCATTCTACTATCTTCTGCCCCCAAACTATAAGTGTCTAAATAGTACCTGATATTGTCAGATATAAAACAAACAAAACTTAGCAGTGCAAAGATACCCTGGAAATTCATCTCTCTTCTAACATTGCAGCCATGCAGGCATTTCAATTTGTGAAGTTCTTCAGTCTTGATATTGTATATTTTATTGCATATTTTTGCTTACTATAGTTTTCCTTACAATGTTATACACAGTTGGAGTTATGGTACAGTGCCAGCTCCAATATCCCTGCCTATGCACAATTTAACTTAAGTGCTCAGAGACTGTGATATTTATTTACATCGGGTGGGCAGAGGGAGAGAAAAAATATCCTTCAGAAGTTAGCAGATTTAGAACAAAGTGGGATAGCTTTATATTCTATCATTTTCCATCACACAACTAAATAATTTATGATTGTATTAATTTTGTTTATCCTCATATATCTAGGACTCCTAAGCAATACTGCTTGGTCTTATCCTTGGAAGGATGCCCAATTTCCAAATTTAACCATCTTTGCTGAAGTGTATTTCAATCCTTCTTTAATAGCTATTGTCATAGCTATTAATAACTCCCTTGAAAAAGACAAAAGACCTCACAGCTGCATGACTACCTGCCTCTACTTGCTTGCTGTCTACTCCTTCTATGAAAATCCAGTATCTCATTGTTCAGTCATGGATATCAGGTCTGCTAGATCTTTACAATTCACACTACAATTGGTTACACCTTAATTCTAATTGACAAGACAGGTAAGGAAAGAAAAAGATTATTATAAATTGGGAAGCCGAATGAATGAGATACAGTTTCAAGTTTGTAATGTAATAGTGTCATAATTGATTTATGATGTACAATATGCACAAGCCTACATTATAACAACACTGCACAATTTTAGTTAGTACTTAGATTGGTGCATTATGACAAAATAATATGTATTGCAACATTAAAGGCATTTAAAATGGGCTAATTTAAACTTGCATGAGGGGATAACATTTTTCTTCTAAGAAAAGTAATACTATGGCTTTATATGAAAGTTTTTGAAGTAAAAGCTATTTATTAATGTTCAACTAGGTGCTTGAGAAAGTTGTAGAGATGTTTACTAAATTTATTGAATACTGTACACTTTTGAATAAAATAACTGGAACTATTCCTGATCATCTCATATATATAAAAACTATTTCTAGTCTTCTAAAAAGGACTGGTACACATTAACACAAATTACAATTGTGTGCATATTTATAGTTTTGCTAAGAGTATTGCCTGTACTTGCTGCATTAAGAAATATTTCCACGTTAGCAAGGAGTCAGATACTAATTTTTCACAAACATTTTACATGAGTTATTTGAAAGCAGTCCAATCTGTATATCTTTTCGATAAACATCTTATTTAAACATCTGTTCAAAAGAAACAGAATCTCATCCCTGTTTCATCATAAATTAATCACACAAAGAAGGCATCTACATTTTTTGTAGCAATTGTGCTCATGATTATGGTGTATCTTTTCATTTCAACAAAAAATGTTATAATTTAAACAGGATAATTCATCATTCAGGATTTAATGAGATTTTTTAAAAGAGAGTTACTAGGAGTAATTATTTCCAAAAATATGATGGTTAATCTTATCTTAGGTCTTTATAAAGTGGATATTTGTATGTAAATGAATTTGCAGTGTCTTCCAGTAAATACCTTAGCTGTATTGGTAGGGATGCACTTTTAGATGGAAACCTGACTCATGCTTCCTCATTCTGTCTTACGCAGCCTATTCCCCCCACCTCCGCCCCGCACACAATTCCTTGTTAACTGTTAAACTGATCTCACCTTTAAAGTCAGGTTTCCAAACTGGATTGCTATGGGACAGGCAAATACAGAGGGCGAACCCACTTGGGAAAAAAAACAGTTTTTTTTCATTATCAAAAGAAAAATGGCTCTGGAAGTCAGGAACCACTGTGGATAGGATATGCTCATGCCAGCCTAAAATGGCTAGTAGGATTTGAGCTGATCGCAGCTCAATGGTCACATGACCACATTGACTGAATGATGAAGCATGTCAAATTAAGTCCACAAATAAAGACTAAAATATGTTGGGACAAGATGGAAAGCACCATGTTTACAATGTTCCTTTAGCAAAGAAAAATATAAGGGTGGGTTAGGGATCTGATGATGGTAATGATTTCAGACTTAAATAATATTTTCAATAAATATTTCCATTTATCAGTCCTGAATAACATGCATTTAGTTTTAATGGATAAATTCAACATTTTCTATAAGATGAATACTTTTCTATATTTCCATCATGGCTCCCATTTATTGCTTTTGCTCCAAGAAAAATAACTTCATGCTGTAACTTTCTTCACAGAGAAGCTCCAATGACAAATCTTTCTGATAGTCCTTTTTTATCTCTTTCATAATTCTTCTCTAAATTTTATTGCCAAGAACTGTACTCCATATTTCCAGCATACTTTCATCTTGTTTTTATATTAGATTATCATATTGGTGATTTATTTTCAATTTCCTTTCAAATGATTTCTATGGAATTTTTTTATAGGAGCTACACACTAGGCTGATATTTTTGTTCAACAATCTACTATAGTTCCAAGATCATTTTCCTGATTAATCATTTCTAGGTTTTAATTATGCATAGGTACCATCAAGTCATAGTCAACTAACCTGGTCTTCAAACAGTGCACTCATCACTCCTCATCCATTTGAGTCCTGGTCATCCTCTATCTTCAACTCACTTCAACTAGTTTCTCTCTCTCCCATCTCACCCAAGTTCTTTCTTCCATCTTCTAGCAAATAAAATGATCAGCAAGAAAGGAGTTCATTGGACTCTAAGTCTTGGCAGAGTTTGATTCCCAACATGTCAGACTAATTGAAATCTTCCATTAAAATTATCACATGTCACTTTGGAAGATGTTTCATAGATACAGAAGGTCTAAAACAGCTGATCTTCTAATGCCTTTGTACTTGTTTCAATTATTTTGTACCTCCAATTCTTTTTGTTAGAAGATTGATTGACCAAAATTTGGAACTTTCTTAGTGGGTTTAGATATTTCCACAATATGCTAACACCATCCTTGACTCAATTGGACAAACTCATCCTTATTATCTCACTTCTTCCTAGAGTGCAAATAGGAAATCTTACTTGTGGGTTTTAGTAGATTATTTTGCTTGATTGTGGCTGGTTTCTTTTCAGATTTGTCCTCAAACCTATTCTCAATCAATTCTGATTCAGTTTGAAATCATGTTTTATTAAGTTTACCATATTTCACACATTATTTTTAATTGTTGAGCGGTGCAATTCAATTTCTGTCAGCAGTCCTTCGCCTTTAAAATACAGATTTTTTAAAAAAATCAAATATATCATGCCAACACCTATAATATTCTTTTATTTTTTGTTCAATCCTATCTCATGGACTATGAAAATGAATTAAAACAGCACTAAGGATCTCAGGTTGAATTTGCTCTTTAGAGCTTCAAAGCCCATGGTGAGATGGGTATAAATAGTCTTAATAGTCTCAAATATTTGCATTTGGAGAGCATTAGATAAGACAAGGAGAGAAGCAACCTAGAACTAAGGAGAAACTTCCTGACAGTTAGAACAATTAACCAGTGAAACAACCTTGCCTCCAGAGGTGGTGAATGCTCCAACACTGGAGGTTTTTAAGAAGAGATTGGACAGCCATTTGCCTAAAATGGTATAGGGTTTCCTGCCTTAGCAGGGGGTTGGACTAGATGACCTCCAAGGTCCCTTCCAAATTATTATTATTATTATTATTATTATTATTATTATTATTATTATTATTATTATTATTATTATTATTATTATTATTATTATTGCAGCAGTTCTGTCACATCCCTGATCCATGCTTCTAGTACACTCTACAAGCCTGACACTGTGGCCAGCACATTCACTTCTATTCCTGTAGTATGACATCAGCAGCTATTATAACTCTTCTTCTTGTTCTCTTGAAGAAAAGCACTTCTGCTTTCCAATCTTTCAAGACTCTCATCTTCTGTTCAGCAAGGTCTCTACCCCTCCCTTGATTATTTAAAGCTATTTTTTCTAGGTAGGTCTGAAGGCTGCCTTTGAGTTTCACTGGCAGTGAGTACCTTCTAAATCTGTTGTTCCTGACTATCACCATCAGGAGAAACACAATTTTATCTCAGACCACTTTAAAACTTTCAATCCAAGGATCTGCCAACATTTATCTTATAAGGCATTTTAAGAGGGAAAATACTCTGAATGTTAGGATAAAATTCCACTATTAATAAGTACTGATGATGCATTATCTAAGCTGTAACCAAATAGAACGTAAACCACTGTGATACCAGCGAATGAAATGAATTTCTACTCAAAGACATTTATATAACATGCTGCACACAGACATACATTTATTAAGCTATCTCCAACTGTATTAACTCACAAACCATAGATTACTGTAAAACACGAAAATAGACACTTCTATGTGTGGGCACAGGGGCAGCAACATACATGCAATATATACTAATGATTGAAGTTAAAATGCACTTGAGAAATAGAAAGTGAGCACTGTGACTGTCTGTCAACAATGCTACAATTGATCATCATCAGCAAAAAGACCTATTTTTTCTTTTCATGCCTGTCAGTGTTAGTGTAACAGGTATTTTAATGTACTGTCTTGTGGAAAATGCATATTGGAGTCAAATCTGCTCCTTCCTGTGCTTTCCATACAAATGCAGGCTTTCTTGTAGCACTAAATTCAAAATAAACCATTATGGACTCTTTTAAATCACGATGTATCACTACCCTACTCTTGAAGCTGCCATCAAGTATATATTCTTGTACCTGATTGCTGGGAAAAATTATTTCCTGTCATTCCAGTGACCTCTAACTCCAGTGCATTGTAATTCACTGGCAACACTATCTTTAAAAAAATATTATATGTTGTAATTTTGCTTAATTGATTATTTCTTCGATCCCAAAATTTCTGATACTCTCAGTAGTATTATTTACAGAATACCTACTAGTGTTGATTTACTCCACCATGGAATAGTTCATGCTTATACAGAAAAATGTAATGAGCCGCTTTATACTCCAAATGAAATTGATCTTTGGCAAATTCTTATCCATAGTTAAATCTCACAATGCAAAATTATGAAACTCACTTGGTAACACTAGCTGCCCCCTTATCACTTTATAACAGATTTGTTCAAAATAAAATTCCATAGAAATTGGTCAGAAAAATTGACATGATAAATTTAAAGTTCACTGATTTCTAATGGATTGCATTAAGGACATGTACAGTGTTATTCCAATTATGCTTTTCTGGCAAAATCTGCCCAAGAATCATGGATGACATATATTTTTGTTACTTCTCAATGTTAATACCCTCCTCCATTTGCAGCACCCTACACACTCACAGAGATAGATGAATACAGAGCCAACACTGAAGAAGAGGTGCAAGCATGATTTGGTAACCATCAATTTAGCCCTGGGAAGGAAAAAGGGGTGAAAAGGATACTCAGAATTACTTTGCCTTCTTTTTTGAATCAGAAGCAGCAAAGGGAGGCTGTGTCAAGCTTTTCAGATTCTATTACCCCCCACAAAAAACATTCTTCTGTTTCTTGAGGTGGTCTGGACTGATATTAGCCCTTCAAGGCTGACATCAGCCCACTCCAAAAGTAGATGAAGATAACTGAATAATAGTAATAATTAAATAATAACTCTCTTTTTTTCTCTCTTTCTCTCTCCCTCCCTCTCTCTAAGATGAGGGGGTAAAAATTGAACTTAAGGCAATTATTAACCCATAAAACCTTACTAAATAGTTTTTTTCTATGTTGTGACTGTGATTCAAGACAAATTTGAACGGCAAAGAAATAATTTTGCCTTTGTAGTCTCCTCATACCCTAAAACAAAACAATACCCTAAAACAAAAACCAAATATTTTGACTGATTGATTGAGGCCCAACCTTTATGATGATGTTATGTTTTTACCAGCCATGTGCTCTTACAGCCTTGGGGCTATATATTTTTAAGTGAAGCCTCTGGGTACAAGAACGTTGCACACTTCTTTTAAATTGGTGCTGCCACTGAGAAGTATCAATACATTTTGATTAGAATAAATGAAGGATGCACAGCTTTGACAAGGGACTATTTATCTGTTCATATAACAAAGCATTATACCCATGCTGTTGTTTCCAAGTACAATTCAAAATGCAGATTTTACTTTTAAACCTAAAATATATCTGGATAACAGAACCTAGCTTTCTTACTCCATCTTCCACAGCTATAGGAGTTATACGTGTTCTTGAAAAAATAAATTCAGACCTCACAATTAAATTGTTCTGTTCCAATTATAAAACCTTTAATTGCTGCAGCCGTAATGTGATCCGAGAAATATATAGGCTGCTTTGAACTCATGAATAAAAGGTAGCATATAAATCTAATTTGATAGGAAGAGAATATATAGGCAGAGGATTGTAATATTAAATACAAGTTTACAACATGAATAAAAGCAATTGTTCCTTCTTCATTTCTATTTCATTTAAAATGACTTCAGTCAAGCTCTCCCCATTCTCTTTTTTTAATATTGAGGTGCCACTTCCATAGCAAATGACTGAAACCCAAGCAAAGCCTTCCGTCTGGGTTCATTTCATTATAACCCCTCAAAAAGGTTATTCTCAGAAAAACAGAAATAAACCTTTTTTTTTAACGCGTGATAAGCTTGGATATATAAACATGAAAGAACCTTCTTGGTGGTGGTAGGATTCTTGTCCTTGACATTATTTTTTACTCCAATTCATGAGCCACTTCAATTGTAACAATTCTAAGAAGCAAACCGCAAATCCTTACAAAATGAAGAGTATATTTAAAAAGAGTTTAAAATAGTCATACCATAACTAAGATAATATACTTTGCCACATTGTGCCAGTGCAAGAATGGTCTTCATTTATTACAAAAGCTCCCCAAAATGTCAGTTTTATGGTCATTCAGAAGCATAAGGACAGAATAATTGCAAAATCCAGGTCATTTATCTGATTCCTTTCTCTTTAGTACCCAAATCAAATATAATTTTTTTAAAAAGGTATTGGCACAAAATGCTTTTTTAATTAATAGAAAAGATTGTTAATTCTGAAATGCTACACTTTCATCACTGGTGATTTAACATTGTTTTCAGTTTTGATTATTATTTTTGATGATTTCATACAGTTTGATGGACTATGAAAGCAATGAACAGCAACAATTTTTTCCTGTCTTTCTGTTTTACTTGGTAGTCATTTTTCCTCATAAAATAAAATAATTCGTAAGTTTCCCCAAATGAACTTGGAAGACAATATGCAATGAATCAATTTTCAAGAAGGGTGGATTTCAGCAATCAGTAGTAGGGTGTAGAGCTTGTCACAGCCCCAAAGTTACCAGGGAAAGAATGAAGACGGGATATTATGCTGTTAAACTACATAATCTTCTAGATAATCAGTCTATTCATTGTTACATCTCAACTGCTAGTCAATTACAGGCTCTTGAATGTACTGCCTACCATTTGCTGAAGATATCAGAGACTATGTAGCAATATTTCAATATGGCAGTTCAGAACTGCAATATTTGTCTAAAGCAGTATTTCTCAATTATGACAACTTTAGGATGGATGGACTTCAATTCTCAAAATTGCTAAGCCAGCATACTGAGAAACTCTGGGAGTTGAAGTCTACCCATCTTATAATTGCCAAGGTTGAGAAACACTGGTCTGGTATTTTCTATGTTCCATAGGAGCTGTTTTTCACCCCTCAAAGGTCATTGACAAACATCGGAAGCACCAAGCAGTTATATATATTTTTTCTTCCAACTATTTCAATAGAACCCCTTCATGGATTACTGCCTTGTCGTGGCGAAGGGGCTTGCATAATTCAATGAAGCTATGAGCTATGCCATGCAGGGCCACCCAAGATGGAAAGGTCATAGCAGAGAGTTCTGACAAAACGTGTTCCACTGGAGAAGGAAATGGCAACCCACTCCAGTATCTTTGCCATGAAAACCCTATGGACAGTACCAAAAAGCAATACGATATGACGCTGGAAGATGAGCCCCTCAGGTCGGAAGGTGTCCAATATGCTACTGGGGAAGAGCAGAGGGCTAGTACTATTAGCGCCAGAAAGAATGAAGCGACTGGGCCAAAGCCAAAAGGACGCTCAGCTGTGGATGTGTCTGGTGATGAAAGAAAAATCCGATGCTGTAAAGATTTTTTCTCCATAGGAACCTGGAATGTAAGATCTATGAATCAAGGAAAGCTGGACGTGGTCAAACAAGAGATGACAAGACTGAACATCGACATCTTAGGTATCAGCGAACTAAAATGGACAGGAATGGGTGAATTTAATTCAGATGACCATCAGGTATACTACTGCGGGCAAGAATCCCTCAGAAGAAATGGAGTAGCCTTCATAGTCAATAAAAGAGTAGGAAAAGCAATACTGTGATACAATCCTCAAAGTGACAGAATGATCTCAGTTCGAATCCAAGGCAAACCATTCAATATCACAGTAGTCCAAGTCTATGCCCCAACCACTGGTGCTGAAGAGGATGAAATTGACCGGTTCTATGAAGCCCTATAGCACCTTATAGAACTAACACCAAAAAATGATGTCCTTATCATCTTGGGGGATTGGAATGCTAAAGTAGGAAGCCAAATGATAACCGGAATAACAGGTAAGTTTGGCCTTGGAGTACAAAATGAAGCAGGGCACAGACTGATAGAATTTTGTCAAGAGAATACGATGGTCATAGCAAACACTCTTTTCCAACAACCCAAGAGACGGCTCTACACATGAACATCACCAGACGGTCAACACAGAAATCAGATTGACTATATGCTCTGCAGCCAAAGATGGAGAAGCTCTATACAGACAGTAAAAACAAGACCAGGAGCTGACTGTGGCTCAGACCATGAGCTTCTCCTTGCAAAGTTTAGGCTTAAACTGAAGAAAGTAGGGAAAAGCACTAGGCCACTCAGGTATGAATTAAATCATATCCCTGTTGAATATACAGTAGAGGTGACAAATAGATTTAAGGAATTAGATCTGATAGACAGAGTGCCTGAAGAACTATGGACAGAGGTTCGCAACATTGTACAACAGGTAGCAACCAAAACCATCCCAAAGAAAAAGAAATGCAAGAAAGCAAAATGGCTGTTTGAGGAAGCTTTGCAAATAGCTGAGGATAGGAGGGAAGCGAAAGGCAAGGGAGAAAAAGAAAGATATTCCCAATTGAATGCACAATTCTAGAGAATAGCTAGAAGAGATAAGAATGCCTTCTTAAATGAACAGTGCAAAGAAATAGAAGTTATGCTTAAAATCCTACAAGCTAGACTCCAGCAGTATGTAGATCGAGAACTACCAGAAGTACAGGCAAGATTCTGAAGAGGCAGAGAAACTAGAGATCAAATTGCCAAAATACGCTGGATCATGGAGAAAGCTAGAGAGTTCCAGAAAAACCTCTACTTCTGCTTCATTGACTATGCTAAAGCCTTTGATTGTGTGGATCATAATAAACTATGGCAAGTTCTTAAAGAGATGGGCGTACCAGACCATCTTATTTGTCTCTTGAGAAACCTATATGCGGGCCAAGAAGCAACAGTGAGAACTGGACATGGAACCACTGATTGGTTCAAAATTGGGAAAGGAGTCCGGCAAGGCTGTATACTGTTGCCCTGCCTATTTAACTTATATGCAGAGCACATCATGAGAAAGGCAGGGCTAGATGAATCAAAAGTTGGAATTAAGATTGCCGGAAGAAATATCAACAACCTAAGATATGCAGATGATTTATTTATTTTTTATTTAATTTAATTTGTATACCGCCCTTTTCCCGAAGGACTCAGGGCAGTGATGATACCACTCTAATGGCAGAAAGTGAAGAGGAACTAAAGAGCCTCTTGTTGCAGGTGAAGAAGGAGAGTGCAAAACTTGGGTTGAAACTTAACATTAAAAAAACCAAGATCATGGCATCCAGCCACCTCAATTCCTGGCAAATAGATGGGGAAGAAATGGATCTGCCATTAGTGGCAGATTTTATTTTCCTGGGCTCCATGATCACTGCAGATGGGGACTGTAGCCAAGAAATTAAAAGACGCTTGCTCCTCGGGAGGAAAGCCATGACAAATCTAGACAGCACACTAAAAAGCAGAGATATCACCCTGTCAACAAAAGTGCGTATAGTGAATTGAGGCCTTTGAACTGTGGTGCTGGAGAAGACTCCTGCGAGTCCCTTGGACTGCAAGGCGATCAAACTGGTCAGTCCTAGAGGAGATCAACCCTGACTGCTCTTTAGAAGGCCAGATTCTAAAGCTAAAACTCAAATACTTTGGCCACCTAATGAGAAGGAAGGACTCACTGGAGAAGAGCCTAATGCTGGGAAAGATTGAGGGCAAGAGAAGAAAGGGACGACAGAGAATGAGGTGGCTGGATGGAGTCACTGAAGCAGTAGGTGTGAGCTTAAATGGACTCCAGAAGATGGTAGAGGACAGGAAGGCCTGGAGGAACGTTGTCCATAGGGTCGCGATGGGCCGGACACGACTTCGCAGCTAACAACAACAATTTCAATAGAAAACAAATACAGTTATGAAAGATTACAGTTAGAACCAACAGGGTTGACTGATGTTTATTTCCCTAATTCATATCTCATGTATTTATCTGCCCAATAAAGATTTTTTTCTTTAAATAATATAACATTTTCATCTCAAATTTTTAGAGAAATCAATTTTTGTGTCCCTGACCATGAAACAACAATTAACATGTCTATTCAGTAATAAGATGGTGATCACAAGCATATGCTAGCAGAATACTTTCAACTTAACTGTATAGGATTACTTCAGAGTAGACATTATAAAGTTTGATTTTATAGATATTTTTAGTCAGTTTGGTCTAGTGGTGAAGGCACAAGGCTAGAAAGTAGTGGACCACCACTTCTCCCACCTTAGCCATGAAAGCAAGCTGTTTGACTTTAGGCTACTCACTCTCTCTCAGCAAAACCTATCTTACACCAAAATATTAACTAATTAACTAACTAACCAAACCAACCAACCAACAAACAAATATTGAAAGGTAATACTAAGACCTTGCATCATGACTAGAAACACTGGAAATCACTAAAAAAGCTATGATATAAATATATTTTAAAAGTATATTTTTTGTCTCAGTGGAGACAAATCTTTTTCTCAAAGTTTCCTTCATGGGTTTTTTGCAGATTAAAGCTATAATAAAGCTCTCATTAATGTAAAAAGAAAATTGTCCATATTGAATAGAAATATGTATCTAAGGAAATATGAATATCCACTCATGATAAATTATCAGGATCAGCAATAAGTACAGTAATCTTTTTGTAGACCTTAATTTTGTAGACCTTTTGTAGATCTTAATTATGTAGGACAAAAATGTATGAGGCCTGAGCTATATCAACCCACATTTTTTTCAATATTTCTAGAACTTGGTGCAGTAAGTAGATTGTAATAACATTTCCAAACAAAAAGAGTAATGCCTTTTTGAAAAATAACTCTACCTTTTTTTCAAAATAATACAATGGGAATCATCCTTAGGAAGAACAAATAATTTTCCTTGCTAAAAGAAGGCTTCCATTAAATAAATTCTGAAAAGGTTAAGCTGTAAGTGTACTTAAAAAGTATGGTCATTCTGTAACAATCTCAATAGAAGGAAAGAATAATTACAGCAGCCTAGGGACAATTCTTCCTAAATTTTCTGATTACATTTTAAGTGTTCATTGTCATGGATATCATAACCTGATTAAATCATTTCATGTCTGACCCCTACTGCCTATGCTAAGTGAAAAGAGAGAACTATTAATAACTACCCATTTGTGACAGCTGCCCAGGAGCAATTCAGCCTTTTGGAGCATTAAAATGACTCCCTTACTCACTCACTGAATGCTGAATATTGATTCATATTATGAGTGTTGTCAAATACAGACTGCAGCTTTGAAAATCTGCAATGGCAGGTCATCAGCAATAGCATTAGCAAATGTCAGGTCTGGAATCGAAGGCATGCTGGATTCTTTAGGGATAAAATTTATTGATTTCATAAAATGTGAAAAAAAGATCAAGTTCTTGTGGTGATGGAAATGGTCATGGCAGAATGAGGCTAGCTTGATCAAAGTCTTGGAAATGTTGACCAATGTAAATAAATATTAAAGGGTAGCAAGACAATTTATGTGGAAAGCTACTTTTCTCTGGATTTGTGAACTATTGTTCCTTCCTCAAATGCCACACACCGAAAACTGTTGTCTATGGCCATGTATCTAAGTTAAACATAAAATACTAATAACTAATCCTACAACAATTTATTTATTTATTTTTCTGCTCAGGTAGCTAATGAAATGCCCATAAAATGTAAACAAACATTAGAAAACAAAGTCAGATGATTTATTATAACCCATCTAATGCAGGATGATTTATTATAACTCATCATCTGTCAAAATTCACCTCTTTCCCCAGGTCTGGACCACCCATAGGCAGAGCAATCAGTGGCTGTATTTTCTGCTGGCAGGAAAATCTATTAAATATTTTATTTAACTTCTACTATCAAATGTATGTGGATAGCACCAGTTATAACCTTTATCTTTGCCATATCTTTATCCTGCCTTACAGCTGGAAGAAAGCACATTAATATGGCCATGAGGAAGACTTTTAAGACAATCAAAATATCAATACTAATTAATTAAAATTTATTGGCAGTCCAACTCAAGTGGATTCTGGGCAGCATAAAAAATTAGAAAAAAAGAATAAAAACAGCTAAAACATTAAGTAAAACAGAAAACCCAGACTAAAATAATCTAATAGACAACAAAATCAACAAAACAAAATAGGAACCATTGAACAAATAATAAAAATCAACCACAGGCCTGAGACCAAATCTAGGTTTTCAAAGCTTTCCAAAATGAGAGGGTGCCATTCTTATTTCTGGACAAGATGGCAATATTTAATGAAGGGATTTGGAGTGCACCTATTCTACTAGAAAGTTCTGGGCAGGCAGAAACAGTTGGAGACATATGGACTCAGATATCTAGGCCGTATGTCATATAGGATTTTATAGATAATAATCAGTACCTTAAGTTCCATTTAGAAACCAACTGGCAGCCAATGCAGCTTGCACAGCAGTAGTGACTAATGGGCACACAGAAAAGCACCTATTACTGCTTGTGCCACTGTCTTTGAAATAGCAGTAGTTTCTAGGTGGTCTTCAAGAGCAGCCAAATGTAGAATGTATTGCAATAATCCCATTGTGAGGTGACCAGGACCTGGGTGACTGTCTAAAGGGCATCTTGATTGATGAAAGGGCACAACTGGTGCACAAGATAAATGTGTGCAAAGGCCCTCCTGGCCACAGCTGCTGCCCACTGTTAAGGCAGTAGCTGTGACTCCAGAAGAATCCCCAAGTTGCATGCCAATCTTGAATGGAGAAGTGCAGCTCCATCCAAGATTAAAGTTGGTGACATCCCCAAGTCCAAATAGTCACAACCACTCCGGCTGTTAGGATTGAGTCAAGGTTGTTCTGTCCCATCTGTAAAGATGTAAAGCTGGATATCATCGTACTGATAATACTGTATCCCAAACTGGAGGATGATCTTACCCAGTGGTTTCATGAAGATGTTACAGAGCAGACATGTCAACTCGCGACATCATGTGATGTCACGCGATGCATCAGGACTGCTTTGCCATTGCTGGCAATGGGGTGGGTGCAGCTTCTGTGTGACACGTCCAGCCCGTGGGCCTGCAGTTTGACACCCCTGTTATAGAGGAAGCCAGATGATATAGTAGCGTCTGTTTTCTAATTTCTCCATTATTTACATGTGTTTCATGCTTGAAGCCTTCTGATTATCACTTGTGCATAACACATCTCAAAATATACAAAAAAATATTTGGGTGCTTCATTGTTCAGTATGTGCATGGGCAGAATATTCAATGAATTTTTAACCATTCTCAAAAATATTAAAGTTTTTTGAAACAAAGATTTGGTTTGTTTTATATTCAGAAATATATTCAGAAAATGTGAATCTATTAGAATGTGAGAGAATCCATTCTGAATTTTAGTGGCATTATTAATAAAAAACAAGTAGAAAATTTTTCCAGAAGAAATAATCTTTACATTGGAGGACCCAAATATAGGTTCTTCAACTTCCAAGTACATACTATTAATTTCCAAATACAGTAGTTTAAACATAGTATCAAAAACTACTGGCTAGATTAGAGGTCTTCAAGCTTGGCCCTTTTATGACTTGTGGACTTTAACTCCCAGAATTCCTCAGCCAGCATGCCTGGCTGAGGAATTCTGGGAGTTGAAGTCCACAAGTCATAAAAGGGCCAAGCCTGAAGATCCCTGCTCTTCAGCATGGACATTAAATTGAATCACTCCTCAGCAGGGGTCTTCAAACTTGGCCCTTTTATGACTTGTGGACTTCAACTCCCAGAATTCCTCAGCCAGCATGCCTGGATGAGGAATTCTGGGAGTTGAGGTCCACAAGTTATAAAAGGGCCAAGTTTGAAGACCCCTGGGCTAGATTCTACTCTTTTTTATTTTTCTAATCATTACCTCATATCAGTTAAGATATGAAGTCCCTTAGTTTACATAAGGAAAATCACTGATAACCTTCTTGACTGGTATAATCTTGTCGGTTCAATAGAACTAATAGTTTGGAAGATTAAAAACAATACTTACGTAATAACAAATTGTAAAAACCATTTAGTTAAAAATATTTATGAATAATTGCCTGTTTGAGTGAATTCAGAAGGTATGTAACTTTAAATTTCGAGGAGAGCTAAATAGGGAGTGCGATCATATTGACTATTGATACCATATAGAATAGATATTACAGCATGAAATTATCTTTGTTTATTAACAAGCCCATGCAATTAACTTGCTTTTAAATCACATGTATGATACTACTGTATTTTAATATCCTCTACCTTCCCTACCCTATCATTTGAAATCACATTAAGCTGACTCTTAGCAGGCCACCTGGTGAAATTCTATGACACTGACAGGAGCTATGCTAGTACTCAGGAAATACTGACAGTCCTCAATGCTAAAATCCATTTCTCTACCTGATGACAGAAGTGAGGAAAATTAATTTTTGCTATTCATAAACACCTGTCAAGTTAATGTAAATGTTTTGAAAAAGACTTCAGTTCATATAATATATATGTGGCTCTGTTCTGCAATATTATATTTTTACCCATTCAGTTTCTAGAGTACTAGTATTTATATGGCTGAAATGTTTCAAATTACTTACACATTGCAATTTTCTCCTATACATATAAATAACGACACAATCTACATGAAACCTTTCAGTTGCTTGAAAAATAGCTTGACACTTAAGATAATTTCTTTAATATAAATGTTGTGCTAAACTGTTAAAGCAAATGTTGTTGCTGAATTATAATGTTTAATGTAATAGAAGGCAAAAACCCAATATTTTAATCCATTCATTAAATTCAAGTGACTAATTGTAGCTAATTCCTTTAGCTAAATATTAGATAAATTTAACTTACCTCTAGTTCTTGCCTTGCCCCTCCCTCCCCACATTTTCATGTGCAATTTGTGCATACAAAACAACTGCATATTGTTGTTACGCACAATTGACTAACAGATTGTCAAAATTGAAAAGGAAATAAAATGATGGTTATTACCAAAGGGCTACATAAGGTGGCCATCTTGAGTTTTTGTTTTTATTTTTCAAACTGAGATCTTTCCAGTGCTACATTCCAAACTACAAATTTGTCCCAAAAGTTCAATCTGTCATGCTAGGGTTCAGGAAAGAGGCAGAGTTGAAAGGTGATATCTTTCTTTAAGAGCATCCTAACTGTTATATACAATACATATTTTCACTTTCATTTGTGTGTGTGTATGTCTGTTGGAATGTGAATTTCAAAGAATTGCTTTCCCTTACCCAACTGAATTTGTTTTACTTCCTTTTTTTCTTTGCATGGTCAATCTTCCTGTAGTACCATTCCATTTTCAAAGAAGATTATATTTGGAGACTATAGTAGATGATCTTCATAGATTGGTTAATAGAAGCTATGTCATAAGATATGCATAGTAGTTACAGAAAAAAGTTATTACAGAAAAACTAAATAATAATAAAATACATCTGTAACACTACTTCATCACCATTGGCGTTGACAAAATCACCACCAGTCAATTACAAAAGGCAACTTTACTTGGAACAGTTTACATGCTACAACCATACATTCAACACCACCAATCTCTATCCCAGGTCCTTGGGAAAAATCTAAATCCAGTCTAAACATCTGGCTAACTGTGTGACAAACCATAATAATCTGGAAATATTGAATTTATCAGATCTGTGATTTATCAAATTACAAAAAACCATCCTGTTTAGACCTTCCTATATTCTTCCACAGCATCTAATTCTTAGGACCTTGATTAGGATTTGAATTATTACATTTCCCCAGTCTTAGACAGTGAGTCTAACTGTAGATTACAAACATATATAATTCTTTAAATTTATAAGCTGCCTGACTCACAACAACCCTAAGTGGTAAACAATGATGTTTAAAAAATAATGAGCTCTATAATTCAAGATCACGTATAACAGTCCAAATTAATTTAACAAATGGTTACTGTATTTTATTTATCTCATCATAAACTCTATTTACAGGCTTGCAAAATATTATAGCTACAACTTTATTCTCTTCATGGTGACAAGTTCAAAGACATTTTTCCACTCATGTTAGCCGCCAACATGCACACTTACTCAATACATTTCATCTGGATATGTCATACCCAGCTAAGCTCCATCCATCAAATAAATACAGTCTAATCAGACAGGTAAGGACACATGTGTTCCAAGAAGTTTCATGTATCATTTATTTTGGAACCTTAAGGATTATTTTGTACTATTTTATAATGATTCCATACATAGCATTGCAGTATAAACTATAGATAGAGGTTGACATGAGGTAAGAGAAGATATTATGGTACAGATGAAAATATCAAACAAGATAAAGGAAAAAATGTATTTTTCTTATCATAACAATAAGAAAATACTTCCAGCACAGTATAGATTAAACAAAAGAACCCACTTTTTAATGAGAACAAAAGAACCAATCTGGTTTGGTCACCAGGACCAGAGTTTCTTCTGAGCTTTTGGACTCGTGCTGGAATCCATCTTCAGGGAACTTTTCTTTAGCAGAATCTGCTAAACATCTTAGTTTGTTTCTGAGTCGGGAAGAAGTGAAAAGATTTAGTTGTGCTGAATTATAAGCAATTCTATCTGGTTCTTACACTCAGAATTCATTACCCAGTTCTAGCAGCCACTTAAATTTAATTTTTTTCTTGGTGACTACTCTGCCAAACACAAGATTGAAAGGATATCATTTCTGTTTAAAACCATATAGAGAACTTAAGGAGAACTTTTTTGTTAGTGTAATTCTAAATGAATTGTAAATCATCACAATGAGTACAAATAATACTGACCTGAGTCATCTGCGTTAACCCTCTTTATATCAACTTTAATAATGAGTAAAAGCAATGGTACTGACTAAGGAGAATACTGTCTGTGTCAGTGAGACCCCATAAAAGAATGTCAGAACAATAAAGTAGAACATTTATTTGTATTCCTCTATGGGTATAGTCTCTGCACAACTGTAATACCTTTAATATAAGAAATAAGTGTATATTTCCCTTACTGTTGTGAGATGTACTGTAAATTCTAACTTCATACTGCAAAGGCAGGAAACTACAGTCTTTATCGCTTCCTTTGTTTGGAGGATGAAAAATATGCTCCTGTTCAATTATAGCTATGCTAATATCCTACATTTCTCCAATATTTGAAATAGGCAATTCTCACTTCCATCTTAAAGGAGGAAGGATTTAAAGCAGAAATCAATCAGTTCTGTATGCTTGAGAGCAGTCAAGATACAAAATATTAAGTTGTCAATTTTGAGAAGTGGAGGAAAATGAAGGGCAAAGGCAGGGCAGCAAGAGATTTTCTCAAATTCCTAGCAGCTTATAAACATGAAGACTGTAGAACTACGTAATATTTTATTTAAAAAGCCCCTTGTTCGCTACAGGAGTTTGGCAGCACTTTTTCCAACTAACACATTTTATTAACAGGCATAAGCTTTCATGAGCTGCAGCTCACTTCAGAAGATGCATAGAGTGGCTACATTGATGCAGTATTTAAAATGTGTGAGAGGAAGACAGGCTGGTTATACAGATTCTGGTTGCATATGAGACAGATTACAAGTACCTTATCAATTATCAATTGCAATGTGTCTAAAATCCATTTCACTTGTTGAAACTTAAGATTGCCTGAAATCTTCCGATGTATGCAAATTCAGCAATTTCTTGCTCAATAATAATGTGAAAATTGTGTTTCTCCAAGATGATCTTTTTGAGGTCTACAATAGAGGCCTCGAGAGACTGAAATGCTCTGATACTACTTTTTCCTTGTTTTGAGTCCTGAAGTCAATTCTGGGTCCATTAATTCTTTGCACAATAAGTCTTGAAAATATAGTGAAGATCTTACAGTTAAGATTGATGACACCATCTTTGAAGTATGTACAAAGTCAAACATTTTAATGGAATTATTAAAGGTTCTGACAAATAGATAGTGATTCTGAAGTAGTAATTATACCATGCTACCTATCTATTTCCAAATTCTCAGATGTAAACCAACAGTTCTTTTAATCGGCATTTACTTTTAATGTTTCCTTGATTCTACTTAGAATAGTGTACATCTTTTATACAATAGTACAGCATATTATTATTATTATATGTGTAAATGAGTATATTGCAATAATTTACTTTATGTGGAATGTCATTACAGAAAGAAACTTCCCTCGAACACTGGAATCTCTTTATTCCAACAGTCCATTATGTTCACTTTGACTTTTCATAGCTCAACATCTATGAGGCCTATGCAGCATTGGAAAGTGTAAATATAACCTGCAAATAAATTAAAACAGTTATCCTTTTTCCTAGGATTGTGTGCCAACTGCAGGGAAGAGTTGTGATCCTAGACACTTTGAGGAAAATGGATGTTACATTCATGCTCCCAGGCAGTCCAGAGCTCCATTTGGAGATCAGATCCAAAATGTTGCACTGCCCTAGACCACGGGTCGGCAACCCGCGGCTCCGGAGCCGCATGCAGCTCTTTGAGCCGTCTCCTGCGGCTCCCAGCCGCCCGGTGCGTGCGCACCTCTTCGAACGGGCAGTGGTGTGCGTGCACCTCTCCAAATGGAAAGTGGCACTGCCCGTTCCGAGAGGAGCGTGCGCACCTTTCCGAAGGGCGGAGGTGCGCACGCACCTCTTCAAACCGCCACCATCCCGTCCGGAGACCTGCCGCGTTCGTCAAACATTGACGAACACGGCAGCTGTGCAAACAGGATGGTAGAGGTTTGGAGAGTGCGCGCGCACCTCTCCCAAGCCGCCGCCATCCCATCCGGAGACCTGCCGCGTTCGTCAAACATTGACGAACACGGCAGCTGTGCAAACGGGATGGCGGCGGTTTGGAGAGTGTGCGCACACCTCTCCAAACCACTGCCATCCCGGACGGAGACCTAGACCTAGGGCCTAGACTATACATATGCATATTTGTATAACATTAATAAAAAACATCTACTTCTGCTTCATTGACTATGCTAAAACCTTTGATTGTGTGGATCATAACAAACTGTGACAGAAAGTGAAGAACTAAAGAGCCTCTTGTTGCGGGTGAAGAAGGAGAGTGCAAAAGTTGGGTTAAAACTTAACATTAAGAAAACCAAGATCATGGCATCTGGCCCTCTCAGTTCCTGGCAAATAGATGGGGAAGAAATGGAGGTAGTGACAGATTTTATTTTCCTGGGCTCCAATATCACTGCAGATGGGGACTGTAGCCAAGAAATTAAAAGACGCTTGCTCCTCGGGAGGAAAGCCATGACAAATCTAGACAGCACACTAAAAAGCAGAGACATCACACTGTCAACAAAAGTGTGTACAGTCAAGGCCATAACTGGTCTTCCCAGTTGCAATGTATGGCAGTGAAAGTTGGACCATAAAAAAAGCTGAGCGCCAAAGAATCGAGGCCTTTGAACTTTGGTGCTGGAGAAGACTCCTGCGAGTCCCTTGGACTGCAAGGCGATCAAACTGGTCAGTCCTAGAGGAGATCAACCCTGACTGCTCTTTAGAAGGCCAGATCCTGAAGCTAAAACTCAAATACTTTGGCCACTTAATGAGAAGGAAGGACTTACTGGGAGAAGAGCCTAATGCTGGGATTGAGGGCAAGAGAAGAACGGGACGACAGAGATTGAGGTGGCTGGATGGAGTCACTGAAGCAGTAGGCGTGAGCTTAAATGGACTCCAGAAGATGGTAGAGGACAGGAAGGCCTGGAGGAACATTGTCCATAGGTTCGCGATGGGTTGGACACGACTTCGCAGCTAACAACAACAACAAAAACATATTTTACTTTTTAACCATTGTATCTTTTCAACCCTCAGCAATAATCACATTATACTTTTTCAAGATTATTAGCTGTGACAAATTTTATCTGCTACTAAATGACACATTCTACCCTATTCAAAATGACCGGTTCTTGCTAATTATCTATGAAATGCTGCCTGATATGCAAATAATTTCTGGCTCATTTAACTAATCTGATCTGTTTTAAAACACTCCAAGACAAGATGAAAAAAATAAATATTTTGAATATACTGAAGTTTCTACAAGATACCTGGGGGGAAAAACCAGCTTATTTTTTTACATTCTCTATAGCTCTGTTACTCCATATAAAAACAAACACCTGTAGTTTTAAGTATTCCAATTTCATCTGTGCATTTATTTAGATTACTTTTCAAGACTAGCTACTTTTTAGCAAACTATGGTAACTCTCCTGGGCAATCCCCTGAATGAGATATTCTTCCAAGTTGCTCTGCACATTCATATTCGGAGTGCAAGCAATTGATTGATACATAATCTTGGAAAAGCCTCTGGGAAGTATATGGTAGTCTCCCATTCTCCAAGATTTTTCTCTGAAATATATGTGTCATTCCCTTCAGCTGAAAACAAAGTATTACAGTACTAAAGTGAAAGACTGTTGACAAGCAAGACCACTTAAATTATTGCCCAGTAAGCCTGGACTGGATTTAACTCTTCAATCTGGAGCATACAAGTGAACTTCTACAAGAAACATAACACAACTGATTGTTGTATCATACTTATAGCAGCTGATACAGAAATACCTTTACATGGCATTTACTGATATCACATCAGCTTTCAATTCAACAGAAAAGGCTTAAGAAGATGGACCTTAATGGGTTTTGATGAAACTGCATTATGATCACTTGGCTAGAGAGAAAGATACTAAACAAACCTATTTAATGGGCCCATTTCTGTTTGATTTTTACATTAATGCTAAAGTACCAGTTCTATTTTTAATAATTATAAAATCCAACTGATATGCTGACATAATGAACCATTTATTGTTTGTGGGGATGAGTTAAGAACATTGGTTATCATAATGGTAGGTCAACAAGACAGTACCAAAAAATAACTACAGAAAACTTTGGGCGAGTGGGACAACGATTGTCCTTCAGTTATCAGCAAAGATATTTCTGGAAGTGACCTTGAGATTCATATTGTGAATGTAGTAGAGAATTTGAACCAGGTTCATCTAATTACTTTTCCCTATGGCAGTCCCAAAGAAAAAGATTGATGCTGCAGTGAAATTTTCTGAGCTGAGAACAGGACTGAATATTTCCAAAATATAATAATATAATATAATATAATATAATATAATATAATATAATATAATATAATATAATATAATATAATATAATATAATATAATATAATATAATATAATATAATATAATATAATATAATATAATATAATATAATATAATATAATATAATATAATATAATATAATATAATATAATATAATATAATATAATAAATATAATAATATAATATAATATAATATAATATAATATAATATAATATAATATAATATAATATAATATAATATAATATAATATAATAATAAGAACAGATGGATATTCCTTTTATGTTTTATAACTGGGTAGTAACTGCTCTTGAGTCAAGAAGCTGTTAGAAAGAGTATCAAAGGCATCAAGGAAGTCCCACTTTAATGTACTCATAGCTAAATCCACTCTTCAAAAATTTGTAATATAATCCATTTTTCCTTGCAGTAAATCTGACTAATGAGAGTTCTTGCTTGTGAGTACCTGGTAGAGTTTGAAAGATGCCTATGAGAAAGAACTATAGAGACATCCCAAGTTTCCTCATCAGAAGTAAAATATTTTGCAATGGTGGTAATGGGAGAGAAGAAATATAATTGTGATATCTGATGGTGGTGAAGAAATATGGCGGTGATTAGAAATAAGACATCATTGGGATGACTGTAATTGCAACAAAATCAGGCATTCTAAAGATTCAGATTTGGAGAAGTCTGCAAGATCACTAGCTATTGCACAATATTCCCTAGTGTTGCTTGTAGTCCTAAATCCCAATTATATCCTATTTCTAATCACCACCATACTGTATTTCTTCACTACCATCAAATATCACCACTATATTTCTACTTTCACATTTCATATTTTCACATTTTTAAGGTTGTCATTAAACTCTTGGCACCACACTACAACTGAAAGCATTTTTCCCAGTGTTTGTTAATATTTATTTATTTATTTTATGTATTTGTTTCGATTTATATACCGCCCTTTTCCTGAAGGACTCAGGGCGGTTTACAGGGCAAATTAAAACAGTGCAATGTACAAATTAAAATAAAATTAAATTAATAGCCCCAAAACAGTTTAAAATTTAAAATTTAAAACCTTAAAACCCCTCAGTCCAGGCCAGCAAAGTCAAATAGCCAAGTTTTTAGGTCCCGGCGAAACGAGCGAAGGTCAGGGGCGATTCGGAGTTCCACAGGCAGCTGATTCCATAGGGCAGGCGCGCCCACCGAGAACACTCTTCCCCTGGGGATCGCCCGCCGGCACTCCCTGACCAGCGGGACCCTGAGGAGGCCTTCCCTGTGGGAGCGCACAGGATGATGGGAAGTGGATGCTGGCAGCAGGTACTCCCTAAGATAATCCAGACCCATGACATTTAGGGCTTTATAGGTCATCACCAGCACCTTGAATCTCACTCGGAGGGCAACTGGAAGCCAATACAGCTTGCAGAGAAGAGGCGTTACATGGGAGTATCAGGAGACCCCCATCACAACTCACGTGGCCGCATTCTGCACCAGCTGAAGCCTCCGAGTGGTCCTCAAGGGCAGCCCCATATAGAGAGCATTGCAGTAGTCCATCCGGGAGGTCACAAGCGCATGAGTGACTGTACGTAGGGCGTCTCGGTTCTTTATTGAAAAGAAAGGCACTTCTTCAATTTCTCCTTCTGATCCTGCTGAAAGATCTTCTCTCACCATTCCACAGCATCAACTGTTTAGATGAGGCATAATTTTAAAATGAAAAGAATAGGCTCCACTTGTCAACTGGCATAATGCTGCTCTTTCTAAGGAACTAAAACATTGAAAACAGGATATTTGTCAACCATAGATGCTACTGGAGTTCCAGGTAAGATTGGTTTTCAGTAGTAGGTCATGTCTCCATATTTGCTCATTATAAAGCATCTAAGTGATCATGGTCAAAATTAATCTAGCACAGAGAATGATTGTCAGGCATGACAGCCAATAGTAAAGAATAAAGGTAAAGCAACTATGGACACATATACATTTTGCTAACTTTGACAATTATAGTACCTATAATTCAGCAATAATAATAAAATATCCAAGAAATAATGCATTTGTTATTTTGCTTCTTAAATCTTTTTTTTAAACTGGAACCAATTTGTATTTTTTTAAAAATTTTCTAGTCAATACAATACAAAGAACAGTAATACATACATATGTCACTAAAAGTTAACATTCTTATAACCTTCCGTTGTTGTGCACTACACTTCTTGTTCATGGCTGGTGACATCCATGAGTAAGCCCTAAGAGAGTTATTCTGAGTGAGAGTTTTTGTATGCCTCTCTGAAACGGAATATGAAGTGACAGAAAAATAGCTCAAAATTGATATAAAATGATTGGTATTTCCAAACACACAATGTGCACTGTAATGTAACACAGTTCTTTTTACTTGGCAGTGTTAAAACACATGTAGTTTGAGCTGCATATGAAATGTTTGAAAAGCTGTTATTTTGTGCTTAACATGAAACCAAATGACTAAATAATTTAGGAATCTTGACTATTACCCAAATCTTTTAGGCTAAAAATGTTTAATTTTCCTTTATAATTCAAAAGCATTTAATATTGTTACAATCTATAGAAATACTCTTCACAATTCAAGTTATACTACTTCTAATTGAACTTTCATATAAAAGTGCATGGGAATTATTTTAATTATTTGCTTGTTCAGTTCACCAGTTAAACTCTTTGGGTTACATTCACTCTCATTTTGCCTCAGCAATAATAATCCAGGTAACTAGTACTAGTCTTCCTTTATCTACTTACGTCCCATTACCACCACTGAAAACTTTTATTGAAAAATGGTAACATGAGCAAACTGATATTAATTGCAGTTCATGGGTTAGGGAACAACAAGTTTTGGATGGCTTAATTAGTACAAATGAAATTTTATTCAACAACACAAAGTTACCATTAAATAAAATCTCCCACTTTTTTCATGAATTATCAAGTCACATTCCTGCTCTGTTGCCATCATCGGTCGCAGTTAGGAGAACTTTAGTCATTCAGTCAATGACCTGTAGTGTTTCTTTCCCCTTTATGGATTACTGCCTTGTCGCGGCGAAGGGGCTTGCATAACTCAATGAAGCTATGAACTATGCTGTGCAGGGCCACCCAAGATGGACAGGTCATAGCAGAGAGTTCTGACAAAATGTGATCCACTGGAGAAGGAAATGGCAACCCACTTCAGTATCTTTGCCATGAAAACCTCATGGACAGTACCAAAAGGCAAAAAGATATGACGCTAGAAGATGAGCCCCTCAGGTCAGAAGGTGTCCCATATGCTACTGGGGAAGAGCAGAGGGATAATAGAGCCAGAAAGAATAAAGCAACTGGGTCAAAGCCAAAAGGACGCTCAGCTGTGGATGCAACTGGTGGTAAAAGGAAAGTCCGATGCTGTAAAGATTTATTCTCCATAGGAATCTGGAATGTAAGATCCATGAATCAAGGCAAGCTGGACGTGGTCAAACAAGAGATGACAAGACTGAACATCGATATCTTAGGAATCAGCAAACTAAAATGGACAGGAATGGGTGAATTTAATTCAGATGACCATCACGTATACTACTGTAGGCAAGAATCCCTCAGAAGAAATGGAGTAGCCTTCATACTCAATAAAAGAGTAGGAAAAACAATACTGAGATACAATCCCCAAAATGACAGAATGATCTCACTGTGAATCCAAAGCAAACCATTCAATATCACAGTAGTCCAAGTCTATGCCCCAACCACTGGTGCTGAAGAGGATGAAATTGACCAGTTCTATGAAGCTCTACAGCACCTTATAGAACTAACACCCAAAAATGATGTCTTTATCATCATGGAAGATTGGAATGCTAAAGTAGGAAGCCAAAAGATAACCGGAATAACAGGTAAGTTGGCCTTGGAGTACAAAATGAAGCAGGGCACAGGCTGATAGAATTTTCTCAAGAGAATATGATGATCATAGCAAACATTCTTTTCCAACAACCCAAGAGACGGCTCTACACATGGACATCACCAGACAGCCAACACAGAAATCAGATTGACTATGTGCTCTGCAGCCAAAGATGGAGAAGCTCTATACAGTCAGTAAAAACAAGACCAGGAGCTGACTGTGGCTCAGATCATGAGCTCCTCGTTGCAAAATTTAAGCTTAAATTGAAGAAAGTAGGGAAAAACACTAGGCCACTCAGATATGAACTAAATCATATCCCTGTTGAATACACACTAGAGGTGACAAATAGATTTAAGGAATTAGATCTGATAGACAGAGTGCCTGAAGAATTATGGAAAAGAAAGCAAAATGGCTATCTGAGGAAAGAAGGGAAATGAAAGGCAAGGGAGAAAGAGAAAGATAAACCCAATTTAATGCAGAATTCCAGAGAATAGCTAGAACAGATAAGAATGCCTTCTTAAATGAACAGTGCAAAGAAATAGAAGAAAACAATAGAATAGGGAGGACTAGAGATCTCTTCAAGAAGATTGGAGATATGAAGGGAATGTTTCATGCAAAAATGGGCATGATAAAGGACCAAAATGGCAGGGAACTAACAGAGGCAGAAGAGATTAAGAAGAGGTGGCAATACTACACAGAAGAACTATACAAGAACGAGATTGACATTCCAGATAACCACAATTGAGTGGTCACTGACCCCGAGCCAGACATCCTAGAATGTGAAGTGAAATGGGCCTTAGGAAATCTGAGCAACAACAAAGCTAGTGGAGGTGACAGTATTCCAGCTGAGCTATTCAAAATTTTAAAAGACGGTGCAGTAAAAGTGCTACACTCATTTTGCCAGCAAATTTGGAAAACTCAACAGTGGCCACAGGATTGGAAAAGGTTAGTTTACATTCCAATTCCAAAGAAAGGCAGTGCCAAAGAATGTTCGTACTATCGCACCATTACACTCATTTCACATGCTAGTAAAGTTATGCTTAATATCCTACAAGCTAAACTCCAGCAGTATGTGGATTGAGAACTACCAGAAGTACAGGATTGCGAAGAGGCAGAGGAACTAGAGATCAAATTGCCAACATATGCTGGATCATGGAGAAAGCTAGGGTGTTCCAGAAAAACATCTACTTCTGCTTCATTGACTATGCTAAAGCCTTTGATTGTGTGGATCACAACAAACTGTGGCAAGTTCTTAAAGAGATGGGAGTACCAGACCATCTGGTCTCTTGAGAAACCTATATGCGGGTCAGGAAGCAACAGTGAGAACTGGACACGGAACCACTGATTGGTTCAAAATTGGGAAAGGAGTCCGGCAAGGTTGTATACTGTCGCCCTGCCTATTTAACTTACAGTATATGCAGAGCACATCATGAGAAAGGCAGGGCTAGATGAATCAAAAGTTGGAATTAAGATTGCCGGAAGAAATATCAACAACCTAAGATATGCAGATGATACCACTCTAATGGCAGAAAATGAAGAGGAACTAAAGAGCCTCTTGATGCAGGTGAAGACAGAGAGTGCAAAAGTGGGCTTGAAACTCAACATTAAGAAAACCAAATCATGGCATCCAGGCTTCTCAATTCCTGACAAATAGATGGGGAAGAAATGCAGGTGACAGATTTTATTTTCCTGGGCTCCAAGATCATTGCAGATGGGGATTGCAGCCAAGAAATTAAAAGATGCTTGCTCCTGGGGAGGAAAGCTATGGCAAATCTAGACAGCATACTAAAAAGCAGAGACATCAACCTGCCAACAAAAGTGCAAATAGTCAAGGCCATGGTTTTTCCAGTTGCAGTGTATGGCTGTGAATGTTGGACCATAAGAAAGGCTGAGTGCCAAAGAATTGAGGCCTTTGAACTATGGTGCTGGTGAAGACTTCTGTGAGTTCCTTGGACTGCAAGGCGTTCAAACCAGTCAGTCCTAGAGGTGATCAACCCTGACTGCTCTACAGAAGGCCAGATCATGAAGTTGAAACTCAAACACTTTGGCCACCTAATGAGAAGGACTCACTGGGAGAAGAGCCTAATGCTGGGAAAGGTTGAGGGCAATAGAAGAATGGGACAACAGAGAATGAGGTGGCTGGATGGAGTCACTGAAGCAGTAGGTGTGAGCTTAAATGGACTCCAGAAGATGGTAGAGGACAGGAAGGCCTGGAGGAATGTTGTCCATGGGGTTGCGATGGGTGAGACACAATTTTGCAACTAACAACAAGTATTTGTTTCTATGCATCTTTACAAGGATGGATTCAAGCTAATGCAAACATTACTTTAAAGATACCAGATTTTTAAATTCTTTGGGGATATGTTTGATGACTTCCTTGTTGATGGTATCTTAAACTTAGGCACAGCAGAATGATTTTACACATAGATCTAGTTGCCTGTCCACCTGCCCAACCACCCCCTGTCAATGCTGACACAACAAACTAGGTTTTAAGTTTCATTGAATCAGTCTTCAGCAGGGGTCTTCAAACCTGGCCCTTTTATGACTTGTGGACTTCAGCTCCCAGAATTCCTAAGCCAGCATGCATGGCTGATGAATTCTGGGAGTTGAAGTCCACAAGTCATAAAAGGACCAAGTTTGAAGATCCCTGCTGTTCAGCATGGACATTAAATTGGAAAAATACTACACAGAATATTCATAACACGATGAAATCAATTTTAGGTTGTTGGATGAGATGTTGGAAACCAGTGGGATTTATCCTCTTCCCTGAATTTTAGATTTAAGCTAGAATTTACAGAATGCAGGGTTTTTCAGGTAACCAGAGATTACAAAGGTTATCTATTTTCTAGAGAAATAGTAAAATGTTAGTTAAGAACTGTACCTAATTTGTTTCCTGTATTTGTTAGATAATGTTTTAGTGGTTTTGTTAATTATGTTGGCTATACATCTTCAGTCATAAATGTTCTGTGCAACAAGAGCACTTTATATAACAGAAGGCTAACTAAACTAGGAGCACATACTCCCATCATCTGAATTTTCCTATATATTTTTCTACAGAAGTTTCTTTTAAGATACTACTTATAATTTTAAATGGTCTATATCTTTAACTCTCCAACAAGAAATGTTTTGTAGGCCCACCTATTTTAAGTAAGAATTTTTACTTTCCCACTTTTAAAAATAAAGTTTATTTCGTCTATAACTTGTGAGAGTGACCCATCTCCCAAAGGAGGGATAGGTGGGATTGTAGAGACCTGAAGATTACTCAATTTTCCTCTTCTTTGTTTGCTGAAACCCATGGACACAGTATTTATTTTATATTTATTTTATTTTATTATTTTATTATTCTATTTTTTGTTTTTTGTTTTTTATTTTATTTATTTTATTATTTTATTTTATATTTTATTTTATTTTATTTATTTTATTATTTATTTTATTTTATTATTTTATTATTTTATTTTATTATTTTATTTTATTTTATTTTATTTTGAAAGCCACCCAACTCATTCAGAATGACTTCAGGTGGCTTACAAAGATAAAACCCCAATACAAAAATCAATAAATTTCCATCATATCATATCATGTCACATCACGTCACATTACCATATGGTATGTATGCATGTAATGTACGTATGTACATATGTACTTACTTACTTACTTACTTACTTACTTACTTACTTACTTACTTACAGTACTTATTTATTTTATTGGCTGCCCATCTTACCATAAGGTAACTCTGGACAGCTTACAGTTACATCTAAGCTAAAATATAAAAAGTTAAAAACAAACATTAAAGCCAAAGACACACAGGGAAGGGGGGAGGGGGGAGAGGAGATCTGTTATTACTCAATCAACCACCTCCATTGCATTGTTTCTCCACTGGGGCCCGAAGCCAACTGGCAAAGCCATGTCTTTAGGCCCTTATGAAAAGATAGGAGGATTGGGGCCAGTTTCACTCTGTGGGGCAAGAGGGCAGGAGCAACAGCAGAGAAGGCCCTCCTCCTGGACCCTGCTAGCTGGAATAATCGGGCTGAGGAGGACTCACAGCCTGCCTCTTCTGCTGGCATGAGTTGTACAGGATCAGTGCCTCCAGTGAGCACACTAACCTTAGAAATCAATAGTGATAGCATAGATCATGATTCCAAGAGACAACAAGCATACTGTCTAGAGACATTTGCACTGCTTTCTTGATGGGGGTAGGAAAAAAATCAGGGAAAATTGCTAGGAATGTATATTATTGTCCTCATGTTCTAAAGAGCCTGTATGCTCAGGTTACTGTCAATTTGTACAGGAAAAATAAGCAATACAGTAAGCAGTTAACTTAAAACAAGAGAAGTCTTCAATCAATTTTCATTCTTCATGCCTTCCCCTTAAAAAATGTTTCTCCTGTGTTTCTGCTCTTCAGTAACATAATACTGTGTTTCCCTGAAAATAAGATCCACTCAGAAAATAAACCCCAGCCTGATTTTTGGTGTGCACCTAATATAAGCCGTACCCCCAAAATAAGCCCTAGTTAAGAGCCTGCACACTCCATCCCATCATCTGGTTGCTTGCTGCAACAATGGGGCAGGCTGTGCAATGCGCTGGTGTCTCCACCATGAGGTGAGGCGAGGCAGGTGGCGGAGGGTGTGAAGCTTCCCCATGCGCCCTGTATCCACGCACCTCTGGGCCTCCCCCCTCCCATTCAAAGACCTGACTACCCACCTGCCTCTTCCCTTTTATCCCCCCAAGCTGGATTGTCATGCTACGGAGGATGGGCAGAGGAGGCTTGGTCACCTTACCCGGTTCCTCTCTGCTGTTTCAGAGCCAGGGAGGCTGCACAATAGCCATGTCTGCCATTGGAGGGGCTTTCCTTGGTCCCAGCCACCCTCACTTCACCCCTCAGATCACCTGCCTGGTGGCAACTGCTGTGATTCCAGCCACCAGCCCTCGTATAACTCTTCCGTGGCTATGTGGGCAGAGCCGCGAAGGGGACCAAAGAAAGCCCCTCCAGCGGTGGATGCAGCTGTTGTGTAGTGATGGCGGAGGCCTTTCGCCATCACTCCCCCAGCTCCAAAATGAGGAACAGGCAGCGTGAGGCAAGTGGAGGAGGCAGCAGTTGCCGCTGGGAATATCTACGGGGTGAAGCGGGGGTGGCTGGGACCGAAGAAAGCCCCTCCAGCAACGGATATGGCTGTTGTGCAGCGGTGGCAGAGGCCTTTTGCTGTCATGCCTCCCTGGCTCCAAAACGGTGGAGGGATAACAGATATGAGGACCGAGCCTCCCCCACTCATCCTCCATAGAAAGGCATTCTGGCTTGGGAGAAGAGTGAAATGAAAGAGGCAGGCAGGCAGCTGGGTCATTGAACAGGCAGGGGGAGGTGGCTGAGCGGTGAGTGGCCTGGCTGTGGGGGCCGTGAGGTAATGTCCATAGCAAGATAATACAATGCCTTGTAGGTATTGTTTTTTATTTAGTTCCATTTATGAAAGGATGGTAACAAATATGTATTTGTTAGTTTCAAAGCTCTTGAATTCTTCTTTGAGTATACAGAATCAAGATCCAAAAGTAATGCCAGCTTCAAACTGCCACTGTTGTTTCCTATCTTCACAATAATTTTAGTGGGACAGAGGAAAAAAGCACAGCATCAAGAGAAAAGGGTAAAACAAGTGTTTTAAAAAATACTGCTCCATCTTGCAAATGGGTCAACTTGTAAGTGGACCCTGCCTATCAGAATAATGTAGGCACAGTTCTGGAACAGCATCCTCCCCACCTCAAGATTCATAATGGCTTCTACTCTCCAAATCTGGCTTTGGTCCCAAGCCAGAGTTGCTTCAGGGTCCTGATAATTGACATTAATTAATTGATGGAATGCAAAGGGTGCCAAATCTGCCAACAATCCATAAAAACAAGTAAAGCAATATAATCAAGTCAGATAATTAATACATTCATCTTGAAACATGTAATTCCAAACACACAAAATTGAAAAAGTTAATACTAACAAAAAGCCATTCAAAGGATAAAAGCATGGTCAGAATGTGGGGTTACTAAATCCCAAATAAGCCAGGTCTTCATCTGGAGCCATCAGGCAGATAACAATGGCTGTTAAAAGGAGCAGTATTCTAAAGCTAGGATGGCACAACAAATGACAACTTCCATATAATGCTCATTAATAATAGTACCTAAAGATTAGATTTCTCCAGCTAGGTGAATTATTCTTAAAAAAATAGGAAAGTATTGTAAGAAAAGAAGAGAGAATTTAATGAGAGCTAGAATACATGTGTATCTCAAGGATGCCCTATATCAGGGGAGTCAAACTCAATGCATTGAGGGCCGCATCAGCATCATGGTTATCCTGGGCAGGCTGAGGGACATGGCCAGGTAGGCGTGGGTGACTGGATGGGCATGGCCAGTACATGCACAGGAGGTGATTAGGAGTGGGACCTGGCATCCCGGTTGAAAGGGAAGCACTCATGGGCTGCGAGGCCAGGAGGGCCATGGAGGCACTGGTGGTGGGTGTGGCCCCGATCTACAACATTGGAGCCATGTTCTGAGTACTTCCCTTTCACCCAGGATGCCAGGCCCCACGGCTCATCAACTCCTGTGTGTGAGCCCAGGGGATGGGGGTGTGGCAGAAGAGGTGGCCCCTTGCTGTCTCCAGGGTGGCCCTACAGGCCACAAATAACATGGTGGGCCAGATGTGGCCTGCGGGCCTTGTGTTTTATTCAGTGGATCTGAGTTCAGCTCCAAATAATATGTTTGGGAACTTAATATTACTTAGGCCCATACAGTGTTTCAAGGTGTTAGCAAAGGTCTTCCTAGCAATGGTTATTCCACTGGCTGTTTGCCATAGAAGTAGCATTTGTTTTTTGCAGTTATTACTGATGATTAATAAACTAAATCTCTGTTTATTAACTGTAGGTCAAAACTTCATAATGACAGATAAAAATAATGGGGAATAAGAGATGCTGGAAATGACACAGCATGTCTGATACAATTGCTCTAGGATGAAATCATTTTTATAAAATTATTACATTTCATTTTTAAATTATTTTTTTAAAAAACAAGACATTAGCTAAAACAATAAGAGCAAGCTTACATAAAGCTACAATTGTTTCATAGAATAATTGTGGATTATATTGAGGTACAGAATTAGCAATATAAACATTAATTTTATATAATTATAGGACTTTACAGTAAAATTCATGGTACTCAGCCTATTTTATAATTAGGTATAATGGAATTTGTCAAATAATATATTTCACAAAAGGTGAGCAGCTCTGTCACATGCTGCACAGAACCAATGATGGACAAAAGAAAGATTTTTTTCTTTTTATAACTAAACACAATTAACAGGGCATTATTGAATATTTTTACTCAGTAAATCTTTTGCTTTTTGTATTCTCAGAATCTTCATTCAGTAATCTGAATTCCCCTGATTATTAAGAGGGCACTCTTTATTCAGTGGCAAAATCTAAACAGAAAACAAAATGTTATGAAAACTAGTATCCATGAGTCAAAGTAATATTGGTCTTATGAGAAGCCTAGTTTTTCTTTGGCAAATACAAATTATTGCCATTGTTCCCAAGGCAGCCTGTATCTAGAGTGTAAATTCATGGGAAGACAGGACCGGACCTTTTTGATGACAACAACTTAACTATGACATCCTTTCCCTTAGAAGATTAAAATAACTGTTTCTTTATTTGATTTCAATACTGGCTATTAATGCCTTTTATTCTGCATAGCTTTTGAAAGTATTCAAATATATTATCTCTATTTCTTTTCTTAAAAAAAAATCTCTTGGCACTTGGCAGTCTCTGTTCAAACCTCTTAAATAAGAATTGGCAGCCGTCATTTAGTTTTCTTAGTGTAAATGTCATGGTTCCGATAGATGAGACCAACTAAAACAGAACTCTGAGTTTTGGCTTGAGTTTTGCTCTAAGAACATGTTTATTGGCTACAAAGAATCAGCATGGTCAAAAGTGAAACCAACACTAAAGTTCCCTCCAAAAACTTACATTATTACAAAGTTAAACTTCCCACCACAGAAACTATGCAATTAACTATGTTTCCCAATAGAATAGTTTGGCGGGCTTTCTAACATAAGGCTCAATCCCCAATCTAAAAACAGAAATGACCTTGGTTCCCATGGGACAGAGAATTGTTTAGACTAGCATAAAACTCTCCATCCCTCCCCCATTCTTGTGGCAACCCAAAACAAGCAAAATGGCTTCAGCCAGGTTCGTTGCAGAATTGACAGTCAGACGTCCCTAAAAAGAAAACCATTCCTATAGAAAAAAAAAGGTGAAATTGGGAATTTCCCCGAGGTTTTTGAGGATGTTTATCATAAAACTTTTTTATCAACCGGTGTGCTTTGATGTCTATACTTTTTGCTCAAGTGGCCTTTGACAAAGAATATCGCTTCCACTGCACTAGGTACTGTAATTTCCCTTTGTATAACCTAGAGTCAAGGATTTGCTAAATTTCATAATGAGTTTTCCCCTCAACCAAAAGAGGAGCAGGTGCTTTCTTAGGGATTGGTCTCAATGACGACTCTCTAAGACAGACATGTCAAACTTGCAATGTCACATGATGTCGCATGATGTATCGGAGTTTTTCCCCCCACTGCCAGCAAAGGGGTGGGCGCAGTTTCCTGACGACGCCTCCGGCCTGCTCGCCAGCAGTTTGACACACCTGTTCTAAGAGGTTTTAGTAAATTGCCATGGAAAATCGGGTGAATTTTCTCCAGTAAGCAAGGAAGTTTTAACAAAATTGTCACATGATTTATAATTCTAACTATAGGAAAAAAATTTGGTCCCAATTTCTTACTAGGTAATTTGAGTCTTAAATATTTAGTTGAAAGACTTTCCCCCCCCCACCCAAAACAGTCTTATCAGCTTGTTCCTTGTAAGTTTTTGCAGCTTGCATTAGAGCTTTTTTTACATTAGTTCAAACAGTCTGCCATGATGTCACCCACTGATCTAATGTTTGTGAGGCAGGTGGTTCTTGGGCATATTCACGTATAGGAACGAACTCTCGGCCAGTGGCTATTTTAAATGGAGTAAGTCCAGTACTGCTGTGTACAGTATTATTGTAAGCCACTTCAGCACAAGGTAAGAGGTCAGCCCAGTTAGTCTGTCGGTAGTTGATGTAGCATCTGATATATTGTTCCACCATTGCATTAGCTCGTTCAGCCGATGCATTCATGCTCCATGGTGCCCCAAAGAGGATTATATCAGATAGGGGAGTTCAATTTACAGTTTTGGAGAGACTTTCTCAAGCAAATTGGGTTCACTCAAGGACTTTCATCAGCTTTTGTTGACAGTAATATCATGACAGCATACCAACATTTGTTATTTTGGGCTGCTTTCATATGAATCAACAAAAACTACAGTAGATGTCATTATGTACTTTGGTGGTCGCTCATCTTCTTTACACATCAGGAGAATTACATTCCAAAAAACTAAGAATGGATAACAGAGTTTGCCATGACATTTTCTTTAAAACAGAGATAATCAGGCTACAGCAAAGGTAGCCTAAAAAGTGGTAAGGAGATCTTATCTCTGAAAATATTTACACAAATGAATATTATAACTGTAAATTACAGTTAAAATTTGTAGATTATATATCTTAAAGGACCCTGGAGTATGGGCAATGGGAAGAACTGAAGGGGAAAGAGATTTTGTGAGTATAACCATGAATATTCTGAATATGTACCTAAACAAAAATAAGTTTACCAGAACTGGGCCGCACAGATACAGAAAACTTTACCTCTTTGCAGTATCCAGCAGTGAACATATTTTTTGCAGTATCAGATCCTGTAATCTAGCTAAAGATGACTCTGTCTTTTTACACTTCCAAGTGTCCTTTGAAACTTTACTAGAAATACTGTATGCAGAGTTAACTTACAGTAGTCTGAATTTCAAAAGGGAACACGTTTCTGCTATAGTACACCACGCACATTTTTGTAATTTGTAGTGACACTGTTATGGCTTATTTTTGCTTTAATTTGGTAGCTGTGGTTTTGCTCATATGCCTAGAAACTTGCAAATGTCGCAATATACCAACTTCCAGCCTTACAAGTTATTACTCTGAAATGTATTGTTCAATTTGATTCAGAATCTTGTTCAGGACGTAACACAGCAATTGACCCAATTTCTTATCTGCTCCTTATAGATAATCATTAACCTACAGCTGTAATGTAACCTACCTGCTCATCATCATAGTCATGTTGGGATGGTTGTAAATCGAGTCACCCACATGAGTGACGTGATTTTACAACTTTTATTAAGTAAATGCTGCAGTTGCTAAGCAAACCAATGTTTTGCTATGAGCTGATTTTTTTTACTGCTGAAAATCTGAAGTAAAGCTTTCGGCAAAGCCATCTTCAAACATGGTCACATGACCTAGGGATGCTACAAGCAAGCATAAATGCAGTCAGGTTGCTGAGCACCCAACATGCAGTAACATGACTGTGGGGGGTAGGGGAGGTGTTGGCCTGGGAACATCAGAATCGGATTGTAAGTACCCTCAGGGAAGTACATTGTAACTTCCAACAGTAACTAAACTGTTCATAACTCAAGGACTACCTGTAATACTTTTTACACAGTACTTTATTGTGTCAATTCCTTTCTAGCAATTTCCTGGATATATAGATGAAACACTATTTGCATGTTATAAATACGGCAATTTATAACACACACACACATACATGTTTGTGTGTATACTTCTGTTAGTTAAGCAAAACAATTATCTTCTATAAATGTAATAAATGAAGTTTGAGCCTCTTTTGCAGGAAAAGGTGGTGCATTTTAAGCAAGCTGATATGAAAGAAGTTGATCAGCATTTCATATAAAACAGTAGCTCCAGATCCAAGCTAAGTTTTCAAAATGCAGTCAGAGCAGGCTCTATAAATGACAACTGAAAGTCTTGACTAAAACTTGCTCAATATTTTGCCACACAGGTAGCTGTATTCAGAACTAACTATAGACTATTATATAAATTTAAACTAGCATGTCATAGGGTCTTTTCTATTATATTACAGGCACTTCATAATGTGACACCATAAAATTATTGTTCCTTTGAAATATGGTTGAGGACAAGATTGAAAGTATAAATAGAGCTTAAAAGAAAGATAAGCTACTTAAATCTTAAAAGGAAAACTAGAAAACCTAATGTTATTTCTCAGGTATCATATTTCAAAGAAGAACACTTTATGAAATAAAGATCCCATTACTTAACTCATGACAGTTTTATTCTCATACCCACAAATCATTTCATTGTTATGTTTTTAAATTGTAGAAACTGCTGCCACCTATAGTATTGGAACAGTACTGGCTATCATTTTACTCAGCAGTTCCCTCTAATGGGGACACAAGTATGCTGAATGTGCAGGCACTTTTCTTAACAGCAGGTGTCCCCACATTTGTTGCCATTTTTGTCAAATACATTAGTTTAAAAGCTTTTTCATGTCTTGTAAAACAAGTTTCAACTTCAACTTCAAAGATAAATAGGAAGGTTGGTCTAGGAAAAAAAAGATAACAGGCCGTGAACTCTGCTAATCCAGTTCAATAAATGCAATGTTGCAGAACAGCGAAGATTTCCCCATTTGCTAGTACAGTTTCATCTCTTAACTTTGCTATTTGGAAAATTTTATGACTAGAAATTATTTTCTTCCAAGAAGACATAATTGAAAGGAAAACATAAACTATTAAACTAAAAAATAATATAGAATACTGTAATAGTTTTTGATTTCATTTAAGCTCAGTGAAATATTGTATGCTTTCATTTTAAATACTTCCAAATGATGGTAGACTGAAATTCTTAATACAAGTATTTGGAAGTAAAATTCCTGATATCTTTGAACAAAAAATGACAATATCTACAGTATGTTTACAGCTAACTAAAAACCCATTATAGGCTTTTTGCATGAAACAGAAAAAATAAACTTACGATTTATGGTTCTGATTATTAGATAGATTACAGAAATAAGAGTGTTGCAACCAGAGTAAGAAGTTAATTTATAATTGTATTTTTTTCTTTTCTATTTTTCCATTGTGTTTTTTCTTGCAATTTTAACTTACTCTTTGATTTATTTCTCTTACTTTACATTAGTTTGTATTGGTTTTTAATGTTCTTATTTAAAAATTGTGTTTGTGTTTGTGTAAACTTTTTATTACTTTTTATAATGCACACATAAAACTCATACATACATATAAACACACACACACACACACACACACACACACACACATAGGTTGTCCTCGACTTATGACCACAATTGAGCCCCACATTTCTCTTGCTAAGCAAGACATTGTTAAATGGGTTTTGCCCCATTTTACCACTTTTATTGGCACAGTTGTTGAGGGAATCACTGCAGTTAAGTTATAAAGTGAATCTGGCTTCTTCATTAACTTTGCTTGTCAGAAGGTTGCAAAAGACCCAGGAGCACTGCAACCATCATAAATACATCTAGTTGCCAAGTGTCCAAAATTTTATCACATGACCATGGGGATGCTACAATGGTCATAAGTATAAAAAACAGTCATAAGTCACTTTTTTCAGTGCTGTTGTAACTTCGAACAGTCCCCAAAGAAATGGCTGTAAGTTGAGTACTACCAGTATGTGTGTGTGTGTGTGCACGCGCGCGCGCGTACATACACATAAGTAAATTTCCTATCACTTTCTTGCAAGTAATTTAAGTTTTTATGAAATTAAAATAAAATGATTGGCTATGTGAATTTGTTTATTTCACATAACCAACAACAAAAATTGCAAATATGCTTTATCTTTCTTTTCTGGAGTGACAGAAAAGCTTCATGTGAATTATACTATTTTGCCCCCAAGGATCACATAGAGGGAAGCATGCAGTGGGGTACCCCAAGACTGTGTCTTAGACCCAGTATTTTTCAATGTTTTCATCAATGATTTAGATGAAGGGATGATAGAAGGGGAACTCATCAAATTTGAAGATGACACCAAACTGGTAGGAATAGCCCACAATCCAGAAGATAGGGTCAAGATACAGAGGGATCTTGACAGATTTGAACATTGGGCCCTATTTAACAAAATGAAATTCAATGGTGAGAAAAGTAAAGTTTAACATTTAGACAAGAAAAACCAAATACAGATAGTCCTCGACTTACAACCACAATTGAGCCCAAACGTTCTGTTAAGTGAGACATTTGTTAAGTCAATGTTGCCCCATTTTACTACTTTCCTTGCCACATTTGTTAAGTGAATCACTGCAGTTGATAAGTTAGTAACCTGGTTGTTAAGTGAATCTGGCTTCCCCATTGACTTTGCTTGTCAGAAGGTTGTAAAAGGTGATCAAATAATCACAGAACACAGCAAAGGTCATAAATATGAACCAGTAGCCAAGCATCTGCATTTCAATCACATGATCATGGGGATGCAACAAAGGTTGTAACTATGAAAAACAGCCATAAGCCACATTTTTCAGTGCTCTTGGAACTTTGAACAGTCACTAAATGAACTGTTGTAAGTTGAGGACTACCTGTACACAGGTATAGAATAGGTGGGACCTGGCTCAATAGCAATAACTGTGAGAGGGATTTTGGTGTCCTTTGGACAATCACTTAAATATGAGCCAGCAGTGTGCTGCAGCTGCCAAAAAAGCCAACACAGTGTTAGGCTGCATTAACAGAGAGATAGAATCAAGATCACGTGAAGTGTTAATACCACTCTATAATCCCTTGTTAAGGCTACACTTGGAATTCTGCATACAGTTTTGGTCAACATGATGTAAAAAAGCTGTTGAGACTCTAGAAAGAGTACAGAAAAGAACAACAAAAATGATCAGGGGACTGGAGGCTAAACCATATTAAGAACAGTTGCAGGAAATGGTTATATCTAGTATAATGAAAAGAAAAACTAAGGGTGACATAATGGTAGTGTTCTAATATCTAAGGGGTTGTCACAAAGAAGAGGTGGTCAACCTATTCTCCAAAGCACCTGAAGGCAAGACCAAAAGCAATGGATGGAAACTAATCAAGGAGAGAAGCAACCTAGAACTAAGGAGAAATTTCCTGACCATTAGAACATTTAATAAGTGGAACGACTTGCTTCCAGAAGTTGTGGATGCTCCAACATTGGACATTCTTAAGAAGAGATTGGACATCCATTTGTCCAAAATGGTATAGGGTTTCCTGCTTGAGCTGGGAGTTGAACTAGAACAGACATGTCAAACTCAAGACCCATGGGCCAGATACAGCCCATGATATACTTATATCTTTCCCACAAGCAGTCTAGTAGGAGGAGGTGATTGAGTATGTACCGGTGTGTGTGTGTGTGTGTGTGTGTGTGTGTGTGTGTGTGCGCGTGTGAGCTGAAGTGGCAGCAGTGCCAAAGAGGCCTGGTGAAGAGTCAGCTGCAGCTGCAGTGTTGCTGGGGGTCTGCTGAGGCCCTGGCATCTCCGCACACAACTCCAGCTGATTCGGGCTTCCGGTGGCCTCAGGCGTGGCCGGCAACCGCACGAAGTCTTCAGCAGAAGAGTCAGCTGGAGCTGCAGGGCTGCCAGGGCTTGGCATGGACCCCAGGATCAGGGCATGCAGCTCCAGCTGATGAGTGCTGCGTGAAAAAGCCAGCCGGGCAGTGAATGAATGCATGAGGGAGGAGAGGATATAAAAGGAGGGGTTTTGGCAGGAAGGAGGAGGAATGGGGGGGGAGGAAGAGAAGGCGACAGGGAGGAGAGATATCAGTGGGGCAAGCCTGAGGGAGAGAAGGGGACAGAATAGGAGAGGTTTCTGTGGAGCAAGTCTGAAAGTGAGAGTTTGAGTGAAAGGGAGGAAAGCAGAGGAATCAATGAAGGAGCAGAAGCTGTGGAAGAAGAGCCCCGCAGAGGAGAGACAGAGAAGAAGGGCCGACCAGCCACCTGAATATCATCCCATCATGTGACCCGCCTGCTGGGAAAAGACTGACCACCACCCCTTCACGTGACTCAACTGCTGGCCCTTTGAGGGCAACCATAATGCTGATGCAGCCCTCAATGAAATTGAGTTTGACATCCCTGAACTAGAAGATCTCCAAGGTCCTTCCAACTCTGTTATTCTGTATTCTGTTAATCTTTCTTAGTGAAGGAAATAAAGAAGCAAAAAAGCTTACTTTGATAAACTCTTCAGTGGCATACTGAAAAATGCTCTTACTTCATGGCTCCTATCCCTACTGCATTTTATTATGATACTTCTGATTGAATTTAACTGCATACTGCTTTTTTTCTACAGAAGAGAATCTCTTTATCAGGGTAAAGATTGCAAAGAAAGGATGCTAAAACCAAGTGCAGATTTCCAGGGCTTTAGTATATTGGTAAGCCAAGGTAAAGTAGTTGTCTAACCTTAAAGAATTTCATAACAGAAGCCCATTTAGCTAAAGTCAAGCAGCACTCCTACTATCAAACTAAATAAAATTATGCTATGAAACAGAAGACTTGAATTCGATAGTCACCTACATCAGATTGCATGTTTCATTTCTCTAAATTACAGCAAAGCAGCATATCAAGAACAAAATATAGAAACAAAGAGCAAATAAAATAAAGCAGTACTAAAATCTCTAGTTAGACAAGTCAGATAAACATCTTTACTATTATTTTGATTTTTTTTTAAAAAAGCTCTCCATTTTTACAAACAAAAAGTGAAAGATCCAATACCCTATTAAAAAAAGCTTCCCCTGAATAAGAACAACTCTGTTACAACAGAATTATTTCCCTCTCCATCACAAAGGCTCGGAGCAATTTAATAGGGTTAGATCCAGAGGTAATCTTCATTAGAATGGTACCATTAGTGTCAGCGGGATGTTAGTCATGATTTCAATGGATCAAATTTAATTATGATCACTCTCTTTTCATTTTACCCATGAATACTTTGCAAATACCAGAGACTATAAAAGAAATAATTTGGCAATTTGACTTTGATCCCTCACATCCAAGCTCAAAACCTCTCTGGCAGTCAGGGCAAAGCTTCCACCTTTATGGAGCAGGTATACTGACATTTGCCAAGGTAAATATGAAGAACAAGGAGACAGTGGATCCATTCTTGAAAGATTAACGGATTGCAGTTCCCTAGTCCTGGGTATTTCTGTCTCCCCTCCCCTCAATAGTTCAAAAAATGCTGCTGAGAAAATATTGATACAGGTAGTCCTCAACTTACAACAGTTTGTTTACTGACCATTCAAAGTTACAAAGGCCCTGAAAAAAGTGACCATTTTTCACACTTATGAGCATTGTAGCATCGCCAGGGCCACGTGATTTACATTCAGATGCTTGACAACTGACTCACAGTTATGACATTTGCAGTGTCCTGGGGTCATGTGATCATCTTTTGCAACCTTCTGACAAGTAAAGTCAATGGGGAAACCAGATTCATTTAACAACCATGTTACTAATTTAACAACTGCAGTGATTCACTTAACAAATGTGGCAAGGAAAGTTGTAAAATGGGGCAAAACCCACTCAACAAATTTCTCACTTAACAACATAAATTTTGGGCTCAATTATGGTTGTAATTTGAGGACTACCTGTATAATCCAAAACTCCCACAACAATATATATGTGATAGCTATTTCAAAATAAGCTTTTTGCTTGCATGAGTGCTTGCACCTAATATTATTTAACTTTATTCGGAAACAGAAACACTGCCAATATATGATGGCTGGAGACAGGTGTGAAATGAGTGACAGCCATATCAGTGCTCTTCCAAAGCATTCTTGTACTTGAAAATAAGCCCAAGAAAACTCCGTACAGAGATGGAGCATATGCTATTCAACTATGCAATCACAAGTTCAGCACACTACTATCAGATTTTGTGCCTCAGGGCAGATCACACTTCTCTTTGCATACCCTCTTCAAAATAACTCTAGTTATAGTAATAAAACAGTTAAAGGTCTACAATGAACTTTACAGAGAAAAACCATTGAGAACTTTCAGGAAAGCCTGAGTGATGAGCCTTTTGTGTTATATCTGGAACTTGAGATGTGTTCAGGTATGTGTGGAAGAGGAAGAAGAACTGTTATCATATCCTCTGGAGCAGTGTTTCTCAACTGTGGCCACTTTAAGAACTGTGGACTTCAGTTCCCAGAATTCCCCAGCCACCATATAATAAATTGAATGTTCTGAGAACCTCTTTGGGATGTCTTTGAAAATTAATTCAGCTCTAATTCTCTAGAGACAAAATATATATTCAGAGGAAGAACAAGACCATCATTCTGTTGCTGAAATGGCAGCAAACCAAGGTAAAATTCTAAAATAAAAGCAATTAGAACTTCATTCCTAACCCCCATCTCACAATTTATGGAGAAAAGCACACATTAATAAAGATATATGGGTTTCAACTATTTAACACAGTAGTTAAAATATGGATACAATGGACTTTGCCTATTGAAGCCTAATTTTATGCACACTAATGTGGAAGTTAGTCCCAGTATTCATTATAAAGAATATAAAACTTCAATCTTACCGGGTTCTTATCTAAGGGTATTAAAAGATTGTCCTTTATTCAATACTCCTTTAGAAATATTATTGTAAATAATATTTGTTATTACAACCCCATGTCCTCCATCCCCCCTCCCCAAAACACACAAATGATCTAGATAAAACTTTACAATTCACCTCATAAATGGTAGCCATCCTCCTAAAAATCAGTTTCCTGAATTAGGAATTTCAATGTATGTTCAAGACCATTGGTGATTAATGACTTTTATGAGCTTGGATTGGTTTGATAACTGCTATGCTTTCCAGAAAAGATGGAGTAGCTTCAGTTTCATATGTCCTAGTTGTATGCACACAAACATATTAAAATGTTCTGGTCATGGGGACATCTTTACTAATAGTTTGTTAATTGGTCTACTGGAATTGGACACTTGAAACACAAAACATCAGTTACCTATTATATTGACTGCATTCATTTTGGGATCAAATTTAAACTGTTGGCATTGATCTTTAAACAGTCTAGGAAGACTTAATTTGAAGGAGCATTTCAACCAAAGGAATCTTATAGACTTAAGACTCAAAATTTAATTCATTGTCTGTATTACAAATACTTCCTACTGACTTGAGGCTGAAGAGGAAAAAAACCTCTGCCCAGGCAAAATGACTGAAAAGGAAATATGAAGAGTTTGTTGTTGTTGTTAATTGCAAAGTCGTGTCCGACCCATCGCGACCCCAAGGACAACGTTCCTCCAGGCCTTCCTGTCCCCTACCATCTTCTGGAGTCCATTTAGGCTCATGCCTACTGCTTCAGTGACTCCATCCAGCCACCTCATTCTCTGTCGTCCCATTCTTCTCTTGCCTTCAACCTTTCCCAGCATTAGGTTCTTCTCCAGTGAGTCCTTCCTTCTCATTAGGTGGCCAAAGTATTTGAATTTCAACTTCAGGATCTGGCCTTCTAAAGAGCAGTCAGGGTTGATCTCCTCTGGGACTGACCGGTTTGATCGCCTTGCAGTCCAAGGGACTCGCAGGAGTCTTCTCCAGCACCATAGTTCAAAGGTTTCAATTCTTTGGTGCTCAGCCTTTCTTATGGTCCAATCTTCACAGCCATACATTGCAACTGGGAAGACCATAGCCTTGACTATACGCACTTTTGTTGGCAGGGTGATGTCTCTGCTTTTTAGTGTGCTGTCTATATTTGCCATGGCTTTCCTCCCCAGGAGCAAACGTCTTTTAATTTCTTGGCTGCAGTCCCTGTCTGTGGTGATCTTGGAGCCCAGGAAAATAAAATCTGTCACTACCTCCATTTCTTCCCCATCTATTTGACAGGAATTGAGAGGGCCAGATGCCATTATCTTGGTTTTGTTAATGAAGGGTAGCCACTATGTAAAGGACTCCTAACTTTTCTCAATAGCCCAAGGCATTCTTACTTTAGGAAGCCATGATACCACTACCCCCATTTAGCTATAAGAAAAGAAAACCCAGAAACAAGAAGCACCTCTGAAATACAAAAAGACAAGCTGTGTCTTCTCAGCAATAGAAAAACCACCCAAATCAAATACCACAAGTACTTGAGAAAGAGATATATTGTAGCAGGATGTCTATTGCAAGAGGATGCCATCTATCTAGCCAGCCCCATTCATAAAGGAACAAGCTCTATCGGATAGCCCATTCAAAACAAAGCGCTACTGGTAAAAGGTTTTGAAAACTGAACAGATTAAACAGGAAAATAAGTGTAATGTATTGGCCTTTTGTATATGTTGTAAGTGTTTGCACATGTTGCACTACTTGCTAATTGCTTGCATTCAATTGCTAAGTGCTAGTTCACATGTATGTTGTAACAGTTGCTAGCCAGCCCAGACTGGTTGTTTCCAGCTGGCTAAGTAGGTCTTTGTGCAGGAAATCTATGCTTCAAACCTATTGGTCGCCACCTATCAGCCAACCATATAAATAGCTACGCAGCAGCTCCCTTGTTGCTTCTGTTCTGTTTGACCTTCAATAAAGCATGTTGCTGTTTTGAACCTCCCGTCTCGCCCAATGCCTGCAAAGAACCAGCTACACAACACTGGTGATGAAGGTGGGAAGTGCTGCTTCATCGTAAGAGCCTGAAGTCACTAGGTGGTGAGACCAGCACAGATCCTGGTAGGCAACAGTGTTCCTCCCACCTCTGTCTGCCTACCAATACACGCTAGAAACCACCCCGCCCCGAGGATCAGTCCCAGGGCCTACAAAGAAGCCAGCAGCACGAAGCAACACGAGACATGAGCTGCAAAGACTTCTCACCATGGCGAAGGTCAGAAAGCTTGAAGAATTCGATATGACGCACCCAGAGAGATGGTCATCCTACATTTCCGGGTAGAGAACTACCTGTGAGCAAATCAAGTCAGCGAAGATGGGCTGAAGGCCGCGACCCTCCTCTGCATGTGTGGCCCGGCCACCTTAAATATTGCAGAGAACTTGGTAACCCCGGAGCCATTGGAAACCATCACGTATGCAGACCTAAAAAAGAAGCTGCACAACCATTTTGAACCAAAGCTTTCAGTGATAGTGTGGAGGCACGCCTTAGAACAAAACGAACAACAACCTGGCGAGTTAGCAACAGAATTCATCGCAGCGCTTTATCAAGCTTCGTGACTCTGCAAATTCTCCGACCTAGAGGAGAGACTAAGAGACCGCTTGTGGACTCAGGAACAGAGAGCTCCAACAAAAACTCTTTGCAAAGGAGACTCTCTCACTTCAAGAGGCCTTAAAAGAGGTTATGGCAGACAAAGCTGCCGGAGGGGCCGTGAAGGCATTGCGGCCCTCCAAAAGCATGCCATCTACAGAAACCGTCCACAAGGATGCCAAAAGAGTGAAAGACACCGATACCTATCACGAAGTCAACAAGAATCAGTGGCACCACGAAAGAGGAACGAGGCCGGCTGACAAGGCAGTTCTGTTCCTGAGGTGTTTGGGCTGTGGAGGCTGCCATCAATGCGCAGATTGCTGTTTCAGGACAGCCACATGTCAGGCGTGTGGAAAACCAGGCTACATTGCCACTGTCTGTCAGGGTTGCCAGAGGGACCACCAGCCAGACGAGACTTTCAGGAGAGGTACCGGGGCCCCGGGGCAACACCAAATGGGGTTCTGTTCCAGCTGCTGGAGCATTTTTTGCACAGGTGTCCACCAACCTCTTAAACAGAAGTTGCGACTGTAGGTCAAACTTCAAGGTGTTTCATGTAAATGGAACTGGACACAGGCTCCACTGTGTCATCATCTCCATCAGAACTTTTCGGCACATTTGCAGCCGTAGTAACAGATGGGTCAAGCTACAACCATCTAATATCCTACTTACTGACTTCCAGAAATCCAGAGTGGCGGTCAAGGGCGAAGCCACACTTGCAGTGAAGTTCAAAGGGTTTTCAGGCCCACTAGATGTTATTGTGGTAGATGGTCAACAAAGGAGCTTCATAGGGCTCAATTGGTTCGATGCATTGGGCATTCAGGTCACCGGCATTCACCGGACTCAAACAACAGATTTGCCTTCTGTCTGCAAGGAACTCACAGATGTTTTCGGTCCAAGTATGGGAGAGTACAAGGACCCTCCGATAGGTTTTAAACTTAATCCCCCGGTCGCGCCAATTCGGGTTAAGCCCCACCATGTGCCATTTGCATTAAAGCATAAAAATAATGCAGAGCTGGACAAGCTTGTTAGTCAAGGATTTTTAGAGCCTGTAGACAGTGGGGAGTGGGAGAACCCCATTGTAACGCCACTCAAGGCCAAAAGAGAGGTACGAATATGTGCTGACTACAAGTGTACAATTAACCGGGCACTACAGCAGCACACATACCTCGTCAGCCATATTCTGGCATCGTTTCAAGGAGGCTGTGTGTTCACTAAATTAGACTTAGCACAGGCCTACCAACAGCTGCCAGTGGACGAGGCCACAGCAGCTGCAAAAATGATTGTTACGCACAGGGGGGCCTTCAAGGTAAAGCGCCTTCAATTCAGGGTGTCACCCCCAGGGATTTTTCAGGGGGTCATGGAGCACACGCTTAAGGGCATTCCAGGAGTCTGCTCCTACTTCGATGATGTACTCATCACCGGGGAGTCCACAGAAATTCTAGCTGAGTGGCTTAGAGCCGTCCTTCAGTGGTTCTGCGCCACAGTACCTAGATTAAGGAAAGACAAATGTAAGATTGGGGTTCCATCCACAGAATTTCTTAGGTTTAGAATCGATGCCAAGGGCATCCATCCTGCAGAGTCAAAGCTGATAGTGATTCAGCTGGCACCAAGCCCTAGATGCAAGGGAGAGCTTCAAGCCTTCTTGGGCCTCCTGAATTTTTATCATTCATTCCTCCCCAACAAGGCCCCAATGGCAGAGCCGCTACACCGGCTCTTAGATAAAAATTCCCCATGAGTGCATCAAGTTCCATGAAAGGAGTTTTCAGGTAGTAAAGGTGTTGTTGTCCTCAAACTCAGTGCTCATGCACTTTAAAGAAAAGCTGCCAGTTTGCATTGCGTGTGATTCGTCCCCATACAGGGTTGGAGCTGTGCTGAGTCACTTGTCAGTGGATGGGAGACAGTCACCCATCACCTTATTACTCAAGGACCTTGTCCTCAGCGGAGTGCAATTATGCGCAAATTGACAAAGAGGCCTTGGCTATCGTGGCTGGGGTTAAGAAGTTCCATGACTACTTATATGGGAGGCAGTTCACGGTCTTTACTGACCACAAGCCCTTGCTAGGCTTATTCACAATGGACAAGCAGACTCCTCAAATTCTGTCACCACAAATGTTGAGGTGGTCTATCTTTCTCTCGGCCTATGACTACAGGCTGGTTCACAAACCCAGTAAAGAAATGGGCCATGCAGATGGCCTTAGCAGATTGCCCTTGCCACACGTGGAGCCCGATCCGGCTCCAGCTGCACGCATTTTAGCAATTCAAGACTTGCCAGACTTTACATGCGGGAGATGTCGCTGCAGAAACGGCAGCTGACAAAATCCTAAGTCGCCTGTTGGCTTAGATTCACACAGGATGGCTGGAAAATAGCAGGGGGGGCGAGTTCCAGAGTTTTTTCAGTCGGAAAAACGAACTTTCAGCTCACAAGGGGTGCATCCTTTGGGGTAGCAGGGTCGTAGTCCCCAATTCAGTTCTCCATTCTTTGCACGAGGGCCATCCAGGCATCATCTGGATGAAGGCACTGGTGAGGAGCTACCTCTGGTGGCCAGGGCTACATAAAGCTATTGAGGCCCAAGTACATGAGCGTCACACATGTCAACAGTCCAGACCGGAGATGCCACAGGCCCCTGTCCACCAATGGGAGGAAACACACACACCGTGGTCAAGGATCCACATCGATTTGCCAGGCTCTTTCAGGGACAGTTGTTTTTAATAGTGGTCGATAGCCACTCTAAATGGTTGGAGGTGGTTCCAATGCCCAATATGACTACTGCAAGGATCATCCAGGTGTTGCGGTCACTGTTTGTAATGCATGGGCTTCTGGACATCGTAGTCTCCAACAATGGAGTCCAGTTCACTGCGTCAGAGTTCCAGGCCTTTCTCAGGGCCAATCTCATTAGGCATGCCACGTCAGCTCCTTTTTTCTCATCGTCAAACGGGCAAGCAGAACGGATGGTTCACACAACCAAAGAGTACCTTAAACGCATTACTACCAGGGACTGGCGCCACAGGCTGGCCGACTTCTTGTTATGCCAGCATACAATACCTTGTACGGCTACAGGCAAGAGCCCCACAGAGCTGCGTTGGGGAAAGAGACTAATAACAAAATTGGACAGACTACACCCCGATAGAGTAGCCTCCAACATGGCACGTCTGAAGGCACCTAGGCATTTACAGGTGGGGGACCAGGTTTGGACTCAGAACTACGGGCAAGGGCAGCGAAAATTGTTAAAGTGTCAGGACCACTCTCCTATGGGGTGGTCCTGGAAGATGGGTGAGTCATTCACCGACATTTCAATCAGTTGTGCCGGCGAGTAACGGAGCAGTCGTCGGCTCAGGACTCCCAAGGGGAGCAGACCTGGAGTCTACAACCTCACACTTCAGCAGAGCAGTTCGGATACTCTAAGACATTTTGCGTGACAGAGACAGGAATGGGGCCATTAAAGTGCTTCCCCCAACCGGACCGCAGGGGCTGGGCAGTCACCCAAGACCCAGCAGCAGCCATGCTGATTTAGCGGCACTGTTAGACTTTGGGCTAGGCCGACTGGGACAGGCCATCCAAAGGGACTCGAGTTGTTTTGACTCCACACAGCCTGGTCTATCAAGCACAGCAGACAAACTGATAGACCGGGAGATTCCGGCAACCCCTCGACGCTCTGAACGAGCCCAAAGACCCCCCAAATATCTTCAATATTTTGTAACTAAATGATTGTGTGTTCCATCCAGGGGGAAGGGGTGTAATGAATTGGCCTTTTGTATATGTTGTAAATGTTTGCTCATGTTGCACTACTTGCTAATTGCTTGCATTCAATTACAAAGTGCTAGTTCACGTGTATGTTGTAACGGTTGCTAGCTGGCCCAGACTGGTTGTCTCCAGCTGGCTAAGTAGGTCTTATGCTTCAAACCTATTGGTCGCCGCCTATCAGCCAACCGTATAAATAGCTGCACAGCAGCTCCCTTGTTGCTTCGGTTCTGTTTGACCTTCAATAAAGCATGTTGCTGTTTTGAACCTCCTGTCTCACCCAATGCCTGCAAAGAACTGGCTACACAACAATAAGAGTACTTAAAATTTACATTTCCCACCCAAATCCAATAACAGGATATGACGTTTAGGCAGTGGTGGAATTCAGCCAGTTCGCACCACTATGGCAGAACCGGTAGCTAATTTTTTGTTGCTCAAGCCCAGAATGGACTTTGGGAAGTGGCATCCACACAGAGAACCAGTTGTTCACATATTTGAATTCCACCACTGCCTTTAGGACACAATAAGAATTAACCCATGACTATTAAAATAGCAAAGACACAAAGCTTAATCTATTGCACAATACATCTCAATTACATTTCAATTACAAAGAAAAAACTGTACAAAAATCCATTTGCTTACCAGATCTGGTGTCAGCTGTCCCAAAATTGTTGGTGAATTACTTCACTTCTGAATTAAAGCCTCCTTTCAAGCAGCTGGCTTCGATCCTTTTAAACTGCGATGATGTTTTTTTTGTTTTGTTTTGTTTATTCTCCCAACTGGAAGAGTGTGCTCTGATTTTCTTTTTCTTCCTACAATTTGGCAGCCATGAAGGGACTCCCAGCTAACCTGATTGACAGACCAGGTCTGGGTAAGCTTTCACCTAGCTGGCAGCAGGCTTCTTTTGCCTGTGAGGGGGTTCCCCAGACCCTGCCCGATCAAAAAGGTAATAAAGGGAGTTTTGAGTCTTTTGAACTTGATGCTGCTTGAAAGGAGATGAGTACCAGGAAAAATAGTTAGACTTTAAAGCCCAGAGACAGAACAAAGGGAAAGAGTGTGTATGAGTGCGTGAATGAAAGAAAGGAACTCTCTGAACGACAGCTGGATCTTGCTCCCTCTGTGCCTTTCTTAGCCACACCCAGACCTGTTGCTAGTCCCATAGGACCATGTTTTTAGTCTCATTGTGATTTCTTTTATGTCCTCTTTGTATGCAACAATTGTTTGGTGAATAAGTTGTAGCTTAGAGTATATTTCCTTCTGAAAAGTGGGGTTTTTTTTCTTGAGGCATCATTCCTGGAAAAACTCTAATATCAAAAGTTTCAGTAATAGTAGATCAAAATTTCCTCTAGTTTTCTGATCTTTATATATAGCTTTTATAATCCAATAGATTCCAGAATATAGATCCAGTCCTGAAAGCAATATTTTATAGTGATTCTTTGTCTCAAGTATCCAAAAATTGTCAGTCAGGCAAGGTTGTAATCCACAATGTTCAAAGTATTCAAAATGTTCAACCTCCTGTAAAACAGCTCAAAAGTCTCTCTCATTCAGGAGTAGTCCAAGGTCATTTTTTTCTTTCTCTCCCACTAACTCTTGAGTTAAAAGTCCAAGTTCAGTAGGTATTTATAATCCAAGATGGTCAGGGTGATAAATATGCCAAAATATTTTCCTTTATTGCCAGCTGTTCTCCCAAACTAGTCATCAATCAGCCAGGAAGCACATTGTAGTGCTGTACACAAATCCACCACTAGATGCCATTCAAAGTCTATTTTCCACTCTTAAGACAAAGGATTGATTTCTTATATTTCACCTCAATTTTTTTTTCCAAAGAGAAAATTTTAACGGTTATCTCAGTTTTCAAATTTATCAAAACTCTAGCTTTATGTTACTTCCACTTCAATAGTGTATGCTTCTGTCCCCCATAAAATTAAAACGCTGCTTCCGTTCACATTCAGAAGTTTTTAGCTTCTTGGGAGCCTTTCCCAGGAAATTCAGTTGTAAAATAGTAAAGGAAGGATCAGTATTCTCACCTAGTTCCAAAAATGCTGTTTATGATGTGTTAATTGGTGTTTTTTTTCTTTTTCAGTTGTCAGCAGCTAATTGCCAGCCACAGGAATATAGCTGGTCTTTCCCCTGCCAGTTTGGAAGGCTTTCCTTGGATCAAACAGAAAGACCGCCATCTCTCCATGATCAACAAGGCACCCCTCCTCTTCATCGCCTCTTCAGGGTGACTTTAGGCCTTTTTTAGGGCCCCCAAACGGGTGCAGAAGGCAGAGCCCTGTCTTCCTGCGTCCGGTCCTGCTGGAACACAAAACTGGATGTTCTCTAAATTCAAGTAAACTCTAATCTGTAAGAATATCCACAGCCTCAAAAAATTAAAAAGTAATGCAATACAATTTACCTTTGCAGCATTCAATGTGGTTCATTTTCAGCAAGGAATGTACTTGTTAGTGCATTTTCTTATTCTCTCTTTAATAATTTTTATTCTTATTTTTTTATTCTCTCTTTAATCCACCATTGATAACCTTGAAATAACAATTCCATATTCTCATATGCTTCTTTCATGTGTGCAGCATAGCCAACAGGTACTGAAAGGTGTTCATTGCCATTGTGTAAAAAGAGAAGATTTTGTAAAACCGTACATCATTGGTAAAATGACAACTTATTTTTGTGATTAGCAGTCAAAAATCTGTAAGAAGAATTCAAAAGAATTTGGGAAGCAAAATCTTTGTTGTCCAGTGATATAGAGGACCCCAAAGAGTTATTTGCTTGTATTGGTATTTACTGTGTTCAAAGTTAAAATTGATGCATTCACAGCTATTACCACTGTTTGATGGGATTTAAATTTCTTTTTTACATAGGCTGGCAAATAATTTAATTTTGTAGACCCTTGGGAGGGTCTTAGGGGACCACAATTTAAAAAATCATTGTTCTGGGGGAATGTGTACCTGGTTCACCACCATCATCTCGACAGCTTTGAGAAATCAGTAACCTTAAAAGAGATTGCTGGAATAAACTGCCAATACAAAAAAGGAGGAGTAGCCTACATTGATATATTATCATAGAGTAGGCCTGAACATGGGCACATATCTGTCTTTGATCAAGTTCACTTTTCTCTATTAATGCTCAAAGCAGCATTTCTGGTACTTCATTTCCCAGCAGGTCTCAATATATGGTGCATTGGTTTAACTGGGAACTGTACCCCAATAGAGGCTACTCAGCAGCAAGAGCCCAGCACCTGATTCAACTCCCAAAATCAGTGACCCACCTGGTAATGAATTGAGCTGCCCATGAAAAAGCTGGGAAACATCTTCTAAAAGTCAACAGGATCCATTAGGCATCAAGGGCAAACCTTCTAAATTTGACATGCCACAAGTGTTTTTTTTTTAAATGGTCAGATCATGTCCTCTTCCAATTGTGATTAAAACTGCTAGAGGACATGATGTATTTTTTTCAAGTATTAAGTATTTTCAAGTATTTTTCAAGCATCTCAGTTCTTGCAACTTTCTTGATAGGATTTTTAAAGTGCTTTGCCATTGTTTACTTTCTAAGGCTTCCTAGGGCTATGGATTACTGCCTTGTTGTGGTGAAGGGGCTTGCGTAATTCAATGAAGCTATGAGCTATCCTGTGCAGGGCCACCCAAGATGGAAAGGTCATAGCAGAGAGTTCTGACAAAACGTGATCCACTGGAGAAGGAAATGGCAACCCACTCCAGTATCTTTGCCATGAAAACCCTATGGACAGTACCAAAAGGCAAAATGATATGACGCTGGAAGATGAGCCCCTCAGGTCGGAAGGCGTCCAATATGCTACTGGGGAAGAGCAGAGGGCTAGTACTAGTAGCGCCAGAAAGAATGAAGCGACTGGGCCAAAGCCAAAAGGATGCTCAGCTGTGGATGTGTCTGGTGGTGAAAGGAAAGTCCGATGCAGTAAAGATTTTTTTCTCCATAGGAACCTGGAATGTAAGATCCATGAATCAAGGAAAGCTGGACGTGATCAAACAAGAGATGACAAGACTAAACATTGACATCTTAGGTATCAGCGAACTACAATGGGCAGGAATGGGTGAATTTAATTCAGATGACCATCAGGTATACTACTGTGGGCAAGAATCCCTCAGAAGAAATGGAGTAGCCTTCATAGTCAATAAAAGAGTAGGAAAAGCAATACGGGGTTACAATCCTCAAAATGACAGAATGATCTCAGTCCGAATCCAAGGCAAACCATTCAATATCACAGTAGTCCACGTCTATGCCCCAACCACCAGTGTGGAAGAGGATGAAATTGACTGGTTCTATAAAGCCCTACAGCACCTTATAGAACTAACACCAAAAATGATGTCCTTATCATCATGGGGGATTGGCATGCTAAAGCCAAAAGATAACCATAGTAACAGGCAAGTTTGGCCTTGGAGTACAAAATGAAGCAGGGCACAGGCTGATAGAATTTTGTCAAGAGAATATGATGGTCATAGCAAACACTCTTTTCCAGACGGCTCTACACATGGACATCACCAGACGGTCAACACATAGTGTTCTGCAGCCAAAGATGGAGAACCTCTATACAGTCAGTAAAAACAAGACCAGGAGCTGACTGTGGCTCAGACCATGAGCTTCTCATTGCAAAGTTTAGGCTTAAACTGAAGAAAGTAGGGAAAAGCACTAGGCCAATCAGGTATGAATTAAATCATATCTCTGTTGAATTTACAGTAGAGGTGACAAATAGATTTAAGGAATTAGATCTGATAGACAAAGTGCCTGAAGAACTATGGACAGAGGTTTGCAACATTGTACAACAGGTAGCAACCAAAACCATCCCAAAGAAAAAGAAATGCAAGAAAGCAAAATGGCTGTTTGAGGAAGCTTTGCAAATAGCTGAGGAAAGGAGGGAAGCGAAAGGCAAGGGAGAAAAAGAAAGATACGCCCAGTTGAATGCAGAATTCTAGAGAATAGCTAGAAGACATAAGAATGCCTTCTTAAATGAACAGTGCAAAGAAATAGAAGAAAACAATAGAATAGGGAGGACCAGAGATCTTTTAAAGAAAATTGGAGAGATGAAGGGAACGTTTCATGCAAAGATGGGCATGATAAAGGACCAAAATGGCAGGGACCTAACAAAGGCAGAAGAGATTAAGAAGAGGTGGCAAAATTACACAGAAGAACTATACAAGAATGAGCTTAACGTCCCTGATAATCACAATGAGGTGGTCACTGACCTTGAGCCAGACATCCTAGAATGTGAAGTGAAGTGGGCCTTAGAAAACCTGAGCAACAACAAAGCTAGTGGAGGTGACAGTATTCCAGCTGAGCTATTCAAAATCTTAAAAGACGATGCAGTAAAAGTGCTACACTCAATTTGCCAGCAAATTTGGAAAACTCAACAGTGGCCACAGGATTGGAAAAGATCAGTTTCCATTCCAATTCCAAAGAAAGGCAGTGCCAAAGAATGTTCAAACTATCGCACCATTGCACTCATTTCTCATGCTAGTAAAGTTATGCTTAAAATCCCACAAGCTAGACTTCAGCAGTATGTGGATTGAGAACTACCAGAAGTACAGGCAGGATTTCGAAGAGGCAGAGGAACTAGAGATCAAATTGCCAACATACGCTGGATCATGGAGAAAGCTAGAGAGTTCCAGAAAAGCATCTACTTCTGCTTCACTGACTATGCTAAAGCCTTTGATTGTGTGGATCATAACAAACTGTGGCTAGTTCTTAAAGAGATGGGTGTACCAGACCATCTTATTTGTCTCTTGAGAAACCTATATGTGGGCCAAGCAACAGTGATAACTGGACACGGGACCACTGATTGGTTCAAAATTGGGAAAGGAGTCCGGCAAAGCTGTATACTGTTGCCCTGGCTATTTAACTTATATGCAGAGAACATCATGAGAAAGGCAGGGCTAGATGAATCAAAAATTGGAATTAAGATTGCCGGAAGAAATATCAACAACCTAAGATATGCAGATGATACCACTCTAATGGCAGAAAGTGAAGAAGAACTAAAGAGCCTCTTGTTGCGGGTGAAGAAGGAAAGTGCAAAACTTGGGTTGAAACTTAACATTAAGAAGACCAAGATCATGGCATCCAGCCCTCTCAATTCCTGGCAAATAGATGGGGAAGAAATGGAGGTAGTGACAGATTTTATTTTCCTGGGCTCCAAGATCACCACAGATTTATTTATTTATTTATTTATTTATTTATTTATTTATTTATTTATTTATTTGTTTGTTTTTATAAACCACCCTTCTCCCGAGGGACTCGGGGCGGTGTACAGAATAAGGTAGGTATACAGATTGAACAATAGTGAAAAAACAATAGTAAAAACAAACTGGGACCCCAATTAGAGCTATCAGGCCAGGCCGGACTGCTGGAACAGGTAAGTTTTTAAGTCGCGCCGGAAGGTGTGGAGGTCGGGGGCCATCCGGATTTCGGTTGGCAAGCTGTTCCAGAGGGCTGGCGCACCCACTGAGAATGCCCTCCCCCTGGGGGCCACCAGCCGACATTCCTTGAGCGGTGGCACCCTGAGGAGGCCCTCTCTGTGGGAGCGCACAGGACGGTGGGGTGCTGACATTGGCAGAAGGTGCTCCCGTAGGTAGTCCGGACCCATGCCATGTAGGGCTTTGTATGTCATTGTTAGCACCTTGAACTTCACACGGAAGGCAACTGGAAGCCAGTGCAGCGCACGGAGGAGAGGTGTGATATGGGAGTATCGGGAGGCTCCCAAGAGTGTCCGTGCCGCTGCACTTTGCACCAGTTGAAGCTTCCGAGTGGATCTCAAGGGCAGCCCCATGTAGAGAGCGTTACAGTAGTCTAGGCGAGAGGTCACAAGGGCATGGGTGACTGTACGTAAGGCATCCAGGTCCAGATAAGGCCATAATTGGCGAACTAGTCGAACCCGGGAGAAGGCCCCCTTGGTCACAGCTCCTATGTGATCTTCCAGGGAGAGCTGCGAGTCTAGGAGGACACCCAGGTTGCGGGCCCTATCAACAGGGGGTAGTAACTTGTCCCCGATGTTAAGGGATGGGATGTTCTGAGTATCCTGGCTTGCCGGTACGTACAGCCATTCAGTCTTGTCCGGGTTCAGTTGAAGCCTGTTCCTCCCCATCCATTCCCGGACCGCTTTCAGGCAGCGGGACATCACGTCGAGGGCATCACTGATGTTGTTTGGAGTTGAGATGAAAAGCTGGGTGTCATCAGCATACTGATGGTACCCTACTCCATAGCTGCGAATGATCTCGCCCAGCGGTTTCATGTAGATGTTGAACAGGAGAGGCGAGAGGACCGACCCCTGAGGGACTCCGCAAGCGAGAGGCCTCGGGGTCGACCTCTGTCCCCCTGCCAGCACCGACTGCGAGCGACCCTGGAGAAAGGAGGAGAACCAACGCAGAACCGTGCCTCCCACTCCCAGTCGCCCTGAAGCGTCGCAGCAAGATACCATGGTCGATGGTATCGAAAGCCGCTGAGAGGTCTAATAAGACTAGGACAGAGGAATGGCCCCTGTCCCGGGCTCTCCAGAGATCATTTATCAGAGCGACCAATGCCGTCTCCGTGCTGTAGCCCGGCCTGAAGCCCGATTGGTACGGGTCTAGATAAACCGCTTCATCCAGGATCTGAGGAAGTTGGTGCGCCACCACGCTCTCAACAACCTTCGCAAGGAAGCGAAGATTGGAGACTGGACGAAAGTTATTCAATGAGGATGGGTCCAAGGTGGGCTTCTTGAGGAGAGGTCTCACCACCGCCTCCTTCAAGGCGGTGGGGAAGTGACCCTCACTCAGAGAAGCGGAGATGACCGCCAGGAACCAGCCTCGTGTCCCCTCTCGAGCTGCATAAGCCAGCCAGGAAGGGCACGGGTCCAGTAAGCATGTGGAGGAGCTCAACCTCCTCATAATCCTGTCCACTTCCTTAGGAGTCACAGGATCAAATTCCTCCCAGATGACGTCGACAAGACTGTCCATGCCTTGTTCTTCCAGCTCAGCCCAGTTGGAGTCCAGGCCGGTTCGAATCCGAGCAATTTTATCCAGCAGATATTGACCGAATTCCTCGGCTCGACCCTGCAAGGGTTCCTCCCTCACCTCTTGGTTCAGTAGGGAGCGAGTCACCCTGAACAAGGCAGCCGGGTGATTATCTGCGGACGCGATGAGGGTGGAAAAGTAGTTGGATTTTGCCACCCTTATCACAGCGAGATAAGACCTGGTGAGGATTCTTAATCGCAATCGGTCGGATTCGGATCGACTGGATCTCCAACGGCTCTCTAGGCCCCGTCTCCGACGCTTCATCTCCCGGAGCTCCGCAGTGAACCATGGGGCTCGCTGGGATCTGCGCCGGGTCAGAGGCCGCAAGGGTACAACTCGGTCCAGAGCCTCCGTGGCTGCCTTTTCCCAGGCTTCCACTAAGGCATCCGCCGAGCTGTGAGCAGGGAGTGCATGTGCGTCCCCAAGCGCTGCCTGGAACCTATCAGGGTCCATTAGGCGCCTAGGGCGGTACCATCTGGTTGGCACCGTGCACCCACGGTGTTGTGATTCAGGGTCAGCCTGTGGGTCCGGCAGCCGGGTCGGATGACTCGGATGACTCAGACGAGGGGGAGGAGGAGGGTGTTGAAGACGAACTTGCTGATGATGGCTTGGAGGCTTCGCAGAGCCCCCAGCCGGGCCCCTCTTACTTGGTGGAGACTCAGCTGCGCGAGCCCGACAGTGCAGATGATGATGACCCACAGCTGGCCCTGTTCAAGGACGCCCGACGCAGGAGGCAGTCAAGCAGGAGCAAGCAGAGAAAGGCTGTGGGACTTCTCGGGAGGAGGCACAGGGAGGCCACGCCCTGAACTCTAATAAAGGGAGTGTTTGGGGAAGGGCTGGTTGCTGAAAGCAACCGCTCCGTTTGAGGATCAAAGTTCCGGTTTCTTGTTTCATGTTCTGTTGTTTGTTTGTGTATTAAACTTGGCAGACATTTTCCAGCCTCAGACGTTTTCCAGCCTCTGCCGTTTGTACAGGGGTTGCCTTTCTGTAAGGCCGGTAGCAGGCTGGTACAGAACACACGGCGGGGGGAAGCAAAGGGGAAGTCTAGCCGCAGGAGGTGATGATCGGTCCATGACAGGGGCGTAACAGTCGTGGCACCCCCACCGATATCAAGACGCTTGCTCCTCGGGAAGAATGCCATGGCAAATTTAGACAGCACACTAAAAAGCAGAGATATCACCCTGGCAACTAAAGTGCGTATAGTCAAAGCTATGATCTTCCCAGTTGCAATGTATGGCAGTGAAAGTTGGACCATAAAAAAGGCTGAGTGCCAAAGAATTGAGGCCTTTGAACTGTGGTGCTGGAAAAGACTCCTGTGAGTCCCTTGGACTGCAAGGCGATCAAACCGGTCAGTCTCACTCATTAGTGACTTCAGGCTCTTACGATGAAGCAGCACATCCCACCTTCATCACCAGTGTTGTGTAGCCGGTTCTTTGCAGGCATTGGGCGAGATGGAAGGTTCAAAACAGCAACATGCTTTATTGAAGGTCAAACAGAACAGAAGCAACAAGGGAGCTGCTGCACAGCTATTTATACGGTTGGCCGATAGGTGGCGACCAATAGGTTTGAAGCATAGATTTCCCGCCCAAAGACCTACTTAGCCAGCTGGAGACAACCAGTCTGGGCTGGCTAGCAACTGTTACAACATACATGTGAACTAGCACTTAGCAATTGAATGCAAGCAATTAGCAAGTAGTGCAACATGTGCAAACACTTACAACATATACAAAAGGCCAATACATTACACTTATTTTCCTGTTTAATCTGTTCAGTTTTCAAAACCTTTTACCAGTAGCGCTTTGTTTTGAATGGGCTATCCGATAGAGCTTGTTCCTTTATGAATGGGGCTGGCTAGATAGATGGCATCCTCTTGCAATAGACATCCTGCTACAATATATCTCTTTCTCAAGTACTTGTGGTATTTGATTTGGGTGGTTTTTCTATTGCTGAGAAGACACAGCTTGTCTTTTTGTATTTCAGAGGTGCTTCTTGTTTCTGGGTTTTCTTTTCTTATAGCTAAATGGGGGTAGTGGTATCATGGCTTCCTACAGTAAGAATGCCTTGGGCTATTGAGAAAAGTTAGGAGTCCTTTACATAGTGGCTACCCTTCATTAACAAAACCAAGATCATGGCATCTGGCCCTCTCAATTCCTGTCAAATAGATGGGGAAGAAATAGAGGTAGTGACAGATTTTATTTTCCTGGGCTCCAAGATCACCACAGACGGGGACTGCAGCCAAGAAATTAAAAGACGCTTCCTTCTGGGGAGGAAAGCCATGGCAAATCTAGACAGCACACTAAAAAGCAGAGACATCACCCTGCCAAGAAAAGTGCGTATAGTCAAGGCTATGGTCTTCCCAGTTGCAATGTATGGTTGTGAAGATTGGACCATAAGAAAGGCTGAGCGCCAAAGAATTGAAACATTTGAATTATGGTGCTGGAGAAGACTCCTGCGAGTCCCTTGGACTGCAAGGCGATCAAACCGGTCAGTCCTAGAGGAGATCAACCCTGACTGCTCTTTAGAAGGCCAGATCCTGAAGCTGAAATTCAAATACTTTGGCCACCTAATGAGAAGGAAGGACTCACTGGAGAAGAGCCTAATGCTGGGAAGATTGAGGGCAATAGAAGAAGGGGATGACAGAGAATGAGGTGGCTGGATGGAGTCACTGAAGCAGTAGGCGTGAGCTTAAATGGACTCCAGAAGATGATAGAGGACAGGAAGGCCTGGAGGAACATTGTCCATAGGGTCGCGATGGGTCGGACACGACTTCGCAGCTAGCAACAACAAAGGGCTATGAGAGAAACACTGGCTGAAGATTGCCTGTCTAGCTTCATGCCTAAAGCATAATTAGAATTCATATTCTTCCAGTTTCTATATCCCATGTACTCTGAGGCAAACATGAGATCTAAAGTATGACTGCCTAGCTGAGTTGAATCAAAGATAACCGTGGTTGCCATAGAAGTCATTAATTCCTGATCCTTGCCAGAGCCAAACCTCAGTACATGAAAATTGAAGTCACCAAAAAGCAAAGTTCTCCAACATCAGAGCTAAGACCAATTTCTTTGCCATTTCTCTATCCCTTAACACACCCTTAATGTTGTTTTGTCCAAGATGAGTACTTAGTCCCAAAGTGTACATATTCTCTCTCAGAAATTTTCATTCATTCAAAAACATATTGATAGTTATTTCATTTTAATTATTAACATATACAGTCATGGCTGAAATTGTTGGCACCCCAGAAATTTTTTCAGAAAATCAAGTATTTCTCACAGAAAAGTATTGCAGGAACACATGTTTTGCTATACACAGGTTTATTCCCTTTGTGTGTATTGGAACACAACAAAAAAAGGGAGGAAAAAAAGCAAATTGGACATAATGTCAAACAAAACTCCAAAAATGGGCCGGACAAAATTATTGGCACCCTTAACTTAATATTTGGTTGCACACCCTTTGGAAAAAATAACTGAAATCAGTCGCTTCCTATAACCATCAATAAGCTTCTTACACCTCTCACCCAGAATTTTGGACCACTCTTCCTTTGCAAACTGCTCCAGGTCTCTCTTATTGGAAGGGCGCCTTTTCCCAACAGCAATGTTAAGATCTCTCCACAGGTGTTCAATGGGATTCAGATCTGGACTCATTGCTGGCCACTTCAGAACTCTCCAGCGCTTTCTTGCCATCCATTTCTGGGTGCTTTTTGACGTATGTTTGGGGTCATTGTCCTGCTGGAAGACCCAAGATCTCGGACGCAAACCCAGCTTTCTGACACTGGGCTCTACAGTGTGACCCAAAATCCTTTGGTAATCCTCAGATTTCATGATGCCTTGCACACATTCAAGGCACCCAGTGCCAGAGGCAGCAAAACAACCCCAAAACATCATTGAACCTCCACCATATTTCACTGTAGGTACTGTGTTCTTTTCTTTGTAGGCCTCATTTCATTTTCGGTAAACAGTAGAATGATGTGCTTTACCAAAAAGCTCTATCTTGGTCTCATCTGTCCACAAGACGTTTTCCCAGAAGGATTTTGGCTTACTCAAGTACATTTTGGCAAACTGTAATCTTGCTTTTTTATGTCTCTGTGTCAGCAGTGGGGTCCTCCTGGGTCTCCTGCCATAGCGTTTCATTTCATTTAAATGTCGACGGATAGTTCACGCTGACACTGATGCTCCCTGAGCCTGCAGGACAGCTTGCATTCCTTTGGAACTTGTTTGGGGCTGCTTATCCACCATCCAGACTATCCTGCGTTGCAACCTTTCATCAATTTTTTCTCTTCTGTCCACGATCAGGGAGATTCGCTACAGTGCCATGGGTTGCAAACTTCTTGATAATGTTGCACACTGTGGACAAAGGCAAATCTAGATCTCTGGAGATGGAATTGTAACCTTGAGATTGTTGATATTTGTCCACAATTTTGGTTCTCAAGTCCTCAGACAGTTCTCTTCTCCTCTTTCTGTTGTCCATGCTTAGCGTGGCACACACAGACACACACTGCAAAGACTAAGTGAACTTCTCTCCTTTTTATCTGCTTTCAGGTGTGATTTTTATATTGCCCACACCTATTACTTGCCCCAGGTGAGTTTAAAGGAGCATCACATGCTTGAAACAATCTTGTTTACCCACAATTTTGAAAGCGTGCCAATAATTTTGTCCAGCCCATTTTTGGAGTTTTGTTTGACATTATGTCCAATTTGCTTTTTTCCTCCCTTCCTTTTCTTGTTGTGTTCCAATACACACAAAGGGAATAAACCTGTGTATAGCAAAACATGTGTTCCTGCAATACTTTTCTGTGAGAAATACTTGATTTTCTGGAAAAATTTCTGGGGTGCCAACAATTTCGTCCATGACTGTACATTCAGAGGTGACCCATTTGAATCAGGTTAAAAGCAAAGGAAATTGCCTTTTTCTTACTTGGAAAAATTATATACATCTTAGAAGCAATGCTTTTTTTAATGACAGAACAGGCAGAATTTGCAAAGTAGTTACAAGGTACTTGGGTTTATTATGTATGTAATAAAGAACTTACAAGGGTTTTTTAATTCATTTCTTTTGAAAGACTAGTTCAGTACCAGCAAAAGAGCAGAGTAGATGGAAATCATCATTCTATTGGAATAAATGAAGAAACTACTGCACACAGGATCTGCATTAGAATGTTTGAAGAGCTCTCTACCAAGGGCCATGTAAATATCTCTACAATTCTGGATGTATTGAATGAGTAGGTACATATAAAGAACAACAAAAAGATAAAAATTCATTGCATGAGAGTATCAAGGCAATACCTAGAAAACCACTTCAAAGCTTATATGATGCTGTAGTTTTCAATGTTGACTTCATAGTATGACTTTTTATTTTCCTATTATACTTTTGTACTCTTAAGGCTATTAAATAACCTTAGTATTCATAATATTTAATTTCTGGTGAGATGATGTATGATATCACTTGATTATGTATAATTCTGCTAAAGCCAATTATTTACATTTTATGGGATCCACTTTACAGTGATTCAATATTTGGGAACTTAATGAAAATATATAGCAGAATCCAGCATTACTGCTTTGATAGTTGGTTTTGTTTTTCATTTAATTATGTTCTACAAATCAAAACATTTTCTAAACAAAACATATATCTCTCATCTGTCCTCATCTCAAAGATTTTAAGCCATATTAGTCTTACACACTGAATTACTGCTTAACGACTGTTGCCAGCCATTGGAGTATATTTACCTTACTGTATCAGTTTGACCCAGCTTCCAGTGCTTAATGGTCCTTTAGACTAAAAGCGAAAGCTGATCCATCAGACTTACATTAGCTTAGAATAATGCTCAATGCCTGTTGATGTGTATGCAGTGTAACTACCACCTTCAGTACCAAGCTAGATCCATTATTTTCATTTTATCTCAAGTCATTTGTATGATTCTCTGTCCCAGTTAAAAGTAAAGCAAGATTAGTACTTAAATGAATCTGCAAGAAAGGAGACAAATGCCCTTTGAACTTCAAGCACTTTTCTATCAAGGCTTGCTAACATAAAATATACTTGTATTTTTGCTAGGTCCACGTAGAAATATATTCAATGATTATTTTTTTTACAGAAACATATGAAGGGGGAAATCTATATGAGTGAATTAAAAGAGCCTTATTTAATTATTATTCTTTAATAAATTTAATATAGGAATTTCCCAATTCCTGTTTCCTTAGATAATGACTATGAACTTAATATAGGATTTATATTGTCATCTTGTTTATTTAACTTATATAAAGAAAATGTTATGAGAAATGCTAAACTAGAAGCAATAAAAAACCCAACCTCAGATGATACCACTTTGATAATCAGAAATAAATAAGACTTCAGGAAACTTTGTTGAAAGTGAAAGAAGAAAATGAAAAAGCTCATTTGTTGCTCAGTATTAGGAAAAAAGAAGAGAAAAAAAGTCAATAGGCAATACCAGCCCAATGGAAATAATGGAGAAGTTTAGGCAGCAAAGACTTCATTATCTGAAGTTCATTGTGCGGTCAGTATACAAATGAAATAAAGAGGACTATAGTGACTTAGACGAAGTATTAAAAAGCACATATATCACATTGATAGCCATTAGATTTTGTTGAGGCCATGGGCTTCCAAGTTGTAGCATATGATTAGCAAAGGACATCAGAATAGCTAGAGAAAAATTGATATCTTTTGTCCTTTCCTGGTCCACAGACACACAATTTAGTATATGTTTACTAAAAAAAAAGTTTTCAAACAGAGATGCAATGACTTGAATATACAAGAAGAAGCCTAAGGAATTGAAAAATACAATGATGAGATAAGTAGAGAGTTGTCGCCAACAGATCTGTGGGGCATACGGCTCCCCTTATATATGGGGTATGACCTGGATTTGCTTCTTTGATGGGGCAAGTTTTTTATTTATTTATTTTATTATTATAGCTTTTATTAATTTTTTAAAATTGCAATCTTTAGAGCTTATTTAACAACATGTTGGCTGGGTTCACATATTTAACATTAACTTCTTCAATGTAAATCTATTCAGTACTGCATTCAATACATTCAGATCTTCCTTTCTTCCCCATATTTTTCCCTTTTTCCCTTATTACACAATTACAACTCTTAGTACTATTGATGTATACAAAATTAGATATAGAGATCTTCATCTTATTTTACTAATATTATAGAAATAACAATAATATCAATTCATAATTCAATATCCTATTTTTTGTGCTCTTATTAAAGTTTGATCTCCCATCAATATATAAAGTATCTTTGTCAGTTACGATTTTCTCAATATTAATTACATTTATGTAGCTAAAAAATTTATTCATACCAATCCTCCTCTTATTTTCAAATTTCCCATATCAAAAGAAGAAGAAAAATGCTATTTTAATTCTAAATCATATCTTCCATTATAAAAATCTAGTTATATCTAATGGTCATTCATTTTTAATCATATTCAAACAGGTATATTAAACAGGTAGTGCCCCCTCTGATAGATCAAATCCTCTGTTTTTTAAATCTAACTCTCGCTTTCTTTCTTTGCCAAGCAGCTTTCCAGGCCAAGACAATTAAATCGCCCAAGAATTTTCTTTCTATTTTTGTGAAAGCTGCTTGGCATGAGAAAGACAATTTGGGTAGAGTATTTTTGGGGAGGAACTCATCCATCCACATTCCCTAGACATTTCTCCTGCCCGCTCTATGTTTCATTTTCTAGAATCTTCTTCCTTGTCATCAGGTGTATTTTGGAGAAACGAGTAAAGGGTCTTTTGTATTTTCATTGCTATAGGTAGGTCTTGCAGTATTTTATTTCTGTATAGCAATCCATATTTCCCTTCTCCTATGTCCTCCATCTCTAGGTCCATTTCTTCTGCCTCACCCTCTGATTTCTGGTTTATTTGTTGATACTTTGTAGTTGTTTTCTGGGAGCTTTCCAGTTGTAGGTTCAATTTGGAGATTTGGTCCTTTATATCATCTAGGACACGGGTCGGCAACCCGCGGCTCCAGAGCCGCATGCGGCTCTTTGAGCCCTCTCCTGCGGCTCCCAGCTGCCCGGTGCACGTGCACCTCTTCAAACGGGCAGTGGTGCACGCGCATCTCTCCAAATGGAGAGTGGCACCGCCCGTTCCGAGAGGTGCACGCGCACCTTTCCGAAAGGTGGAGGTGCGCGTGCACCTCTCCAAGCCGCCGCCGTCCCGTCCGGAGACCTGCCGCGTTCGTCAAACATTGACGAACACGGCAGCTGTGCAAACGGGATGGTGGCGGTTTGGAGAGTGCGCGCGCACTCTCCAAACCGCCACCATCCCGTTTGCACAGCTGCCATGTTCATCAATGTTTGACGAATGCGGCAGGTCTCCGGACGGGACAGCTTGGAGAGGTGCGCGCGCACTCTCCAAACCGCCGCCATCCCGTTTGCACAGTTGCCGCGTTCGTCAATGTTTGACGAATGCATCAGGTCTCCGGACGGGACGGCGCACACCTCTCCAAAGGGGAGACCCGTCGCCACGCAGGTGCCTCCCATTTTGCGCATGCGCAAAATGTTTTTTGCGCATGCGCGTGAGTGGACGCACACATGCGCACTTTTTGCGGCTCCCAATTTTTTGTTTGTGTGATGGAACCGGTTCTGAGTGGCTCTTTTCCTTTTTAAGGTTGCCGACCCCTGATCTAGGACAAGGTTATTTGTAGTCTCATTATGGTTTCTTTTTATGTCCTCTTTGTGTGCAAGAATTGTTTGATGAATTTGCTGCAGCATAGAGAGTATTTCCTTTTGAAATGTATTTCTTTTTTCTTGAGGCATCATTCCTAGAAATCCTGTAGTATCCCCAGTCTCAGTAAGAGTGGAACAAAATTTCCTCTAGTTTTCTGATCTTTATATATAGCCTTATAATCCAGTCCTAATAGCAATATTTTATAGTAATCCTTTGTCTCAAGTATCTTGAAAATTATCAGTCAGGCAAGGTTGTAATCCACAATGTTCCCTGCGTTCAAAATGTTCAACCTCCCTGAAGCCAGATGTATTCAAAAGTCAAATTTTCTTTCTCTCCCACAAGTTCTTGAGATAAAAAGTCCAAGCTCAGTAGGTATTTATAGTCCATGAAGGGCAGGATAATAAATATGCCAAAATATTTACCTTTATTGCCAGCTGTTCTCCCTTGAGCTGAAAGTTACCAAGCAGCCAAGGAGCTACTTATAGTGCTATATTCAAATCCACCACTTGACATCATTCAAAGTCCATTTTCCATTCTTAAAACAAAGCGCTGATTTCTTATATATCTTATATTTCACCTCAATAGGGTTTTTTTCCAAAGACAAAATCTTAGCAAGTATCTCAGTTCTCACATTTATCAAAACTGTAGCTTTGTATTAGTTTCACTTCAGTATTGTGTATTTCTGTCACCCATAAAAATTTAAAATGCCACTTCCGTTCATATCCGGAGGTTTTAAGCTTGTTGAGAGCCTTTCCCAGGAAATTCAGTTGTAAGATAGTAAAGAAAGGATCAATATTCTCACCCAGTCCAAACATGCTGTTTATGATGTGCTAATTAAAGCTTTTGTTCTTCAGTTGTCAGCAGCTAATGGCCAGCCACAGAGGTGTGGCCGGTCTTTCCCCTGCCGGTTTAGAGGGCTTTCCTTAGATAGAATGGAGAGACATCCATCTCTCCGTGATTGACAAGGCACCTCTCCTTCTTCATCACCTCTTTGGGGTGACTTTAGGCCCTTTTCAGGGCCCCCAGTAGGACAAAATTGGGCGCAGAAGGCAGAGCTCTGCCTTCCTCCATCTCGTCTCACTTTGAGGCAAAACCGGAAGGGGGCAAGGTTCTTTCTGGCCAATAGTCTTGCTGAATGCCTTTGTTCAGCCCTCCCCTATTCACGGCAGGCCCTTGCATTGGGGGAGGTGTTTGCTCTGCCTTTGTCTTCTGAGGCCAATGATAACTATCTTATCTGGTTGCTAGGCAATTCTTCCAGGTGAGTCCCCTCAGGCTGATGATCTTCTTCATCTTCTGAGTGTGAGCTGGTCATGACATCTTTGAATTGTAATAATGGAGGAAATTGTTGAGAATGCTTTCGATCACACAAAAAGTAAATCATTCAATTGCTGATGAAGTAAAATCAGATAACTCACTGGAAATACTAACAATGAAGATGAAGCTTAATTAATTTGGACACAAATAGAAAGACAAGATACAATCTGAATTCGTCCCCAGGACCAGAGGTTTATTCTTCCAAGCTTTTGGACTCATGCTGGAGCTCATCTTCAGGGAACTTCTCTCTTTCCAGAATGTGTGCACTGGGCTGTTCTGTGCATACTATTTATGTAGTGCCTGGTTGTATGTGGTTTTTATTTGCTAATTGGGATGTTAATGGCTGGCTATTAAGTCATTGATTGTTATATCTTTTATACCCTCAGCTCCAAAGTTCCTGTAAGTGGTAAATCCTATTGACTGACAAGGGGCCCATTTTCCAATCTTCAATCCTTTCTCTGGCTATTTTTGTTCCTGCTTGGCCAACAATCTTAGTAGTTGCAAAATTGAATGCGTACACATTCTGCAAAATGATATGGTCATGAAAAGTCAATTTAACTGAATGATTGAACAACAAAATTTCATCTGCAAGTGGTTCTGTAAAACTTCACCTATCTGTCTGTACATCTATCACTCACTGTGAATTAGAGAGAAAGAAATATTTTGTTCAACTTTCTCACAAAATAACTCATCTCCTGGAACTAAAGCTCTGCTATTATTCTATCAGCTACAAGAGCCCAGTCAAGCAATATCCTTATGTAATAGACTGATACCAACTAAGCTTGCTGTAGGGCAAAGTGACAACAGTTTTTCTCGCTACTATTCCTGCTTACTGAACTTTCAAGTAGTATTGGTACAGTATTTGATCTTTAGGAAGAGAGTGTTACATGCCCATAATGACAGTGCTTTGTACTATGACTAGAAATGTGCATGCTTAAGAAAATTATTGAAAAGCAATTTCAAAACAGGACACAAATCTACAGACAGATGCATGAATAGAGGCATTCATTCATTCTGAAGTCAATGTAAAGCAACTGTTCTGGAGGAAAAAAAAAAGAATTGTACTCCAAAGGCATCACTCAGACTGCAGCAAACATTGCTGTCAAAACTTTGTAAAAACAGCTTTTTCCTATTGAGTTCAGTTGATTTGAGAGGTTTCTCCTTAAAAAACATGTTGAAAATAAGGTTGACTCTTATTGGTGACCAAAATTGACAACAAGCTTCTGAATTTTGGACATTCCAGATTTCCAGGGCGGGGAGAAGAGAGACTTTAACCGAGCATAGACTGATTTTAAGGCTAAAACACAAATTTACTTTCAATATTTGTTGAAATGTATTATGACCCATAACTGTAGAAAAAAAAAATTCTGCTGTTTAACAATGGACAAACATTCTATATGTGAAACCTCAAATGGGTAGTGCAAAATATTGGATATGCTTGGACATCCAATATTGGAAATAATCACATTTCTGAAAAATTCTATTCAGGGAACCAAGGACTTGTCGATGTATAGTATATATTTATAACCATTATAAATATAGTATTTATTTCCACTAGCCTGTGTAGCTATTTCAAAATTGCCAGTTAACTATATAGTTTGCAGGCAGAGCTTCAGCTAATTTTTTTAATACTGATGATGTAGCTCAAAAATTAGTGTGTTGATGTGGATAGTTATATTAATGTCTAATGAAATAAAATGTTAGGAAGCAAAAATAAAATGATCATAGATTGTCCTGTGGAAGTGAATTAACTGTGATCTGAAATTCTTGTCTTTAGTATATGGCAATTTCATCAAATCAGATTAGAAAATAAGTATTAACTTCATGTACTAAAAATGAAAGCTTTAGAAACAACAACTGCAAGTCCTGACTATGAAAGAAACTGAACAAAATATGTTTATCTTATAAAGCCTAGGACAGAAATGTCATCAAATCAAACTGAACCCTTAAAATTATGCCACTAGCTATATTCCATTACCAGGCTTTCAACTTGATTTTTTAAAAGTAGCTATTCATTATTTTCAGTAATGGGCTGTCAAAACTGGAATACTGAATCTATATCACATAGAGTAATAATCGGACAATGTGCATTGTTATGTTCAGATTACTAACATTATTTACAAAACCTGTGGGCAATTTTAAACAAGATAGTTGACTTGAACTTTAAAAAAAATGTATTTCATTTGGGCTCAATTAATCTGAACATTGGTAGAAGAACAATGTGTATGACCAATATTTATTAGATTTGATATAATTTGTGTATCCATATATAATATGACTAGTAAGCTAAAGTAAATAACCTAACTAAATAATATTTCCAAGAATAAGAAAAAATATTACCTTTGTGAATATATAATAGACTAATAAATGTACAGTATATGTTGAAGTTGCCAGAAGATATCATCTCAGGAGCATATATTTGTATGGCAAATAAATCAGACAATTTATAAATAATATATAATATGAATTAAGTCAGTGTATTGTTTAGCATATAATACTGTGATTAACTACAAAAAGGCATCTACAAACAGCAGCTGTAGCATCCTTCCACAGCAGGGTATCACAAACCAAATGACATGTCAGTATATAGAACTGTAACTACCATAACTATAACTCTCAAATTTGTATAATGAATTCTAGACCTGATTGTTCTTGCTTACACATAGTTTTAGTTCATTAATACAGAAATGAAATGAAATAGTTGCATAAAGTGAAATGAAAAGCATTATAGCTTTTTTTTAATTACCTATGCAAAAAATCTAAGTTGTAAAAGATTGTTATTAATATAATGAATGGTTAAAGAGAATTATTGCTATGAACCACTCTGATTATAGTTTATGTATGTGTCTGTGTGTGTGTGTATTCTATTAATGAATGAAAGTTATCAATATGAAACAAAACTAAAACATTTATAACCATAGGGGGATACGTAAGGCAATTTGTGAACAAGACTTCCGGTTTTTTAAAAACAAATTCATGAGTAGCATCAATAGCTAAAGCTTTTAAATGACAAATAATATTATCTGTTGACATGAAACTGCTAGTAAAATACATTTTAATGGCTAACAAATAAACCTAAACCCAAAACAGTACAAATGTTAAAAATAGATACCCATGCAGTTATCTTAATTACCTTAAAGAATCTATAGGCAAAAAGACAGGATAACCTACATCAGTGATGGCAAACCTTTTAGAGACTGAGTGCCCCAAAACCACCCCGCCCCCACCCACCCACCCCTGCCCTGCTCCGCCCTCACTCCACCTGCCCCCAGGGCCATCCACAGCCCACCAATCACCCAGGCGGCCCTGCAGTGCCATGGTGGCCACACCCTCTGCCCATGCCACGCAGCATCATCTGCTGCCCAGCTGCCATGTGCTTGGCTGCGCTACTCTATGCGGGCTGCACCCGGGGGTGACTCTCCTCCAGGGAGGTTGCTGGTGAGGCGGGGGAGGCAGGGGGAGGCAGGGGCTGTGGAGGGAGGTGGGGCTGGGGTGATGGTGTGCGTGCCCACAGACAGGGCTCTGAGTGCCACCTCTGGCACTCGTGCCATAGGTTCGCCACCACTGACCTACATAATTATCTATCTTTATGGGATGTATTTTAACAGAGAGAGCAACACATACAAATAAGCACTGAGATTCCATCTGGCTATCATGATTTATAACTGCTTAAAGACACAGCTTTTTTCAAATTGTCAATCCATGGTCCTGTATAACGTCTAACACAATGTCTCATGCCATTCCAAATATTAAATATGTATTAAAGTGCTAGTTTCTTTCTTTCTTGGATCTCCAGGTAATTAACTTTATTACCTATCCCAAAGTACACAGACATTCAGTAAAAGCCATAATGATGCTATACATCATGGCATCATCAAGTAAATGATAAAATGTATGTTAAATGATGTTATGTCATGGTATAAATGATGCATAGTATGCAATGTGCATTATCTATGTGATATCATTTGCCTGCTCAACCACTCTATGGGCTGTTATGGCCATATATAAATTAAATAAATAAATAAATAAATAAATAAATAAATAAATATACTATTTTGAGGTAAGTTGAGTATGCATCCATCCACTTTCTCAAGAGTTTGTTGCTTGCTTCAGTCATTTTAAAAATTATATACCTATATCTCTATATCTTGTATAGCACAGAAATATACTGTATGTCATACCTGTAGATTTATTAATGGATATCTGTCAAATTTCACATATCTATAACTAGACTGTAGTAACAAAATACCCAGACAAGTGTAAAAATATGATATTTTATAATACTAACAGAGTATAAACAAGTGGCTTTCCTTCAAATATTTTCCCCATGTTTCATTCTCTTAATTATTTGGAAAATCTAGAGGTGCTTTTATCATATAGTTTACAACCCACTTCATCAAAGGTATGAAGAACAATCCTTATTTGGCAGATATACTTGTGTATACACACACACACACACACACACACACACACACACAAATATATTAGAATGGCACCAACAATGTTAGTCTTTCACAAGCTTCTAAAAACATGGCTATGTACCCTGGACTGAGCTCAGAATGTTAAGATTCCCATTTCTCAGCTTTATTGTTAGTTAGTTAACTATCTTAGCTGCTCTATGCATTTATTTTATGGATGTTTGTACTGTTTTATTTTTTAAATTGTTTCAGCTGTTTTACAGTTTTAGACTTGTAAGCTGTCCAGAGTCACTTGTTTGGGATGGACAGCTAAATAAAATTAATAATAATAACAATAACGACAATGACAACAACAAAAACAACAACAATAATAACAACAACAATAATAATAATAAAGTTGGAAGGGACCTTGGATGTCATCTAGTCCAACGCCCTGCTCAGGCAGGAAACCTAATACTTGTTCTGTCCCCTCCCAATGAGTAGCCTTAAAGAGGCTCAAAAGCCCAGCAGAAGCCAAACACAGGCTGAACACACAGAAGCTGGTCCCCTCACAGCCAACTCTTTCCCAGTGTTTATCACACAACACCTCTGTAATTTACCGGGCAATGCTCCAAAAGTCTTTGGCAGTCGGCCAGCAGCTCCCAAGCCCAGATGCAGACAGACACGTCTCAAAACACCAACAAATTGTTCACCACACTTCTCCTGTGCAGCCACACCCCTTTTATACTCTGTAGGGTGTGGCCCTACGTCTCCCGGCCACGTCTCTTGGGGTGTTGCATTAGTAGCTGCTGCTGTTGACGATGTATCCTACGTCTTTCTTGTGCATCCAATAGGAGCTCCTCCTCACTGCTGCCAGCCTCTGCTTGCTGTTCTGTTTCCTCCTCTGTTTGGCTGGGGTCCATAGGCACATCAGCCACAGTCAGCTCTTGCTGACTCACCAAGGGAGTCGGCCCCTCTGGCACATTGCTCGTATCAGTTTCCTACTCCTCCATATCATGCTCCGAGTCAGCATGCGACGATAAAGCACCCTCCGGGGCCGGGGTCACAACAATACCATTTTATTTCAGACAAATGGCTGTCCAGTCTCTTCTTAAAAACTTCCAGTGTTGGAGCATTCACAGCTTCTGGAGACGGGTTGTTCCACTGATTAATTGTTCTAACTGTCAGAAAATTTCTCCTTGGTTCTAGGTTGCTTCTCTCGTTCATTAGTTTCCATCTGTTGCTTCTTGTCCTGCCTTCAGGTGCTTTGGAGAATAGCTTGACTCCCTCTTCTTTGTGGCAGCCCCTGAGATATTGGAACATTGCTATCATGTCACCCCTCATCCTTCCCTTCATTAAACTAGACATACCCAATTCCAGCAACCGTTCCTTATATGTTTTTGCCTCCAGTCTCCTGATCATTTTTGCTGCTCTTCTCTGTACTCTTTCTAGAGTCTCAACATCTTTTTTACATCGTGGTGACCAAAACTGGATGCAGTATTCCAAGTATGGCTTTACCAAGGCATTGTAAAGTGGTATTAATATTTCACGTGATCTTGATTCTATCCCTCTGTTAATGCAGCCTAGCACTGTGTTGGCTTTTTTGGCAGCTGCAGCACACTGCTGGCTCATATTTAAGTGATTGTCTACTACTGTAGGACTCCAAGATCCCTCTCACAGTTGCTACTATTCAGCAAGGTACCACCTATATTATACCTGTACATTTGGTTTTTCTTGTCTAAATGTAGAACCTTACTTTTTTCACCATTAAATTTCATTTTGTTAGATAGCACCCAATGTTCAAGTAAAGCAATTAAAGCAATTAATTAATTATATTTTTAAGAATTCATGTTTATTACAGACAAAGCTTTATGGCTCAGATTCTTTCTGCATGACAATTAGCAAAGCTGTTGGAGACAATATCTGTGACAATCTAATCTAAATTCCTTAGACATCCAAAGATGATTTCAGGAAAGGCAAAATACCCTTTTGGGGTTTTATTTGCTTGCTTTTCTTTCTTATCCTCCTGAAATCATTCCCCCTCAGCTCAGGGCAGAGATTAGTCCAAAACTTGATTATTATACTTCTATATTTCAGGAATGGGCAACACTCAGTCTTGTAACTGCAAACAGCAACTGTGTCTCTTTTGTGCACTCCCTCTGAATGCACTGCCAGATTTAAACTTCCTATTCTTTAGATGTGGGAAACACATACCGCTATAATGTAAATGTTAGAATAGATCTAACATCCATTTTATAAACAACAAATTCCTTGTGTATTTTCTTCCAACCTCTCATCTACTTTGACCCTTTTTTCCCAAATGCTGAAGGCCAGTCCCCAACCTCCAAAAAAATTCCTACTATACTTAGATAGGAAGCAATGGATTCAGGGGTGTCCAAACTTTTTTCAAAGAGGGCCAGATTGGATGAAGTGAACATGCTGGAGGGCCGAACATTTTTCCGAACATTCTTTGAACAATTACAATTAAATGCAAATGAATTATTTTATGCCAAGTTAATTGCAAATGGCATACTTTTCATTTTATAACATTAAGATCAACTGACAGCTGAGTTTTCACAATGTATTTTATCTGCAAAACAAGAGGCTTGACAGAACAGTGGAGCCTAAGGGGAGACATACAGGCGCCCTGCCCCCTCCGCTCTCATTCACTCACCTTTGCTTGGAAAAGTTTCTCTCTCGGTCTCATTCACTCATGTTTTGTCTGCAAAAGCTTCTCTCTCGCTCTCTCATTCCCTCACTCTTGCTCCAAAAAGCCTCTTTCATGCTCTCATTCACTCACACTGCTCAATAAACGTTTCTCTCTCGCTCTCATTCACTCACCAACTCAAAAGGCCAGCCGCGGCGCCTCCATTGACTTCCATGGGGACGCTTGGCAATTAAAACCACTCCCGCTACTGCTGCTAACTTTTTCACTTGCTGCTTGGTTCCGATTTAACCTGCAGAAACAAATCCCCGAGCCGGCCCCCATGGCAGCAGCGAGCCCCAAGGAGCGGGGCGGCCCAGTGTGCTCACCGAGATGCTGGAGCGAGATTGCCCCCAACAATCTGAACACGAGATTGGCATTTCTCAGCCCGCGCTGATCTCGCGCTTTTTACAATCTCCATCTCTTTCTTTCAGTTTGCTTTCTACATTTGGGATGAAGACTCGAGGTTTGGCGTTTCTCCGTGCCCGCTGATCAGCGCATGCAGAGAAATGCCCATTCCCTCTGCTGAGCCATCCCAGTTGCTTCCCTGGAGCACCTCCATATCTTGCAAGGGCGCACAGGGAATCCGCGTTTCTCTGCGCTCGCTGATCAGTGCGTGGGGAAAAACACCCATTCCCTCTGCTGAGCCATTCCAGTTGCTTGCGTTGCAGAAGGCAAGTATTTGGGATGAAGACTCGAGATTCGGCATTTCTCAGCCCGTGCTGATCTCGCCCTCCTTACAGTCTCCCTCTCTTTGTTTCAGCTTGCTTTCTGCATTTGGGACAAAGACTGGAGACTCGAGAGAGGGAGATTGTAAGGAGCGCAAGATCAGCACTTTCTGCATTTGGGACAAAGACTCGAGATTCGGCGTTTCTCAGCCCACGCTGATCTCGCGCTCCTTACAGTCTCCCTCTCTCGAGTCTTCATCCCAAATGCAGAAAGCAAGCTGAAACAAAGAGAGGGAGACTGTAAGGAGGGCGAGATCAGTGCGGGCAGAGAAATGCCGAATCTCGTGTCTTCGTTCCAAATGATTGCCTTCCGCAATGGAAGCAACTGGGATGGCTCAGCAGAGGGAATGGGCATGTTACACCTTTGCTCCGCGAGCTGCATTGGTTACCAGTTGTCTTCCGGGTGAGATTCAAGGTTCTGGTAATGGTCTTTAAGGCCCTACATGGCATGGGTCCGGAGTACCTCGGGGATCACCTGCTGCCGGCGTCAACTTCCCTCCGCCCTGTGCGTTCCCACAGAGAGGGCCTCCTCAGGGTGCCTCCGGTCAGAGAATGTCAGCTGGTGGCCCCCAGGGGGAGGGCCTTCTCTGTGGGCGCTCTGGCTTTATGGAATCAGTTGCCGGTCGAGCTCCAGACGGCACCTGACCTTCGCTCCTTCCGACGCGGTCTGAAGACCCATCTATTTGAACAAGCCGGCCTGGCCTGATGGGGGATGTGTTGGGGTTTTAATGGGGATTTTTATATTATTATTGATTGTTTTAGCTGGGCTACTATTTAATTCTTTTTAATTTTTGTATTCTGTATTTTTATATATGCCCTGTTCACCGCCCTGAGTCCTTCGGGAGAAAGGCGGTATACAAATATAATAAAATAAATAAATAAAATAAATTTCTCCACACGCAGGAGAGGTTTGTTAGGGAGGCGGTGGTCCGGCGTTGTTTATCTCCTGTGTGTGTGTGTGTGTGTCGGGCCCACAGAGAGATGCAGACACCAGACTGCCACCACCTCTACCAGCCGTTCCCCACAGGTCCGACACACACACACACACACACACACACACACACAAAAACGAGAGGGGGAAAAATGCCAGACTGCTGCCTCCCTACCAGCCGTTCCCCGCGGGTCCAACACACACACACACACACACATACAAATGAGAGGGGGGGAAATACCAGACTGCCACCTCCCTACCAGCCTCCCTACCAGCCGTTCCCCGCAGGTCCGACACACACATACACAAACAGGGAGGGCTGTTAGAGGGCTGTATTAAACCGCCCCCCGGGCTACAAATGGCCCGCAGGCCAGACTTTGGACATGCCTGGATTATGGAAAACAAGAAATGAAAAATGATAATTTCCCTTTCTTCACACAATGGAGTAACTAAATATTTTTATTCCGTAAGTATCCAAGTGGCTGGTGGGAAAAGAGGGGGGAGAGAATGAGAGGGGGGTACCAGAATGCCCTTTTTAATTTTTTTTAAATGATTGATTTCTTCTTATTATTTTTTCTTAAAATCATGTGTATGTGCTTTTGTTTGTATGTTTTACTTAGATAACAAAAATGAGAGGTTAAAAAAGAATCCAAAATTTCATTTTTAAAAAATTATACCTTTTTTATCAATAAATAAAAATATTTCTAGAAATAATTTCACTGCATTTACATTGTTGGTGATGCAATGAAATTAACTCTTTATTCAAATATATTGTTCCATTTCAATAAAAAGCAATTATATGTATTAATTCAACCTTGAAATTTAATATTCAATCACATGGGAAAAATTAATTTAGAATAAAAAATATTTTGTTCAGCATTAGAAACACAGACGTGGTTCCAACTATTCAGTGGTTTGCAGATTAATACAGTCTGGTTAATACTATCCAGGGATGGCTATGATGAAAAATAGCATAAATATGTATGTCTGCATGATATACAAATGTCTATAAATACACTTTTTGTATATTCTCATTTTTTAATTTCTCCCCCTTTTTACCTAATCTATTATTTTTCTTTTTTATTCTCTTTTCTTTTTGTATTTAGTTAATTAGAAAGGGAGACAGGGAGACAAGAAAATGTTATGCTACATGGCATACATGTTCTTAATTCCAATTCTATTTTGAAAATATTAAATATGCAGTAGAAGGATCATGTACAGTTTACATTCACCCCATTTTCCTTCTCTCTTTTTTTCAAATAAATTACTTGAATGCTCTTATTCAATAATTGGATCCTGGAAATGTTGAGCATCGGTTTCTTATCAAGCAGCATACTGGGACATTATCAGAGAATTTTACAATTAATAAAGAAATTGAGTGTTCCTTTGGTTTGCTGAGCTGACTGATACTAGATGATCAAGTTAAGTATACAATGAAAGGAAACAAAATCATCAGCTTAATTCATCAAGGAAAAAACCCTGTACACCGCCCTGAGTCCTTCAGGAGAAGGGCGGTATAAAAATATAATAAATAAATAAATAAATAAATAAATAAATAAATAAATAAATAAATAAATAAATATCTCAAATGGATATTTGGACTGAAGGGACTTATTCTAATGTTTATGCTACCTTATCTCCCACAGTGGAAACACTGCAAAATACTCCAATTATGCAAACACTTCCTGAAATATTCAGCTACAGAACTGTTAGAATACCTTGAATTATTATTAATTTTTTTGAAACCATAACTGTTTTGTCAATCACAAAGAAAACAATACAATAGGCATGAACTAACTGAAAATATTGTCCATAAATTTTTTTCATAGGACTTCAAAATATAAATCAATCTTTTCTATTCTTTAGAATCAACAACTTGAATTATAATGATGTAGTTTAAAATAAGATCTACAGTGAAGTAGTTGTATTGTCTAGATGCCCTTGGAGCAGTAAATACATATATTGGCTCTCAGAAATATGCTGTCTGTGGAAGAATCATATATATTGTGCAGTATCTTCATTCCTATGGGACTAGAATTCTTTCACAAGTACTCCTTGAAGTGCTCATTCATTCTAAAGAAAAAAATTCTTACCTATATATTTACTGGCACACAACACTTAACAAATTAATATAAAATTAATTACATTTTCTGTGTTTATCACTTTGCCTTCAAAGTATGCAATTCTTATAAAATACAGTACATCCGTGCAATTACACCATCATTTTACTTCAGTTCTAATATGCAGGTGATGAAGCTTACTTTAACATGCACATACTTAGAATCATGTGACTTCTGATATTTTATGAGATTTATAGAGAAGAAATTCTTATGGAATTCAGTAGGATTTGTTCCAGTATAAAATGTTATAGATAATCCTTGACTTACAGCTATTTGTTTAATGATTGTGTGAAGTCATGATGGCACTGAAAAAAGTGATTTATGAACAGTCCTCACACTTACAACCCTTGCAGCATTTCCTGCTGAAAATTTGGACACTTGGCAATTGGCAATTCAGTTACTTCATGCCTATTGTATTGTTTTCTTTGTGATTGACAAAACAGTTATGGTTTCAAAAAAATTAATAATAATTCAAGTGTTGCAGAGATCTTCCCGGGGTTCTGATAAATGTAGTCAATAAGGAAGCTGGATTTACTTAACAATGCAGTTTGTTTAATGACAAAAAACTTGGCAGAAAGATGTGACTTACTTAAGAGCTGCATTATTTAGCAATGAAAATTCTGTTCCAATTGCAGTCATAAGTCAAGGATTAACTCATAGAATTGCTTCTTTAAGGAGGCTTCCACAATAATACAATTATTGTGTAATTCATATAAACTACACTGAACTAATCTTAGAAGAACAAAATAAACATATAATGGCAAAATGGTTGAATGAGATATATATAAATAAATTTCAATAACTGGGTTTGGAAAAAAATATGATACACCAAGTCTTCTAAACTTATAAACAAGGCAGTAATGTAATTACTGTAAAAGCAGCAAAGAAATTCACAATCAGATGTATTTTTCTGACAACTTTTATAGCAAGACATGATATCCAATATATTCTTTGATCTGTTAACTTAACAGTTGAACCTGACACAATACAAGATGCCCAGAGAAGTAGTTGTGATTAAATTGTTAGAAGAAGAATTTGGGAATTCCACGAACCAGAGTGACAAGAACAAATAAAAAAAATCCAGACCTGTGAGAAAGGAGATCCATTTATTCCCAAGAACAGAGATTTGTTTTGAGGGGTAGACTACAGATAAATTTGGGTCCAGAGACTTGGTTTTATCTTAAGGGTATGGTTTGTGTACATGCTGTTTTTAGTGTGTCCTTCCTGTGCAGATTGAGGTACTCCTACTCTGGGCTTTGGCTCTGAGGTACATGTAAAATCCAGAAAGGAAGATCACCCTTGCCCTCAAATATGTGGAATCCTCCATATGTGTGGATTTATTATGAGGGGATCTGGCGTCTTCCTTATCTGAGAGAATTCTTGTTCTTTGATGGAATCAGCGAGATGCTAGGAAGGGAGGGCAGATGAGAGACCTTTTAATTTCCAACAAAGATTATGCAACTTTTATTCCTGAAGGAAGCATTAATATGTGCTCAGACCTCTTATACACAACTGATACCAATACCGTAAAAATACACTGAAAAAAGCATTAGCAAAGACAGGGAAATACGCAGAAGTTTTCTATCTGACGTCTGGCTAAGAAATGGCGAACTGAGAAGAGCCAACAACTTTAGACCAGAAGCTCCACTTCCTAGGAGGAATGCATCAATCCAGGTCAGTTCAGTAGGCGTCTCTTCAGCATGTCAAGAACAAGAAACAACTTTGGCAGAATGATGAGCTGGCGAACAGACCAGTTCTTCATAGTTCTTCTCCAAATAAGGAGAGGACTTGAGATTGTTCACAAGTGCTTCACAGAGTTGTTACTCATGAGGAGGCCACTTAAGAGCAATCACCAGCAGGCTTAAATCTCTGTAAGATAAAGGAATAGACAATTTTGCTCAGTCCACATTAGTGACTTTAAGACATTGGGTTTGCATACTTTTTAATCACTTTTGGATATTGCTTGTTAATTGTTTTTCAGCTATTAGGAACCTTTGGATCAGTAAGTTTTACAGCACTGAGTTTCTTTTTCTTCTTCCCCCCCCTTCTTTTCTGGTTTTCTTCCTATTTTTTTCATTTCTATTTTTTCATATATTATTTTCACACTTAACAACCAACTTAACATAGTGGCGCCTTGCTTGGCTGTGGCTGCTTCAGCTCTCAAAAGTGTGGGGGTTAGGGAGGGAAATGAACGATCCAGACTGAACCACTTTTTGAAAATAGGGACAACTAAGCAGAGTTGGGCTGCTAAACTTTCATACGAACGTCAGTCCATACTGGAGATGAAGAAATTCAGCATGAAAGGACCGGTGGAGAAAACTGTTCGGGAGAGTCTACATGGCCTCAGATTACTTTGGAGAATAAAATCAATGGTGGAGATGCTGGCTGCTGACACAGAGGGTGAGAGATCAGCTGCAATGTCTGGAGGAGCGGGGAGGAAGAAAGGAAATTGCTGGAGGTGGGAACAGCAGCGTGCTCAGTGTTTTGAGCAGTGAAGGCAGTGTTTTGGGCCACAGGGGCAGAGGGGAGGAGCAGCCATTGCAGCTGGGAGGTTTCCCTCAGTTGCTGACCATCTTCGAAGAAAAAAAAAGGAGGAGGTGTGTCCGTAACATCTAGGCTAAAAGCTAGACCTTACAGAGTGTCTCTTCCATTGATATTTTTTTTTGCAAATGCTCACTCCTTGGAACCAAAAATGGATTACTTGAGGCTGGATTTAACAACTAACCGGGAGGTGAGAAATTGCTGTGTCATCATTGCAACAGAAACTTGGTTAAAGCTCTCTGTCCCAGATAGTGCTGTTAGCTTGATGGGATTTTCAACATTTCGGCTGGACAGGAGTTTTACTCTTACTGGCAAATCCCAGGAAGGAGGTGTCTGTTTTTATTTAAATGACAGATGGTATAATAATGCCAAGGTGGTTTTAAGTCTGTGCTCCCCAGATGTGGAGCTTCTGACCATCAATTGCAGACCCTTCTATCTGCCTAGAGAATTCTCTGTTACCATTATCACAGCTGTGTATATCCCCCCTGATGTGAACAGAGAAGAGGCCCTGAAGGCTCTCTGTCATATCATCAGTGACTTACAAACTACTCACCAAGAGGGCGCATTTATTGCAGTGGGTGACTTTAACCAAGTGGATTTGAAAGCTACCCTGCCACATTTCCATCAATATGTGGACTTTGCAACCAGAGGGGACAATACACTGGATCTTGCTTATTCCAACATCAAGAAGGCTTTCAAAGCTATCCCCCACCCTCATCTGGGCTCTTTTGACCATCTCTCAGTGCTGCTTTTTCCAGCATATAAACCTTTATTAGTCAGAGTGAAACCTAAGGTAAAGCAGGTGAGGGTTTGGAAGGAGGGAGCTATAGAAGCATTATAAGACTGCTTTGAGTGCACAGATTGGGGCATGTTTAAGGAAGCAACTACTGATAACCAACATACAAATGTTGAGGAGTATGCCACCAGAGTGTCTGCATATATCCAAAAGTGCATAGTAAATGTCTGTGTCCTGAAAACCATTGTTGTGAGGGCGAATGAAAAACCGTGGCTGACTTATGAGGTCCACAAGATGCTGAAAGCACGGAATGTGGCTTTTAAATCTGGTGACATGCTGGCACTTAGAACAGCCAGAGCAAATCTGAAAAGTGCCATAAAAGCTGCAAAGCAAGCCCATTGGCAGAAAATTCAGAACTTATTTCAGGACCCAACAAACACCAGGCGAATGTGGCAAGGGATCCAGGCCATTACGGATTACAGGGTGACTCCATTGAGATGCAAGGATGACACAGACTTCCTAAACAAATTGAATACATTTTTTGGAAGATTTGAGGCATCAAATAGCACTCCTGCTAGGAAAGCTGTGCCCTATCCTGACGAGCAAGTGCTAAGCTTTGATGTTACCTCTGTTCAGAAGACACTGCAGAAAGACACTGCAGAAAGCTCGGCTATAAATTAAGACTTTCTGGAGGAATATTTAAACTAAACAGCGGGGACAGTGAGTTAATTGATACAGAACATCCCTATCCCCAGCAATATAAAAACTATAGGGCTATCAGTGCATGTAACATACTGTAGATGTGTGTGTGGACAAGAATATCAACCTTGCTGTCAAGCAAAATCAAGCTTCTAATAGCGAGTGCCACACAAAGTGCACTAACCAAATAGGTGGTAAGACAATAGGGGAACTCAGGTACCACACAGGTCATGTAGAAAGTAAACACAGGGTCAGTCATAAAGGACTCAAATGTCTATACACCAATGCACAGAGTATGAGCAATAAACGGTGAACTAGAAATTCAGGTTAATGAGGGCAGATATGATATTGTCGCCATTACGGAAACATGGTGGGATGAAACCCACAAAAGGAACACACAGCTAGAGGGATTTAAATTATTCAAAAGAAACAGTCCAAATAAAAGAGGAGGTGGAGTTGCTCTCTATATAAGACATAACTACATCTCTACAGAAATAGAGCACAACAATGATGAAAACTGTAAACTTGAATGCATTTGGGTCAATATAAAAGGAAGAAAAAATGACATTGCCATAGGTGTATACTATAGTCCACCCAACCAAACAGAGGAAATAGATGAACTTTTTGCTAGTCAGCTAACTAAGGTATGTAGGAAGCACATCACAATAGTAATGGGGGACTTTAACTACCCTGACATCAACTGGGAGACAAACTCTGCACCAAGTGGAAGATCAAACAGATTCCTGACAAACCTAGCAGACAACTTTGTCACCCAAAAAGTAGAGAAGAGAACTAGGGGATTAGCCATTTTGGATCTAATTCTCACTAACAGAGATGAAATGATAGAAGGTGTTGAAGCCACAGGAACCTTGGGAGGAAGTGATCATGCAATATTGGAATTCAACATTATGGAAGCACAAACAATAGAATACAGTCAAACTAGAGTCTTGGACTTTAAGAGAGCTAATTTCAATAAACTTAGAGAGAGCTTGGGCAGGATTCCATGGATGAGAATCCTCAAGCGGAAAACAACTCAAGAAGCTTGGGAAATTTTGAAAAGTGAGATAATAAAAGCCCAGTCTGACACAATACCAACAAAGAGGAAAAATAACAGCTCTCAAAAGAAACCAGCATGGCTGCATAAAGAACTCTGACAAATTGAAAGATAAAAAGGACAAGTATAGAAAGTGGAAAGAGGGGCACATAACCAAGTCAGAATATCAGCAAATAGCCCGAGCCTGCAAAGACAAAGTGAGGAAAGCTAAGGCTCAAAATGAACTAATGCTTGTGACCAAAGTCAAAAATAACAAAAAAAGCTTCTTTCAACATGTAAAAAACCAGAAAAAAAGTGAAGGAAATGATTGGTCCATTAGTGGGTGAAAGTGGCAAGAAGGTGACAAGCAACAGGGAGAAAGCAGAACTCTCTAACTCGTTTTTTGCATCTGTCTTTACACAAAGGGAAAAAACAGACCAACCTATCAAAAATAGTGCCATAAAAAACAGAATAAAAACACAAGTTAAGATAGGCAAGAAAATGGTAAGTGAGCACCTGTCCAGCCTAGACGACTTCAAATCACCAGGCCCAGATGGTCTTAGTATCTTTAAATTCTCAAATGTATCTTCCTTTCTTCCTATACTCGTTATTTGAGTCCAGGGAGTGTATCCAAATGTCAGTTTTGCAAGAAACATGATTGGCACAAAAGGAAGGCAAGAGTTAGATTTAAAAGACTGAACTCGATTTTCTTTTGGGATCCCTAAAGATAGACTATAAAAATACTTCTCTATGGATTAAGGGGAATCTCTAAAGAAATATCACTGATTTTATTTTTAGCTTTTAGCTTTCATTTTTGATGTGTGCCATTGTGCCCACAGTAAAAAAAATGACAATAAAGGTTATCTTATCTTATCTTATCTTATCTTATCTTATCTTATCTTATCTTATCTTATCTTATCTTATCTTATCTTATCTTACCCTATCTTATCTTCTGCACTATTTTTCCTTTTTATTGTGTTTTTAGTTTATATTTCTTAATTTTTAAATTATAAATTTTAATAAAATTAATATAAAAAGGAAAAGTTAGGGAAATACATTTTCTTGTATTATCTATTAATGAAATTTAACTACATTGCTTCTACATAAAGCACAAAAGGGGAAGAGACAGGTAGAGATTACACTGAAAAAATACCAGAATACACAACTGCAAGGACATAGCCCTCTTTTTTGAAAAAAAGAATGTTTTTGTTTTCCATAAAAGGAAACACAGAAGAAAAAAAGAGTGATGCAACTTCTATGAAACCAGGAGAATATCTGAAAATAGAAAAAGCATTTTCCTCCCAATAGCCTGCAGTCTATAAAAATAAAATGATCTTTGTGCCCTAGAGCATAAGCATTCATGAGTATCTGATAAAGACAGGGATTTCTGATGGATTAGCGGTCTATGTGCTGCTTTGATAGAATTAGAAGATGGGATGATAAATTGTATAAGGTGTGTTAGTCACAGCACCAAGTGGATAGAGAAACTTTTAACACTGTAGTATAAAGAAGTAATTTACACTTATATCTTGAGAATATTAACTGAAAGTCAAGAACTATCTTTCAAAAAGCTCAGCTATTTTGAACACTTAACCCCACAGTAAAAATCATACCCAACCCATGATGGATCTGACAAATCATAAGTAATCTTCATACACTCTATACACAATCACAATTTCCATGACACAACATATAGAGGAAAATACTTCCTTCCAAAAGAATCCTTAACCTCTATATAGTGCCCTTGTATGTAGAACAGAAGTAAATGCTAACCATAAATTTATCTTATTTTCTGTGGTTACATGTTATTTTTTTAAAAAGAGTGATTATGTTCTTATTAGAATTTTAATCAAATAGTTAGGTTCAAAGACTATACAAAATCTTATTTCTGCATGGCAAAAATGAGCAATAGTGAATCTCAGATGTCCATCATCTTCTGTCTGGCCATGAATTCAAGAACATTCAATGTTCAGACAAATAATTGTGTTTTTTAAACTATTTTATGTTAATCATTACTTGTTTGGAAAAATAAAGTTAGAACTATCTGAAAACTGATATAAACTGAGTGATAGTCATAGGTTTGAATGCAATGGGAAATTCAGGATTAAAACAAGCTTGATCAATCACTGTTTTATTCTTATTTTTTGCCCCCAAATAACCATTTAAAATACTATAATAACCATTCCCAATTCCAAAGAAAGGCAGTGCCAAAGAATGTTCAAACTATCGCACCATTGCACTCATTTCTCATGCTAGTAAAGTCATGCTTAAAATCCTACAAGCTAGACTTCAGCAGTATGTGGATCGAGAACTACCAGAAGTACAGGCAGGATTTCGAAGAGGCAGAGGAACTAGAGATCAAATTGCCAACATACGCTGGATCATGGAGAAAGCTAGGGAGTTCCAGAAAAACATCTACTTCTGCTTCATTGACTATGCTAAAGCCTTTGATTGTGTGGATCATAACAAACTGTGGCAAGTTCTTAAAGAGATGGGAGTACCAGACCATCTTATTTGTCTCTTGAGAAACCTATATGCGGGTCAAGAAGCAACAGTGATAACTGGACATGGAACCACTGATTGGTTCAAAATTGGGAAAGGAGTCCGGCAAGGCTGTATACTGTCGCCCTGCCTATTTAACTTATATGCAGAGCACATCATGAGAAAGGCAGGGCTAGATGAATCAAAAGTTGGAATTAAGATTGCCGGAAGAAATATCAACAACCTAAGATACGCAGATGATACCACTCTAATGGCAGAAAGTGAAGAAGAACTAAAGAGCCTCTTGTTGCGGGTGAAGAAGGAGAGTGCAAAACCTGGGTTGAAACTTAACATTAAGAAAACCAAGATCATGGCATCTGGCCCTCTCAATTCCTGGCAAATAGATGGGGAAGAAATGGAGGTAGTGACAGATTTTATTTTCCTGGGCTCCAAGATCACTGCAGATGGGGACTGTAGCCAAGAAATTAAAAGACGCTTGCTCCTGGGGAGGAAAGCCATGGCAAATCTAGACAGCACACTAAAAAGCAGAGACATCACCCTGTCAACAAAAGTGCGTATAGTCAAGGCTATGGTCTTCCCAGTTGCAATGTATGGCAGTGAAAGTTGGACCATAAGAAAGGCTGAGCGCCAAAGAATTGAGGCCTTTGAACTATGGTGCTGGAGAAGACTCCTGCGAGTCCCTTGGACTGCAAGGCGATCAAACTGGTCAGTCCTAGAGGAGATCAATCCTGACTGCTCTTTAGAAGGCCAGATCCTGAAGCTAAAACTCAAATACTTTGGCCACCTAATGAGAAGGAAGGACTCACTGGAGAAGAGCCTAATGCTGGGAAAGATCGAGGGCAATAGAAGAAGGGGACGACAGAGAATGAGGTGGCTGGATGGAGTCACTGAAGCAGTAGGCGTGAGCTTAAATGGACTCCAGAAGATGGTAGAGGACAGGAAGGCCTGGAGGAATGTTGTCCATAGGGTCGCGATGGGTCGGACACGACTTCGCAGCTAACAACAACAATAACCATTAGGATCCATTGCCTCCTTAAGATCCTGCTTTGCTGCCTTATCATGGCAGGGAGGTGTTCCTAGGAGGCATGAGTGAAGAATGTTCAGAGTAAATCTCAAGAGTAGATACACCCAGGGGAGTTACTCAAAACATGAAGGTCATCCCAGCTGCCCAGCTAAAGCAAGCAAATACCTTTATCATATAGCAGCTATATAAAGACGCTGGAAGCAGATGTTCACTCCAGTAACAATGGCAAAAATATGGTTTTATATTGTTGAAATGATAAACCATTCCTGCATTTTAACAAAATGATGGATGAATAGACAAAATAAAATGACTGATGATTCATATGAGATGAACTGTCTTTATGGTCACTAAGAGTCAAGATCCACTGGTTTAAATTAGATGTTTAATTTTCTTCTAGTAAAATAATGAACTTATCATTTGTTAAATCAGTTGCTGGTATTACACAAAACAAATAATAAGAAAATAATTTATGAAGTGCAACAATATCCTGGTCTACTTTTAGTGGAAAATATTCACAAATTTCTGGACATTTCCTCACAATTTTCAATATAATTTTAGTTATCTCTGAGCACAGAGATATGTGGGGGTCAAGAAGCATTTCCAATTTACAAAGATATTCTTTTGGAGTACAACTCATCCCAAAAAGATTTTATCTTGATTGCCAGGTTCTGTGATAGTAACACTTAATACTTCCAGATGAAATGATCTGGATTAAGCAACATAGTGTATATAAATATATACACTTTTATATATCCAGTTGAAACCTGATATACCCCAAAATATCTTAATAATGAGAGGGCATGGGTTCAGTATATTTCTGATCTATATAAACATCTTCAATACAAAAGAATCTGTGTTAAGTCTGCATATACAAGTGCAATGGATAGTTATGTAAAGCATAGGGCAGACAGAATGCTAAGTAATCTATTTCTACATAGCTTTACAGTATATTTAAATCATCCTCAAAACCGAGGTTCCTTTTAGCATGAAATTTAAATAAGAGGAAAGCAAACCTACAATTAGAATACTATTTATTATTAACATGTATACATTCAATTTCCCCTTTTCTTCATTTTAACGTTTCTAGTTTGTTGATGAACTGGCTCTATTTGGAATAATTAACACAAAGAACTTCAGAACTCAATGACTGAAAATAATTGCTTCACTCTTTTCTTTTCTGAATATGCTAGAGCCCAAGCTAAAGATTTAGAGCTGACTGGACAAATATAAAAGATGTCAGAAACAGTGACCACTGACATGCCATTCAAGGCGCATGGAAGAACATTCAGGCTTGAATGCCTCTAAACTGCTCATTGGTAAGATCAGCTATCAGTGAGGCACAAGTGTAAGTCAGCACAATTCACTGAGCCTGCCATGACCTTAAAATCATTGCTCCTGGGGCATGTTCATCCACCAATTAGTTTATATGCTCACTGGAAATCTATTGCTCAGTAAATGCACTGGCCTCTCATTCCACAGTGTTGATGAAGTGTGTGTGATGCCTTTTCTCTTCACAACTTGACCCCTAAAGCTGACCCATCTAAAACTAAGGTATTCATGCCAATTGAGTACACCACCATCACACCAGCTTATCACGGCTCTCAATGGTTTCTTTAAAAGCCATTATAAGTCTTTTTTCTCCCTCTAGCCTAGAACGATTTGCTAGACAACTCAGCTAAACACAGTTTTAAATTTGCTAATTTTGGGAAGGTCATTTTTAAACAGAGGGTGAAGCATAACCAAACAGACAAATATAGTCCAGAATCAAAGAAAAACTAGGATAATAACACACAAACATTTCTTATTCTGGGATGCAACCTTTAAAGATTATTGTAGAGGAAAAAGCATTGATATATTGCTCTCACCAGGAAGAAAGAAGATACATAGGTATTTTTCATCATTCAAGGACCATGGAAAAGATTAGGTTAAATAAAATGTGTTTGAATGATGCATACATTTTGAAATTCTGTGTAAAATAAGGTTTTTAACAAAGCAAAAGATTTGTAAATATTTCATTTCTTTGGTATTGTCTATTTAAAAGTAAATAAAACAATTATTTATTAAAACAGTTATTTAACTCATTTATTTACTATAAAGCCAGAATAATTATTTTGAATGTACCAGGAGGTGCGTTTTTTTTAAAAAAATCTGACAAATTGTTATCATTTCTCTTAATGCTAAAACCCGTTTATCACTTTTTGCTATGAATTCCTCAAAATTCTATAACTTGGATGATTATATTCTATTGTTCAGATAACTGTGTTTTATTTGGCTCCCAATTATTAATGGCATTTTTTCATTTTTCAAACTGTGTTGAACCTTTCCTTTCCTTATTTAAAATTATAGTGGTGAGGTAAAATGTAAGAACTTAGTTTTGTAGGCATAACAGCAATATCTATTACTTATCTCATTTTAACATATTGGTTTGGTGCTTTGATTTTTCTTTAAACTAGAAAAAGTCAGATAATACTATCTTGTTCTAGTAATAATTATGTAATAATTGCATTGTTTAAGCTCTAATGGTTCTAGCTCTAATAATTTAAGCTCCACAGTTTTAAACAGCATGGAGACTGTTTTTTTTTAAAAAAAATTCCTAGGAAACTTTCTCAATTTAAATTTATTACAAGGTTCTGATGAAAAATAAATTATAATCTATTCAATTCTGTCTTTGATTCATATTTTAATATTCTATCTTGTTTACTCAAATGAATCTACAAATTTAATTATTTAATAATTTATTTTTCATGGACACTCACTGAAATATTCAGTATGTATATTTTGTGAAAAACTGCCCCCTTTTAAATGCTATTAATTTTATGTATCTTTGCCGCTGAATTTTAGCAAAAGACTCATATGGGACAATGATATAAGGAGAGAGTTTGAATAAATCAACAACTCAATTTGGTGCTACTTTCATCTATTCCATAAATGAATTCATCCACAGGTCAAAAAAAGCTTCTCTTATATTCAGTAACTAATTGTACTACTTTTAGCTGTAACAATTGCAACCAAGCATATACTTATTAGGTTTTCACACTGATTATTAATTTTTCACATTGCTATATTTTTCCATAGCTAACTACTTCAAGTCAGTAAAATTTGAGCCACTGTACTGTCCTGCTCACCCTCACACACACATAACGGTGGTTTAGTGAGTTTATTAATATTCCCTAATAATTCCCTTCACCAAAAAACCCAGAACTGTCCCAGTTAAATCCAGCCATGAGCAGACCAATACTAGTCCACAGAGCACTGACCAGAGTCCACACGGCACTTGAAAATTTCTCAATCAAAATAAATCCACCAGACAAATTTAAATCCACAACACAAGAGAATACACGAAAAGTCTAGAGTTTCCAAGGCATAATCCAAGCCAAGGCAGGATGTCAATCCAAAGCGAAGCACGAATCACAATGACCAGAAAGCACACAGCTAGGAAACAAACATGTTGTTCCCAGCACCTCCTCCATCTGTCTGCTGTGCTAAATAACCAGCTTCCAGTGCAGCCCATTAAGAAGGGCGAGGCTTTCTCCTTCCGAGTAGTCTGGATGACTTTCTCTGCTCCTGTCTTTTCTCTGTCCTACATGTTCTTGGATCAGGTGGAGAAGGCACTTCCTCCTCCTCCTCCTCACTGATCGGCTGAAGCCTCAGCCAAATCCCTCACAGGCGGTTGCTCAAAGCCATCAATCAACTCAGGTCCTGATGTGCCAAGAACTGGTTTATCCTCCCACGAGCTGACATCTAGAGAGGTATGTGGGCAAGCGTTTGCAGGAGTCATCACAGCTACTCAGTTCAGGTCATGCTATAGTATTTCTATAGGTTTAGGTTTGGACTTTGATCTGGATTTTCCAAAACACTTAATTTACATTTTGTTATCCATTCTGTTTTAAATTTCCTTATCATTTTGGGTTCTCTGCCTTGCCCCATGACTCATATATATAATTCTATTTACTATGGAAGATCCTTCCAAACAATGGATTCAAAGTGAAATGATATTAGACAAATTTATAAATCAGTGGCATTTTCATCCAAAACATTTTTCTAGAATAAAACAGATTAAAAATTTATTTATTTATTTATTTATTTATTTATTTATTTATTTATTTATTTATTTATTTATTTGATTTATATACCGCCCTTCTCCCAAAGGACTCAGGGCAGTGTACAGGGCAATAAAAATAAGAATACAGGATACAAGATTTAAAGTTAAATGATTGTGCCCAATGTAGTAAGTTAGTTAAAAACAATGTTAAAACCCCAAACCCATCAGACCAGGCCGGCTTGTTCGAATAGATAAGTTTTTATATCACGCCGGGAGGAGCAAAGGTCGGGGGACATCCGTAGTTCAGCCGGTAAGCGGTTCCAAAGGACTGGTGCGCCCACCGAGAACGCTCTCCCCCTGGGGGTCACCAGTCGACATTCTCTGACCGGTGGTACCCTGAGGAGGCCCTCTCTGTGGGAGTGTATAGGATGGAGGGAAGTTGACGCCGGCAGTAGGTGTTCCCGTAGGTAATCCGGACCCATTTATTAAAGCAAGCCTTCAAATTTGAAAGAATAAATACCCTGTTTTGATAAGGGACATTCTCTTTGAACTCCTTTCATATAATGATTATGATTTGCTTAAAATGAAATCTTTGAAAGTATATAATCTCTACAGACTAAAAGACTTTATATCAATGGTAAACCTCTCAATAAAGATCATATATAGCAACAAACAGGTGATAAGCTTTTCTGGTATCAACTTCAGTCTCTTTTGGGCGATAGAAATATTAAATTTCAGCAATGTGCACTTACACAAATTTTAAGAATATAATATTCCATAATTTAGGACAACAAAAGGAACAATTTAAAAAATTTATAAGTTATTACTACAGTTAGAAATAGGAGAACTACCATATGGATTAAAGTAAGTTTAGGATACTGAGTTTAGTAATCCCATAGAGGAGACAAAGTGGCAGCAGCAATGGAAATCAGGTGGATTTACTTCAGATTCCTACAAATCTTGTAGGAATAGTAACATATAAGCCAGTAAAACCTTGCTCACAGATACTGTCTTTTAGCCACTATAACAAAAAATTGAAATACCGTATTATTTCTACCATGTCTCTTGAAATTATTTTGCTTTGCAAGAACTCATTCTATATACTTTGTTCTATTAAAACAGATTTAAATATTTTAATAAATATCATATATATTTTTCTATTAAATATATTTAATAGAAATATTTATTCTATTGACAAGAAATATTTTAAAATCAAAATGATTGCAAATTAGAATAGTTTTTGAGAAATAGCATAAAACATCTCTTACTTTGTATAACAGTATATAGTTAGTCCACAACCACACCCAACCATTCATTCAATGACCATTTACAGTTACAATGGCACTGAAAAAGTGACTTATGGCCAGTTTTCACACTTACGACAATTGCATCATCCCCATCTGGTTAAAATCCAGCTGCTTGGCAACTGGCATGCATTTATGACTATTGCACTGTCCCAGGGTCATGTAATCATCATTTGTAACCTTCCCAGCCGGCTTCCAACAAGCAAAGTCAATGGGGGAAGCCAGATTTTATTAACAACCACATGATTCATGGGGAAAACTTACTTAACAACTGCCTTGTTAGATTGTGGTCGTAAGTTGAAGACTACCTGTAATATGGCATGGGTCCAGGCTATTTGAGGGACCATCTCATCTCACTTGGGTTGGCCCATCCCACCTGTGCCAGGAAAGGAGGCAAGTTCGGATCCTTCAATGTTTGATTTTATAAATATCAGGCACCGGCAACACGCAGAGTCAGGGAAAACATAATGCGGACCACTGGGCATGCCTACTCCATCCCATCTCTTCTTGGCTGGAGAGCACGTCACCACTGGTCATCTCCTCAGCCGCCTCGCAGGTCTTGCCTTTGGCCCATGGGTGGAGCGCATTCCCCTCATGCACCTCAGCTGCAGCCACCAGACACATGCAAATCTTTAGGCTGCTTCCCAGAGCTGCAGGCCCACCCAGCATGAAGTAGGCAAAGAGGTCAGCTAGGAAGCCCTGAATAAAGGTGGTAGAGCACGCCCAGGGCCAGCAGGCAAAAGGCCACCCTGAGCAGGGAAAGCCAGATCCCCGCTGGTGCCATGGCTGCCCAGGCCCAACAGAGATGGGGGGAGGCACACAATCCTGGCTGGGACTGGGTGGCCATGGCCTTGGCTTTCTCCGCTCGGGGTGTCCTTTTGCTTGCTGGGCATGCTCTACCACCTCTACTTGAGCTTCCTAGCAGGCCGCTTTGCCTCCTTTGTGCTGGGTGGGCCTGCCGCTTTGGGTGGCAGTGGCAGCCTAATGGACCTGCGCGAGCTGCTGGTGGCAGCGGCCCGAGGTAGGGCCAAGGTGTGTCAGGTGCGCGAGGGGAACAGGCTCTTTGCATGGGCAAAGGGCAAGTTCTGCAAGTGGGCCAAGGAGATGACCAGCAGTGACCTGCTTTCCAACTGCAAGGAAAAACAGATGTGACAGGTCTGCATCACATGTGTGATGACCCAGGGCACAGCACAGAGGCAATGCAGTGAGCTGGCAATTCAAACAGCTCTTTTAATTGCTCCAAATTTTCCCCAAATGCTTCCACGTTTCTGGCAAGCCTCCAACAAAAGAAGACACACACCCCTTCAGCCAACTCTGGCTGCAAGTAGTTTCACATACAGTCTGATTAGAAGAGGAATGTACTCAAGGCCACAGAGATAACAAGGAATGACACATACATCATAAACCTAAGGAGTCCATGTGAATACAAGCTTGCCTGAGCAGTTTCAAAAGAGAAGCCAAAATACAGTCCGAGGTCTTTAAACATTCAAGCAATGTTGTCAGTCGGTCCAATAGTCAGAGTTTCCAGGTTTCCAAGCAGAAGTCACAGAACAAGAGATCAGCAACAACACACAAAACTCCAAGGAATCAGCGTTTATTCCCAACAAATGCCCCTCCCCACAGGTCTCCTTAAATCTCAGTCTCCAGGTGTGCCTTGTGGAGAGGGGTGGGACACTCTCCTCCTGAGTAGTTGAGACTGCCAGCATTGTTCCCTCCTTCTCTCCACTCTCCGTGCTCTAGGATCAGGTGGGGGTGGCCCTTGCTCATTGCCTGAACTCTGTTTCTCATGTTCATCCTGTCCCAATCCTGAAGGGCCCTGGCCTGCCTCGGCCTGCTTTTCCCCACACTCCTCTGAAGCCACAGACACCTCTCCCTCGGCCTCCAATAGGGTCCCATTCCAGCTCATTTTCCTCTGCAGATTCAAGCTCTGACAGAGGCATGACAACATGCCTCTCCCCGCCCCTGCCCTCCTCCGCCTGTTGCTGGAGGGCTAGCTCGGTATTCACAGTGGGCTAGAGCCCCAGAGTGTGCTGGTGAAATTACCCTAGTGCTGGGGTAACTAGCAAGAAGTGAATTAATGTTTGTATTTAAATTCCTTAGAGAAAAAGAGAATAAGCAGGCACACAATGGGGAAGATTCATTGAAAGTAATGTAGTAGTGCTAACAGTCCTGAGCATGCTTGCAATCCCTTCCTCTTCAATCGTTCCACTTCTATCTTGTAATCCTTTCCTCTCCAATCTTTCTGCTCTGTGAAGAAAGAAAAAAAGGAGGGAAACTATTTTCTATGGACAATTTCTCTATCTGACCTGCTTTTTCCTTCTCCCTCTTATAGAATGGAGAGATTGAAAAGGAAGCGATTACAAGACAGTAAGCAACAAATGGGGAATACAGAGGCTGTTTACAGAGTGAATCACAGCCCTGAGAACACTCAGGACTACAAATGCCACTGCATTTATTTCAATGAGTATTGCCCATTGTGTACCTGTTTAGTATCTTGTAATCCCTTACTCTCCAATCTGTCCACTCTGCAAAATAGAAAAGAAAAGCAACAGATCAGGCAGAGGACAACACAAACTAAATGAAATGACAATCATGTGAATGAGGTACCCTGCAAAGATCACAAATAGAGACACTTGTTGTAAAGTTATTTTTTTTTCAGTACCATATGATGAAAGCTTTCCAAGCTTACATTGCTTTTATTGCCTTTTTATATTTTAACCATATTATGAATACTGTCCTTAATGTTGCCAAGTTATTTATTACATGCATATATTAGTAAATCAAAAGATGAAAGAAAACTTTCCAATTTAATAAAATATTTCACTTTAAATCATTTCAATGTGTCTTGCATATGGAAAAAGATATGGAAAAAACCCTGTATACTGTGGGTTTAACAACAGTATTTTTTCAGCCTACATCATGCTTTATCAATCTCTGCTACACAAGTATACAAGATAGTGCAGGCATTGATTTACCTCCTGTACTTCCATTACTGATGAGAAAGAAGAGGTTCTGAATCCAGAGAAAAATGGATTGCTGGAGTCATGTGGATAAAACTGATCAAAAGAGGTAAATTACCATAAGGTGGACAACATTTTCATTCTTCAAGTATAAGTTCACATGATTCCACTTGAACTACCTGAACAGACTCCCAGTGGAATAAAAATACAAGAAGTTTTGTCATGTAATGGAATAATCTCTAATCTGATTTCTATATAAAATACTAATGCCTTCTACATAAAGTATTATATATACATGAAAAGAAATATTTACTGCTATTTGGCTGCAAATCACATGAATAAAAATACTATTATGAAGATGAGTAGGAAGAGATCTACAATCACAACAAAATAAATCCATAATCCATTTATACATATTACATGTTGGGTCTATTTGATTATTAGATAGAGACCTATCAGTCGCGAGAAGTTGGAAGGTCTGACTAAACTATTTTTTAATCACACAATCTCCATTTCCCTGCAGCAGAAGAGAAATGTGCCAGAGCGGGAAAGCAGGTTAGCAAAGAAATGTTTTCTGGAACAGGAAGGAGCTGTGCCAGGAGGAGAAGTGACAGGAAACAGGGATGCCGTTTCCAGAAAGGAGAAGGGAGACACGGGGCAATGCATTGCAGCAAGCAAGTGCTGTTCTCTGCTCTGTATCCCTGCATAGAGCCGCTGTGTTCTCCATTCTCTGCGAGACAGGAGACAAAGGGCTGGCAGAGGCAGGCGGCCGGGAGAGTTAGCAGAAGTCAAGGAGGAGGCGGCTGCGCCCGGGCAGGTGATCTGTGGGGCAAAGCTTAAAGAAAGCCCCTCCAGCAGCATATAGCAGCAGCGGAGTCGTTCACCAACATTCACCCCTGGCTCTGAAACAGCGGAGGGGGACCGTGCCTACCCCACCCATCCCATCTGCCATAGCATTGTAGTCTGCTCGGGAGGGGAGTGAAAGGTTGCCAATCAAAGAATGACCTGATGGGGGGCCCTGAAGTACCAGTAAGCGGGCGCAGGGTGCAAAGGGCAGCTCCACCCCTTCTCCACCTGCTTGCCTTTTTGTGGTGGCAGCGGTGCTATGTGCCGCGCTGCCCCCTGCCCCATTGTGGCAGCAAGGTGGGACGGAGTGGGCAGGATCCTAACAAGGGCTTATTTTTGGGTAGGGGTTATATTAGCCCCCCCAAAAATTCAGGGTAGGTCTTAGTTTAGGGGAGGGGCTTATGTTCAGGAAAACACGGTACATGTATTAACAGCAGCAAGAATTGTTTTTGCGCATCATTGGAAAAATGAAGAAACACCATCTGAAGATGACATAATTAAGAAAATACTGGAATGTACAGAAATGGACAGACTTACATTGAAGATTAAAGAAAAAGAAGGTACAGAATATTTTCAAATATGAGATATATTTTACCAGTGATTGGAAAAACGGGGTAGAGATTAAGATTTTAATATATATTATTAAGCTAAGACCCAGACAACATGTTGTTTATTAAGCACTTACGAACTGTAAACATAAAAAACTAATAATAATAAAAACAAAACAATATGCCTCACAGACACATGACCGAAAGAAAATATATGTCTGCTAATAAATCAATGCATCTGCCATTTTTCATTTGTAACTTTTTAGATATCTATATTTCATGCAACATGAAATATAGCCAATTGATATGTGCCATCCACTTATGATTTTGGGCCCAGCCATTAATTGGTATATTTCTAACAGATTAGCACTTTCCACCATTTCTTTTGATAGAAAATATATATATATTCTGGTCCTTTCTTATTTTCTAATTTTGAATCAATTGAATCACATCAATAAACTCTAAATACTGCATTTTTAAAAATGTAACTTGTTTAGTTAAATCTCATATAATTATTAAAGAACTCTATCAATATTATATACTATAGTAAAACTGAAGTATTTAATAAAAAATAACCGAACCCAACAAAGTCTAATCTTGGATGACATTATGACATTTCATTATCTGTGGCATTGCATCTACCTTGCTGGAAAGTAATTGTGATAATATAAATTATTGTATTATAAATATAAGCCATAGCTTTAGATCTAAAACTGCACTCATTAACACAATACCTCAACAAATTAAAATATCAAATGTTACCTTAACCTGTTCATAAAAGACTAATAGGATGTAAAATTACTCTAACAAAACCGAGCTATTTCAAAGACAATACTTACAAGGCAGGTAATTTTTTTTTTATAAAAGCTCTTTGGTTAGTGAAATTGCTACTTACGCATAGCTAGGAATGAAGGAAATACTTTAATATACTCATATCTTTATTTACAAATTATATATAAAATATTTTATATATAATTGTATAAAATATTGTATAAAATGTTGAAGTTTGCCAAAGATACTGCCTTTCTTGCAAGTTACAACTGCTCATTGCTAGGTAGAAAACTATTCCAATGGTAGTTCTTGATAATATTTAAGTGTAGATTTACTTAAGTTGGTTTGCAACTAGAGAACCTAGTTTCAACCCTAGAGAAGCTAATTTGCACAAACTGTACATCCTTGGGGTAAAGTTGGGCTTTGATTGCATTTCCGGTATACTGATCAAAAAGTACCCAAGTTGACCAGTACTGTCCTTACCATCAGCAAGGGATGGTGAATTTGGCATAGAGATGCCAAAGGCTGGTAGCTTAGTTTGCACATTCTCTAACTTACTAAAAGATATTATATAAAAACCTTGATTGACTAAATCCATAATGGGCAATGAAGGCCAAATCTATGCCATCATCTGATAATGATCATGAGCAACTTGGAATGGAAGAGAAGTAATTAGTAAAGACATGAATTAATAAATTAAAGAAAAAGACACCATTTGCATGTGAAACTGAGTTTATGGAATTATTAATGTGAATGAAAGTGATGGTATTTGCACTTCATGGAAAAACCTGAAGTAAGGCACAACAAAGCAAATGGAAAATGAGAGATTGAGGTTCTAGTTGAAGTAAGCAGCTGCCTTTCATACCAGACAGTGCCAAAGGAATGACAAACATTAAGCATATTTAGCATCCATGTAGATAGTCACAGTCTACTAGTTCACGGGTACAAGCAAAAATCACAAGTTCTGTGGCTTCAGCAGAGCTCATCTCAGGCAAAGGAAAACATTAGAATACAGCACAGTGAGAACATACAAAATAGCCAGCTCATAAATTTCCAGTTTGATCCCAGTGACTGGAACCATTAACAAAAATGATTAAATCGGGGTTATCAAGAAGGTATATCAGAAAGGTCAGGTCAGAAAAGCAAAAAGTTCGGAACTGAAAAACATACTACTTGGATCCAGGAAGAGAGAATGTGGAATATTCCCAGAAGCAAGGAAGAATATCTTACTGGGTGAGTCTTTAAGGAGAAAGGAATTCTGTACACTGATTTGAAGAAGGTATGAACTTGTCAGGAGTACTCAAGAACCAGATTCAGGGATTTCTCAACCAAAAAGGTTGTTGCTGTGACTGCATAGACAAGAAGGAATCCCTTTAGCAATTGGATCAACTAGCTGGCACTCCCCATCCCTCACAAAATGAAAGATATTTTGAAGTTAGATTGCCACTAAGATGTAACAGCAGACAGAGATAAAAGCTAATTCTGCTTCCTCATCCTACTACCTCCCCACTATGCTCCCACTAAGAGTTGGAAGCAACATCTAAAGACATTGTACAGAAGTCTAGGAAGGATAAAATATTCAGGAATCCCCTGATGAAAGTAAGTAGCAGTTCCCAGGAAAGCCGTCAAAGTCTAGGTAAAGGTGGGAATCAATAACAAAAAGATTAGAAGGTTGTAATTTACACTCATGAGCAGAGAGGAAAAAATGCAACTTTTCATACCGCAGGGTCTTGGACGTTAGATGTAATGACCAAACAAGGCCTTAAAGATATAGATATGTCACTGGCATGGGGATCAGAATATAGGGCAGAGCCCATGAGATGGTTATGTTGATACTAAATTTGAACTTTTGCTTATAGTTTTATGCCAGCTGCCAATTGTGTAACTATCATGTTGTTGTTTGAACATATTTTTTAATTGTTGTTAACTACCAAAAGTCACAATAAGAAGATGGATAGTAATAAACAAACAAACAGAGTAATTCTTCAGGGAGAATTAAATATGCCAAGGTCTCACAGAGAGATAACACAAAGTAGGCCAGGGAATTCTGGAAATTCAAGGATAGGCACGTCCAGTTGTATTAGTCTGCTCAGTAAGTGAAAGTAAATAATGACTGTAAATCAGGGTGTATATGCTGATTATAGTATACTTGAATACCGGTATAAAAATGAATTGTTTAATCAAAGTTTTCAAACATTCTTTAAAAAATAAGCTCTGTGTGATTTTTCTGCAAGAAGGCTGTCTGGTCCAATAAAATAAGAATGTGTTAGAAGAAGAGGACATTGAAGAATTGTCCTGGTGGAATTCAGCTTTGCAGAAAAACAACACAGAAATCCAGAGTATCAGGCAGCCATTCCCCTTCCCAATTAATATTAGCAAATAAAAATTAGGATCACCTTCTTTATATTTATTGAATTTAGCACAGAATATTGAATGCACTGCAAGTTGAAATGTGGATTAAGTTTTTTTCAATATTTATGAAAACTGTAAAGAATTATATGGTGATACCATAAGGGTGCATGTGTATATATATATATATATCCTGTTTTTGAACAGGCTCCCATAAGGGGAATACTAGCTTGAGATTACTAATATTGCTCTGTGAGTGGTGTTCTGTCTGCACAATCATTGGTAGGAAGGATTATAATAACAATTTATGACACAGTGAGTCTTAGACTCTTTAACAACCTCAGAGAGATACCCAGCAGGCAATCTTCAAAGTTTATTGGACAGCAGGCGGATTGCCTGATAATCGGATCATTGCCCTGTACTATGCCAGGCTATATAAGGTGCAGCCAATAATCTTGTGTTGAGGCTATTCCCCCCCACACACATACACACACACTTCATACACTTCATGGACACAGCAGGCATAACATAATATGAAACAATAGGAAGAGAGATGCTTAGTTGCAATGAAAGTCTATATATAACAATGAAAGCTTAAGTGGACATTCACCTTAAGGAATAAGTAAAAATGAGGACAATGCTATTAAAATGATAGGTGCTAAAAGCAGAATTGGGATTTTGGATGAACAGGCTGGCTGAATGAAATCCTTGCTTGCAGGAACTATCAACATAAAACAACGAATATCATAAATAGAGAGAAATGTTTTTGTTAAAGCTAGTTTCAGATTTGATATCTAAGGTATTTAAATCAAACAGTGTTGTTGTTTTATTAAAAAAAGTTTTTAATTATCCTATACTACGTTTATTATTAATATGACTGTATGTTAAAAACAAGAGACATGCTTTAAATAAGGAATCCTAAAAGGAATTTTATAACTAGGTTTTGAAATCCAGGTCAGTTGCCACTGAACCTTTTCCAGTGTCAATGCATTGGTTGCAATCATTTATCAATTTGGCAATACAACTTCCATTGCTTCTTCTAATCTTGGGTAATTTGCCCTACTTAATTCTTTGCTTCCAGATGGACTAACATTTGCCACCCAATGAGTTTATTTCACTACAGTAGTCATTTCCTTTTAACAGTAAACTAACACTATTTGAGAGGAATAATCCACCTGCAAATTCAGCATAGGGTAAAAAGCTCTTATTTATCCTGTGTTTTGTACTTTGAATTGAAGCATTATCAATAAGAGTAAGCAATAAAAAACACCTCAGGGGCCTGACAAGAGCATGTAACCAATTATATTTAATTAAATCAAAGGATGGGAGCAGTAGGGATGAATGAGCTGAAGAATGAATGTGCATTAACACCTAGCAGCCAAACATATAGTCATTGGTTTAGTCTGAAGCTGCATTTCTTGCTATCTCTTCTACTCACTAAAGGGAGCCATTAGCTAAATGATGATGCATTATTTACTCAGTGTTATAAGGGTAGCTTTCCCCACATTTTTACTTTCTAGTATAGGAAAAGAGATCTCTAACCCATGCTTTATTCAGAGTAAAATGAAGAGAATAGGTCATCATCTTTTAAAAACTGAGTTCTGAAATCTATAGTTGAATATTAAATGATACAAAATTAAGGGAGCAATAGAAAAGAGTTTATGGTACAAAATATGGCAAGAGGAAACTGATACCCCAATTACAGTGCTTGATCAGAGAATATTTTTCTGTATACCTTTGCCATATTTCAGAAACAGAAAAGGAATAATTAACACAGCTAAACTTAAGAGATCAAGAAGAAACATACTATCATATAATACAGTCCCTCTGTTGTTTTAACATGTGATAGATAGATAGATAGATAGATAGATAGATAGATAGATAGATAGATAGATAGATAGATAACCAAGAAAGGGTTTCTAAATAATAAACAAACCAAGAAAGGTTTTCTAAAATCCAAGAAATGAAAAAAAATTCTTAAAAATTATGTGTGTGTGTGTGTGTGTGTGTAATCATGAAATATTGTTTTCCCCTACAGTTTATAATATACTGATATAATAATCAGGAGACAATAATAAACTACATTCTGGCAACACTAAGTCCCATACTTTGTGAGAAAAATGTGATTCATTAATAATTCCAACATATTTGTCCTTCATACTACAAACCTAGCAAAAAACCAATTTTTTTCAAGTGAAAATTAAGCCTATTTTTTTCAGAAATGCATGCAAATAGACTGCAAGGTTTTTAAATCACTCTTCTCTGTGACTCCTACTAAAAGGCTGAATTTATAAAATGACTTTTCATAGGTAATCAATGCTTATTGTGCCCTGGTGATTTAATGGAAAGAAAGCCAAGGCAGTTCTGTGAAAAATACCTGCTGTATAATAATCTCATGATTTAAGGTTCAAAGAAGAGTGCACCTAACAATAAAATGTTTTTATAATGAAACTTTATGTAATACCTCAGGTTCTAAAATAGTATGTATATATTTTGCTAACTTTATGTTCTGAAAGGTTTAAACCAAAGTTTGTCTATGTGTATGAAAGAACTGATACAACAGTTGAAGTATGTCTATAATAAATTGTATGTCTATCCACAAGAGAATTGTTAGTGGTTGAACCATCACATCAATTTTTATAGTGATATATATACAAGGCCTGACCAAGCCTTTCAGTGATCAATAACTCACTGATTAACTATTAATAACTAATGCTGAACAGTTGAGCCAAGGAATGAAATGAAAGACCTATATTTAGTTCTATTATCAATCCCAGAAGCTTACCAGTTCATTTTAGGTCAGATTTTGGGCAATGTTATGTAATGTTTTATTGCTGTTACTGGGTTTGGGATTTTGTTATTTTTCTTTTGTTATAATTACTATTTCATATCTGTGTTATTTATAAGCTAATTACTGTAGTACTTTTTCAGAATTAAATGACACACACATTGCAAATTTAAATAAAAACAGATTGTTGCTGTATACACTATCTTTGTAAAGGCTGTACAAATATACAGTATGTCAGGTACCAATTGGATCTGTGTACTTTTAATCTTATTATTCCAGTATGTTATTGCAGTCTCCTAGATCATTACTGAGTCAAGTGTCAGTCACTCAGTATATGAAAAAAACTCTCTTCTGTTATATTTAACACAGGTTCTGAGACCATGATCAAATGCCATGTCCTGGCTTTGAGCCCTGAGAATCTGAGTAAAACTAGAAGCTATTTCAAAATCAAAATAGTTTGTTGCAGCAGCAGCACCACCACCTTGGATAAAGAATAATTATCTGGAGATAAAAAAAAATATCCAGAGCCTTCTCTTTTACTTTCTTAGCGCTAGGCAACAACAGTTTATTTCTCTATAGTTTTTTAATTTCATTATTATACTGTTGCTGTGTTGTGTTATATATAAGATAATCTTTATCTTTATTGTCATTTTTTTACTGTGAGCACAACGGCACACATCAAAAATGAAATTTAGTTGCCCACTCTCAGTTGCTGTCAGGACACCTGCCATGGCCCGGATTTCTAGGCTCAGATTCTGAGTCTGAAGCTGATGAAACTGTTCCAAATGAGCCTCTGGAATTTAGCTTCAGGAAGGACAATGCCAGGCACCACATGAGGCTGATCATTTACAAACACCACCTAAACAGCTGAATCCATCAGAAGTAGGATGACTTAAGATTTGCCAGTCCCTGCACTAGAGAGCAGGAAGGAGAGCAGAACAGAGGAAGTCTATAACATCTTCATCAATGATTTGGATGAGGGGATAGATGGGGAACTCATCAAATTTGCAGATGACACCAAGCTGGCAGCAATAGCCAACACTCTCAAGAGAGGCTTAAAATTCAGAAGGATCTTGACTAACCTGAACATTGGGTGCTATCTAACAAAATGAAATTCAATGGTGAAAAAATTAAGGTTCTACATTTAGGTAAGAAAAACCAAATGCATAGATATAGTACTTCACTCAATAGTAGTAACTGTGAGATGGATCTCAAAGGCCTAGTGGACAATCACTTAAATATGAGCCAGTAGTGTGCTGCAGCTGCCAAAAAAGCCAACACAGTGCTAGGCTGCATTAACAGTGGGATAGAATCAAGATCAGGTGAAGTGTTAACACCACTTTATAATGCTTTGGTAAGGTAACACTTTGAATACTGCATCCAGTTTTGGTCACCACAATGTAAAAAAGATATTGAGACTCTAGAAAGAGTACAGAGAAGAGCAAAAAAGATGATCAGGGGACTGGAGGCTAACTAAAACATATAAAGAATGGTTGCTGGAATTGGATATGTGTAGTTTAATGAAGAGAAGGAAGAGGGGTGACATGATAACAGTGTTCCAATATCTCAGGGGTTGCCACAAAGAAGAGGGAGTCAAGCTATTCTCCAAAACACCTGAAGGCAGGACAAGAAGCAATGGATGGAAACTAATCAGAGAGAAGCAACCTAGAACTAAGGAGAAATTTTCTGACAGTTAGAACAATTAATCAGTGGAAGAACCTGCCTCCAGAAGCTGTGAATGCTCTAACAATGGAAGTTTTTAAGAAGAGACTGGACACCCATTTGTCTGAAATGAAATGGTATATGCTTTCCTGCCTGAGCAGGGGGTGACTTGATAGCAGTGTTCCAATATCTCAGGGGTTGCCACAAAGAAGAGGGAGTCAAGCTATTCTCCAAAGCACCTGAAGGCAGGACAAGAAGCCATGGATGGAAACTAATCAAAGAGAGAAGCAACCTAGAACTAAGGAGAAATTTCCTGATGGGTAGAACAATTAATTAGTGGAATAACCTGCCTCCAGAACTTGTGAATGCGCCAACACTGGAAGTTTTTAAGAAGAGACTGGACAACCATTTTGTCTGAAATAGTATAGAGTTTCCTGCCTCAGCAGGGGGTTGGACTAAAAGATCTCCCTTCCAATTATTATTATTAGTAGTAGTAGTATTGTTGTTGTTGTTGTTGTTCACACAGTCAGCCAGATGTTCAGACTGGATTTGGCATTTTTGTCTACCTATTGAGTTCTTACCAAGGTCCTGGGATAGGCAGATCTGGATGTTTGATGGTGTTACAGATATTGTCACAGGATGGAAGCTGTTCCTAGTAAGGCCGACTTTTGCAATTGACTGATGGCAAATTTTTCAAGGCCAATGGTGTTCAAGTGGTGCTCCAGTTGTTTTGGGATTGCAACCAAGGAGTCTATTACTATTGGTACTACCCTTGCTTGCCTTTGCCATAGTCATTCTATTTCTCTTTGTAGGCCTTTGTATTTTGTTATCTTCTCCAGTTTTTTCTCTTCTCTTCTGCTGTCTCCAGGCACTGCCATGTCCACTATCCAGACTTTTTTGTCTTTCTTATCTTTCTGATGGAAAAATATAAACTGTTCAAGAAACAGACCCAATAAAAGAAGAGGTGGAGTTGCATTATATGTAAGAAATCACTACATCTCTACAGAAATGCCTAAAATCAAGGATGAAAGCCTCTTTGAGTGCATGTGGGTTAATATAAAAAGAAAAAAGAATGATGTAGGCCATACTACAGGCCACCCAACCAAGCAGAAGAAATAGATAAAACTTTTGGGTAGTCAACTAATGTGTACAGGAAACACACCACATTAGTAAGGGGGGACTTTAACTAACCTGACATCGATCAGGAGACAAACTCAAGTGGGAGATCAAACAGGTTCCTAAATAGCCTAGCTGACAATTTTGTCAAAAGTTAGAGGAGGGAACTAGAGGGTCAGCCATACTGGACAAAAATTCTTAAGAACATAGAAGAAATGATAGAGGGGGTTGAAGTTGTAGGAACTTTGGGGAGAGTGACCATGTTATATTAGAATTCAATATAATGCAGACACAAGCAATAGAACAAAATCAAACTAGTAACTTACACTTTAAAAGATCAGATTTCAACAAACTTAGAGAGAGCTTGGGAAAGATTCCATGGATGAAAATCTTGAAGGGGAAAACAACTCAAAAAACCTGGGAAACTCTGAAAAATATGATTATAAAAATCCAGTCCAAAACAATAGCACTGAAAAAGAAAAATAACAAATCGAAGAGGAAATCAGTATGATTGCATAAAGAACTCTCTGATAAACTGAAAGACAAAAAAGACACGTAAAGAGGGGCAAATAACTATATATAGCCTGAATCTGCAAAGGTGAAGTAATGAACTAAAAATTGCTACAAATGTCGAAAATAATAATTAAAAAATTCCTTTCAAAATGTAAAAACCAAGGAAAAAGTCAAGGAAAAAAACCAGTCCTACTAATGGAAGAAGTTGGCAAGGACGTCACAGGCAGCAAGGAGAAAGCAGTGCTCCTTAATTTCATTTTTGCATACATTTTCACACAAAAGAAAAAAATAGCCCAACCTACCAAAAATAAAACCATAAAAGACAGACTAGAAATACAAGTTAAAATAGGCAAGAAGATGGTAAGACAACACCTGGCCACTCTAGACAAATTCAAATCACCAGGACCAGATGGATTACATCCCAGAGTTCTGAAGGAGCTAGCAGACATGATCTCCGAACAACTGAACCATATCTTTCAAAGATCTTGGAGCACCGGGGAAATTCCAGAGGACTGAAAAACAGCTGACATGATTCCCATCTTCAAAAAATGGGGGGAAACAGATCCAGGAGACCACAGACCAATCAGCCTGACATCAATACCTGGAAAGATCCTGGGAATGGTAATCAAGCAACACATCAGCAAACACCTGGAAGCAAGCAAAGTTACAAGAAGACCCAACATGGATTTGTCAAAAACAGTTCATGCCAAGCAAATCTTATTTCAGTCTTTTACAAAATGATTACATTAGTGAACCAGCAAAAAGCCTTGGACATAGTATACTTGGTGTCAACCTCAGGCTAAAAGCCCAATTAAGAAAAACACCAGAGCCATTAAGTCCTCTAATGTAATCTTTATTGAGCAGAATCATTACGGTAGGATTAAAGTGAAAGCTAGCTCTGAAGAAAAGGTGGGAAGCAAGTAATTAAAAGAATGAGTCTCCTCCTCTCCTCCCTGACAGTTCAGGTTGCATTGTCCAATACATCTCCCAATAATTGTTATGAGAAGAAACTGGTTCGACAAAACAACTCTTCCACAGCTCCAGCTTTCTCATGATGATAAAAACACCTGTGAGTCCAGGTTTCTACCCCGTTCCCCTCCCAGCTCTGTTGGCAAGCTAGAAGCATGTGGCGGTCCTAAGGCAGTAGGGTTCATAGCTTGACACTTGGACTTCAGTAAGGCATTTGACAAAGTAAAATATAACCTACTTTTTGCTAAATTAGAAAAATGTGGATAGACATTATCTCCACTTGATCAGTAACTGGCTGACAAACTACACTCAATATGTAGTCCTTAATGGAATTACAACTACATGGAGGGAAGTAAGAAGTGGGGTACCACAAGGTTTTGTTTTAGGCGCAATACTCTTCAACATGTTCAAAATGATTTAGATGAGGGGTTAGAGGAGGAACTTATCAAATTTGTAGATAACACCAAGCTGGCAGGAATAGCCAACACTCCAGAAGATAGGCTCAAGATCCAAAAAGATCTTGACAGACTTCAACACTGGGCCCTATCAAACAAAATGAAATTCAGCGGTGAGAAAAGTAAGGTTTTACACATATGAAAGAAAAATCAAATGCACAGGTATAGAATAGGTGGAACTTAGCTTAATAATAATAATAATAATAATAATAATAATAATAATAATAATAATAATAATAATAATAATAATAATAATAATAATAATTTTATTTATATACCGCCCTTCTCCCGAAGGACTCAGGGCGGTGAACAGGGCAAGCATAAAAAATACAGAGTTAAAAAAGTTAAAAAAGGATTAAATATATGCCCACTAAAAACAGTAAATACAAATATTAAAATAACAGTAAAAACCCCACCCATCCCCCATCAGGCCAGGCCGGCTTGTTCAAATAAGAATGTCTTTAGATCGCGACGGAAGGAGCAAAGATCAGGCGCCATCACGACGGAAGGAGCAAAGATCGGGCGCCATCGGAGCTCAATCGGTAACTGATTCCATAGCTCCGGGGCGCCCACAGAGAAGGATCTCCCCCTGGGGGCCACCAATCGACATTCTCTGATCGGTGGCACCCTGAGGAGGCCCTCTCTGTGGGAACGCACAGGGCGAAGGGAAGTTGATGCCGGCAGCAGGTGTTCCCTAAGGTAAATAGCAGTAAATGTCAGAGGAATCTTGGAGTCCTAATGGACAGTCACTTAAATATGAGCCAGCAGTGTGCTCCAGCTGCAAAAAGACCCTAATGCAGTCCTGGGCTGAATTAACAGAGGGACAGAATCAAGTTCACATGAAGTTAATACCACTTTATAATGCCTTGGTAAGACCACACTTTGAATATTGCATCCAGTTTTGGTTACCACAATATAAAAAAGATGTTGAGACTCCGGAAAGAGTGCAGAGAAGAGCAACAAAAATGATTGGGGGCTGGAGGCTAAAACATATGAAGAAAGGTTGCAGGAATTAGATATGTCTAGTCTAGTGAAAAGAAAGACTGGAGGTGCCATGGTAAGAGTGTTTCAACATTTGAGAAGTTGCCACACAGAAGAGGGGAGTCAACCTATCCTTCAATCACCTGAAGACAGAACAAGAAGCAGTGGATGGAAACTAATCAATGAGAGTAGCAACATAGAACTAAGGAGAGACTTCTTGATAGTGAGAACAATTAATCAGTAAAACAGCTTGCTTCTAGAAGTTGTGGGTGCTCTATCACTGGAAGTTTTTATGAAGAGATTGGACAGTCACTTGTCTGAAATGATTATAGGGTCTCCTTCTTGGGTGGAGGTTGGACTAGAGACCCTTCGGCATCCCTACCAACTCCATTATTCTGTTCTGTTACTCTGTTATTCTTTGATCATGTATATCCATCCCATCAAGCCCAAAAAAGTCTGGAATAGTATAGGATCTTCTGCCATGGGCAGGGGGTTGGACTAGAAGACCTCCAAGGTCCCTTCCAAACTTATTGTTCTATCTTCTATCTGCAGAAGCTTTGTGCTGCCAAGTTTCCCCTCCACTGCTTCTTCAGGTGTACTTTCTACCACAATGTCTGGCAAATAATGTTGATGTTGAAGAATCTAACAGGTCTTGGGGTACCCCGAAGGGTACTAGGACCACACTTTAAAAAAACACTGCTTTAGATGATCATGCTCTTCACTGGGGGTCTATTTTGACTTTTAAATTCTTAAATTACAAAAAATGAGTATAAGATATTAATAAACTACAATTTTAATATTTTATAAATTCAGTATGATTAAGGCACATTATCAAGTCTGATGGTTTAGCATAAGTCACATATACATACATTTACTTTAAATATTTCATTTCTGTAATATCTCTAGAACTTATAGTATTCACACTGAGCTATAATAATAATACAATAATACAAATAAAAGTACTTCACTCCAGGTTTGTAACACAGAACATTTAGCAGATGTTAATAATCCTGACATTGTAGATGCAGGATTAGAAATTGGTTCAAACAGTGTCTTATCTTAATTCTACATATGTACTATGTAGAATTTATAGTACAACCCATAAACATCAACATAGTACAAAATCAACTATCAAGGCCTATTAGAGTATGGTAATTGTTTAGCACTTGAAGAAGTGACCCTCAAGTCTTTGTTTTGACCCAGTTTCACAAATGGGGCACATGAATGACCCTCACACAATATAACGAGTGGAGGATCTAAAAAATGTATCTGCCTGTTATGTGAAACCACAGCCTTGCTTACTCAGGCATGTTCACTTAGAAAATGTGAAGGATCATTCAAGCGTCATGTCAGGGTTAAAGGATACTTTATAAAGCCTATAAAACCTCAGGCTCAGCACCATGTTTTTCACTAATACATCAAAATATTCTCTCTACTAGTGCAAGTATTATTCAGCAACCCTGTATGATTACATATTGTAAAAGCTATTATTTTATGTTATATATATATATATATATATATATATATATATATATATATATATATATATATATATATATATAACACAACATCCACATCCCACATCCTTCCAATTGAAATTCCACTCCAACTCTGCAGCCATCAAACGCATCCTGATAAGAACTGAACTGGCCCTAATCAGAAATGAACTCCACACAAAAAGATTCCTCCTGGACCGAATCAACAGAGACCTCCTCACACTTCACCTCAAACTCAGCAACAAGATCCACCCCACACTTTGGGACAAATTCAAACAAATCGCTGTCTGGAGAGCTGAAACAGAGACTGCTTACAAAACAGACACACACACCAATAAACTCCGAAGACTAAAGGAACACCAGAAACAAACCCCTCCTCTCTCACAGCAACACATGAAACAAACTGTGCACAACATCTCAGATAGGATTCTCACCAAAGCCGAAACCAACGTCCTGTCTAAAGGATTTAATTTTGCAGTCGCTCCCAAACACATTCCCACGGAAACCATTATATGCGGAGTCGAATCCAGCCTGACCAAAATTAACCCTGATGACGCCAACAAAATCAGACTCGAAGTGACCAACATCCTCTGCACCAGCAAACCACCCAAAAGCAACTTACCCAAAGAGGAACAGACAGCACTACTTAACCTAAAAAATGACACCAGCATAATCATTCTGCCAGCAGACAAAGGCAACGCCACGGTGGTAATGAACTCATCTGACTACCATACCAAATTATCCAACCTACTCCAAGACTCCACATACAAACTCCTCAAGACAGATCCCACCACCTACCTGGAAAAAACCACAAAATCCAAAATAAAAGCCACCCCCATCAGTGAAGAGATCCAGTAAACAATCATTCCCAGAGAAAAATCATCCAGATGTCCTAAGCTCTATGGTCTGCCCAAGATACACAAAGAAGGAACCCCACTCAGACCCATAGTCAGCTCCATAGGCTCACCTCTACAAAATCTAGCCAAATTTCTTGCCAAACAACTACAGCCTTACGCAAATTCCATCACCTCACACGTACAAGATTCATTCCAATTCATAGAGATCATAAGTAAACTAAACTTACAGCCCTGTGACCTACTTGTGAGCTTTGATGTCGTATCCCTCTTCACCCAAGTGCCAATCAAAGAAGCCTTGACAGCTATCCTAAATAAATACAACCCCCCAAAACACATCCTAGATCTGACCAACCACTGCCTATCTAACACATACTTCATCTACAATGGACAAAGATACAAACAAATGGAAGGAGCACCCATGGGATCACCCCTTTCACCTGTCACCGCAAACCTCTACATGGAACACTTTGAAACCCTCGCTCTAGAAAAATCCAACCACAAACCCAAACTCTGGCTCAGATACGTAGATGACACCTTCGTAATCTGGCCACACGGCAAAGAAAAACTGGATGACTTCCTCACACACCTCAATAGCCTACACCCCAAAATACAATTCACCATGGAAACAGAAGCTAACAATCAACTTCCCTTCCTTGATGTCTTAGTCTACAAGAAATCCAACGGCTCCCTAGGACACACTATCTACCATAAAAAAACACGCACAAACCGCTATCTGAACGCACTCTCACACCACCACTCAGCACAGATCAACTCCGTAGCCAAGACACTCATCTCCAGAACAAAACACCTAGCTGACAAACAACACCAAAAAACCGAACTACACACTCTCACTAATGTACTAACAGCCAATGGATTCCAAAGAAACACGATTACCAACTTAATCCGAAGAGAGACACCCACAAAAACCCAAGACAGAGAACAAGAAAATGGCAAAGCCCTCCTCCCATACTTAAAAGGGACCACAGACAGAATCAGCAAGGTCCTCCAAAAACACAACATCAAAACAGTATTCTACACAGACAGAAAAATATCCACCATCCTAAGAAACCCCAAGGACATAATTGGCTTAGAAAACCAAGGAGTATATGAAATCCCATGCACCACCTGCCCCACCACATACATCGGACAGACCAACAGAAGAATAAGTGCACGACTGAAGAGCACAAAAACTCACTCAGAAAAGGAGAACAAACTTCATCCCTGGTCCAACACTTTGAAGCCACGGGACATGAAATTGATTTTTAAAAAACCAAAACTATCGCCAAAATTGAACATTTTAACAACAGAATAATCAGAGAAGCCATTGAGATAGTAAAACGCCCCCACAGAATAAACAAACGAGATGATACCTCTCGCCTACCAACCATTTGGAAACCCGCCTTGATTGACAGATGAGTCCCAACCACCAAGAATGATAGACCCAAAGTCCTGATAACACCACATGACATCACCACCACACAACCATTCAAAAAGCAAATCCGAACCCACAATGATAACGAGGCACAACCACAAAACAGAAACCTAACTACAGCTGCAACATCAGCCACTTTAAACCCCTCCAAACCACACAATAAGCAAACTGACACCCACTATAAAAACATGGCACCACCACAAACATGAAGCCGAACAAAAGCAGCACAACTCACCAGCTCAGGTCTAAGGCTGGCAGCTGAGACCAGCCCATCCACTCAAAACACACCCCTACCCAATCAGAACACACTTACTCCCCCACCCAATCAGAGCACACCTCCACCCACAGAACACACCCCTCTGGCAGTTTAAAAAAGAGGAACAAACAGCCACATGCTTCTCCCAGAAGAAGGAAGCAGAAGCCACGAGCCTGATGATGACGGATGGGATTCCGTCGAAACGTCGCACCTACACCTTTAGTTCTACGCGGGGAAAAACCCGAATAGCCAAAGATCCATATATATATATATATATATATATATATATATATATATATATATATATATATATATATATATAGTGTGTGTGTGTGTACAGTATGTATGTGTGTGTGTGTGTGTGTGTACGTACACACACATACATACTATATATACACCTTTCTGGAAGATCTCAAATGCATTTGTTAACATAGCACAGATATCTGCTGTTATGGTGCATGTTAAAAAAAGATTGTATATAATCATTGTTTCGTACACAAGCAAACTGTTGTAATACTAAAATGCCATCAGTATTTATTTTGAAACTGTGTGGATTTAGTTTATACTGATGCCATACTATATTGTGTTTTTAAGTAGAATCCTGGTAACCTTTGAACTACAACCCTTAAAGGAAATGGCCAAGGTGAGATCTAAGTGACATGCAAGCCTATTTTCTCCTCTCTCCTTTAAGGCCAACAATGTATAATGATTTATATTTGAAAAAAGATGTAAGTGTTGTTTCAAATTATAACTAAGCTCTGAAGATACTAAAGTTACATAATAGTTTTGCAAAATTCATCTAAGATAACATACATGAACATGCAATTATTTTGTCAAATTCAAATTATTAAAATTGGTTTTTATCCTATTTTAAGCACGTACCATCAAAATAATTGAGAATTTAGGTGAAATATCTTATGAATGGCTTAACCTATGTATATTCCTTGTATGCCCTAGGGTTTAAATATGCCCCCCCTTGTTTAATTTGTACATTAACCCTCTTATGGTTAATATAATTAAATGTAATGTAATTAAATTAGAGCACCACCTTTTGAAATTAAACAGGCATATTGCAACCTTGCTGTACAGCAATGTAGTACTTTTATCAGTTACATATGTACTAAGCCCTGCCTAGAACTTTATAAGAGAGTGGGAAAAATCTAAATAAGATTTACATTGCATGGTTGCAGTATACTGGCAGACTTACAGTATCAATATACAATAATTTATTTCTTCAGGAAGCTACTACTAGCACAAGTAGGTTCATCAATAAACTTTGAACCAGAAGCAACTTTTAAATAATGACTGAAGAGTATGGTAAGACTTTGCTTCTAGCAGGGAATTTTTCTGATGCAATTTTTGAAATTGGAAACATTTTTCAATGCAAGCTTCACATATATACAATTACATTTTGGTCCATCAAGGAAAACTAACAAACTAACATTTCAAGTCTCTCTAATACTGCAGTATCAGCCATCAAAGTTCTCCAAACTAATTAGAAATATTTGCCAGTTAAAGAAATAATCCAGTTCTGAACTCAATTACATGAATATATACGCCGTTTTATAAAATTCATACAAAACATAGAAATGAAAGAAGGAAACAGACATCAAAGAAATATATAAGCTAAATTTAGAAAAAGACAAAATTACTATTAACTTAGTATGTTAATTTTGTGACGTCTAGCCCCCTTACATACAAACTGTGTACTTCTATATGAAAATAGATGTACATTGGCATAATGAACCATGTAGAAGAAATAAGAATTCTTCTCAACAGAGTGTTCAAAACCAGTCTCACATGTTAGTTAAATGTAACGTGAAATTCATTGTTAAAAGATTTTTACAATCTTCTAATAGGTCTAATTTAAGATGCCAAATCATTTCTTAAAGAGTAATTTGTTAAAAATGAGCAAGTCAGTTTCACGTCACATTTCACTTTGAAGAGTATTATACTTAAAATATACATTTCAACTTTCAGAACTCTCTCATCATTCAAGAAAAAGTCAGGGAACGGAAAGCCAAAGTTAAAGCCAAAGCAGGAAAAAGAGAAAAAAGAATCTTATGAATTACCACTGTATTTACTGAAAATATTATTGCAGACAACAGTATTATTGTATATTAATAATAATGTTCAGAGCATGTTTGAAAGAAGTAAGTTTAACCTTCAATCATATGACTTGATGAAAGAAACTCCAATAGTAAAGTGCTTGACTTATGGCCACAATTGAGCCCAGAATTTAGGTTGTATGTTATAGTCATAAATCGAGTCACCATGTGTCCCTATCACTCAGCAACTCCATAGCTGCCCTAACCTAGCCCTTGTCAGGGGTAAAACTTGTTAAAGAGAAACAAGAGACAACACACAACAAAATTCTCATTTTAGGATCCAGAGGTTTATTTCAATTTAACACACAAATTCAATACTTATATTTCTACAACTTATTGCAATAAGGACCAAATGGACTAGCAGTCATTAAGTATTTAATGACTGGAGGCAACACCCAAATCTTTGAAGTAGGCTTTATACCTTAACACTGTGCCCACCTCCAGCATTTTGGTGCCACCCAGTAGCCATCCCAGTTCCCTTTTCTTATTAAACACATCATCATATTTTTCAGAACCCTCCTTCGGGTCACCTCCCTATTCCTGGAACTGACCATTAGGTTAGGTCCTTATTCTTCTATTGTTGTCCTGCTTACTGGGCTACTTCCCTCTTCTTTCCTGACCTTGTTCTAACCACAACTGTCCTCACTACCATTCCTATGCATGTCATTGCAAAAGTTGCACCCTTACATAGGGCTCAGTTCCCCTTTTCTCCTACGTTCTTGTTCAATGTTCCATTTTTCTTAAGAGTTTGTGCCGACCACAAACTGCCATCTTTTCTTATGGAAAGTCAACAGCAAGCAAAAGCCAAGTGCTAGTTAGCAAGTTCAAATCGAAAATATGCTTAATTAATTAAATCACTTATAAAATAGGTATTAAATACATTTTTCCTTTCACACCCTACAGTGGGGCACGCATTAGAGGAAGTGCTGGATCTGGCCCGAAGTAGAAGCTTGAGTTTTCAGAAGTCTCAACCAGCTGCCACTGCCCAGGCCTCTATGTCAGTCCTAGCATCACTGTGGCCACTGATAAATGCTGCCCAACGTCCCACACCCACCAATCTTCCTCCTGATCCAGACCACCCTGCACAGTGGCTCTCAGGTGCAGCACCAGACCAGGGCCTCAAGTAGAGACCTAGAGTCTTCAGGAGTCTCATTCAGCTGCCACCACAGCAGGCCTCTTACATCAACTATTGCACCAGTGCTGCCCTTCAGAAATGCCACCTCAATGCCTTCAAGGTGCACAAGCCTTGGAGAACAGCACAATTACCCCCAAAGTTCCTCCAGATCTGCTGTGCACCATTTACCTTTAGGCATTTTTCTCCTGCTATTAAGAGGCTCATCAGAACGGGCTCCAAAGGTAAGCGGCACACATATTTTGTTTACATGTTCTGTCAATTTCAGACCCAAGCTTGACCATAAAATTGGTCAACTGCCTCCTTTTCTGCATCAGTGGTTAAAGCATAAATTTGGAAAAGCTTCATAGGAGACAGAGCTGCTAGTGGATTAATTGATAAATATATTGTGACATTCCATTACAATATGGCAAGGATGGGAAAATCAGATTCTCTACTCCACAGGAAAATGTACTACAGCACCTATCAGACTGGCAGAAAATTGCAACAATTCTCAGTTATGATGGGAAATGAACGGACTTAGAAATACTTACTCCACAACCCATTTTTCCTTTCTACCTGTGAAACATATGCAGAAGCCTGATACCAGGCAGGCAGGCCAGAAAGATCTCTAACTGAATGCTATCCTACTGATATACTTCTCTCTATATGAACAAGGTTGCTAATGTTTAAGTATACAATGATGTTTTTTAAAGGAATCATACAACTACTAAATGGTAGATTTTGCTCTCTCTCTCTCTCTCTCTCTCTCTCTCTCTCTGTGTGTGTGTGTGTGTGTGTGTTTGTGTTTGTGTGTGTGTGTGTGTTTGTGTGTGTGTGTGTCTGTCTGTCTGTCTGTATCTAAAGCAGGGCTAAAACTCATAGTTTCTTTGTTTCTATTTGTCTGTTTTTAACCCCTTCACCAAACTGGTTCTTTATTGAATGTAACATTCCTAATTTCCATTTAGAAATTTATATGAATGTTCTTTTATGCAACTATTCTATACAACTAGAACTAAGGAGAAATTTTCTGACAGTGAGAACAATCAACCAGTGGAATGGCTTCCCTTCAAAAGTTGAGAGTGCTCCAACAATGGAGACTTTTAAGAAAAGCCTGGATAGCCACTTGTCTGGAACAATAAAGGTTCTGCTTGAGCAGTGGGCTGGACTAGAAGATCTCCAAGGTCCCTTCCAATTCTGGTGTTCTATGTTCTATGATCTTCTTAAAATTATGAATCTCTGGCATTTGTTCACATACACATTTACAATCTACCTCAAACAATTTTTTGCTAAGAATAACTTCCTATGTTTTAATTGGATGAATATGATTTCATACTTGAAAAGCAGAATAAGAAATTCTGAGATATTCAACCTATAATTTATGACTATGTTTTCAAGAGAACTGGGAAACTGCTCCAGATCCAAAACTTTACAGAGTTCTTGAACATGACTAAAAACACTTGGATATGAGACATAATATAAAGACGAAAGCAACATAAAACACAACAAATAAATTTTGGAGGAAAATATTTTAAAGGAATGTGAGCAGAATTTTATTGTCCACAATAAAGTCAGAATTTAAAAATCTAAATCATAATTTTAATGCACTAAATATGTAGATATATATTTCTCCTTTTCTTTATAGTAACCCACAGTCCTTGAAAAGATATTCTGAAGGGTTCCTAAATGATCTTGATCAGTTTTGGCAAATAGATGGTAAAGAAAATATCCCCATTCTGCTAAGGGAAGCAATTCAATGAACAGATATTGTCGTAATAACTATTATGTTATAAATAATAGTACCACAATGATATAGATAATATATCTAAAATGTATTATTGTTAGAAGAAAATCTCTCAAATTTATCAAAGCAATTTCACAGTATATTATTCTTTATTACATTTTAAAATGTAAAAAAATGTTCATGATATTCAGGCAAGCTAGCCATTCACAATCAAAGAAAATCAAATTCATAATGTATCATTTTAGTAAATACTCATTTGCAAATTAGTATGTGAACAAATATAAGACATTTATAATTTGGGGGCAGAAAAATGTATATACATTCATAAGATTATATATTCAACAATATGCTCAATTTTCTGTTTTAGCAATCAGAAACGCATGCACATTTAAGTGCATTTCTACCTCCTGAATGTTGAACACCAAAAGGTCTTTAATTGCTTGGCTATTTAAACTCTTCCTCACTGAAATATAAATATGAAGAGTTCTGTAATTGTACTGCCCCCTGCCGCTGACTTTATTTTAGGACAATAATGTTTTCCTGGAAAGACAGTTTTTATTAATTGAATTGATTCAAAGATTGTTCATCTTAAAATGATGTGTATCAAATGTTCAATACTTCTCCCACTTGGCAGAATTTATATTTCACTTATCACTGTTTGCTTACTGAGTGAGAAATTGATTACCATTTTCCTGAAGGAAAAGGCGGGATATAAATCTAAAAAATAATGTTTAACAGTATGAACGTGCTAATTAGGGCATCCAAGGTTGTATGTTTTGGAAGAAAAATATTTATTAAATATGTTTCACAGTGTAAGTGCTTCATTTTTATACATGCTCATTGTTTTCCACAGATCTGTTGCTAAAAAGCATAATTAAAAAATAAAGAATTCCTTTTCATATATTTACAACAGTACAACTTATCATTGGGCTTAATGTCATTACAGGAGACCTCTTTAGACAGCTATATTATATCACCTTAATTGTAAAGACAGAAGTAACATTTCACTTCTCTCCTTCCCCCTCCCCTGACCAAACCAATCCATGTTCATCTTTGCTGCTAAATTTCTAGGATATTGGAGCCAGTAGCAAAAGTTGGACTTTGCAGAAGCAGAATAGGAAAAGAATTCACCCCTTTGAAGTTTGAAGAAGAGTCCTGAAAATACCATGGACAATCAAGAAAAAAACAGATTATTAAACAGATCAATCCAGAATTGAGCAAGCAAAATTATCCTACTGCAAACATATTATGCAAAAACCTATTTCCTTGAAGAAAGCTCTGATGCTGGCATTGGTGGAAGGACAGAGAAGAAGAGGACTAACAGAAAGAAGCAAGCTGAATGGACTCAGTTACAGTCGCAATGAGTGCCCAACTGGAAGACCTGAAGGACCATGGACAGATCGGCATGGAGAAAATCTGAGTCAGCCACAATGTGATGGCACATAATCAATCAATGGAGTCAGAAATATCTACTAACAAAATAAATAAACTGAATGACATTTTATTGTAGAAACAGATTTGCATCATGTACCCCTTTCCAAGAAACATTTAGAGCAGAGATGGGGAACTATGGCCCCTTTATGACTTGTGGACTTTAACTCCCAGAATTCCTGAGCCAGCATGGGAGTTGAAGTCCACAAGTCATAAAAGGGCCATAGTTCGCCACTCCTTATTTAGAAGGAGCTGCAGTTACAAGGTCCAATCCTAGCTCAATGCTTTGTGTTTGCAGAATACTAGATTCAATTACTAACTGGTATCCTAAGAACAACGGATTGGTACAGCAGATAAGACCTAGAAAATGAGGCAATACATGTTTCATTGCTGCTATAAACTGAGAATTTCCTTCTTAGGAAATTTCTTTCTTAGCTTCAACCCCATGATATGCAGCATGAGATAATTAAATTGGCTTAATCAGCAAGACTATTGTAAATCCATTCTGAAGCAATTTATCGACAATACTAGGCACAAACATTCATAAAAATTTTGAATTGTTTTCTTTGCATAAAATATTCCTCAATACATTAATATTAACTAAACTAAGATATAAAACACAGAGAGAAATAATCCTCTGCATCCGAACTTACTTTTTTAATTTTGCATCCAAATTATTCAGTAATACAAACATTTACTGTTATCGTTATGGCAGCCTCTGCCACTCATAAGAAAGAATACAGATTTTTTTTATTCTTCCCCAGGGAAACAGTTACTCCAGCTATATTAATGCACTCAACAATTTTGAATTGTCTTCTGGGAGTAAGCCACATAACTTTGCAAATTTTGGGGCCATATGGACACTTGAATCATGATCAGCTAAGGTAAAGGTAAAGGTTCCCCCGCACATGCGTGCTAGTCGTTTCCGACTCTAGGGGCCGGTGCTCATCTCCGTTTCAAAGCCGAAGAGCCAGCGCTTGTCCGAGGACGTCTCCGTGGTCATGTGGCCGGCATGACTAGACGCCAAGGGCGCACGGAACGCTGTTACCTTCCCGCCGTAGTGGTCCCTATTTTTCTACTTGCATTTTTACGTGCTTTCGAACTGCTAGGTTGGCAGAAGCTGGGACGAGTAACAGGCGCTCACTCTGTTACGCGGCACTCGGGATTCGACCCGCCAAACTGCCGACCTTCCGATCGACAAGCTCAGCGTCCTAACCCACTGAGCCACCGCGTCCCTTCATGATCAGCTAGAACTACCTTAAGTATATCATCAGCATAGCAATGGTTGTCCACCACTCCCAGAAAGCATCCACAAAGATTTGTTATATTAGCCATAAATAGCCTTGGTAATTTGCATATATTAATGCATTTAAGCATGTGAACATTTCAAATTGCCCTTAGCGTAGCACTGAAGCCATACATTTTTTAAAAGATGCAAAAATGCAGCTGGCAACACAATGCCAGACTCATTTTAAACTATACAGGTGGTAACAGTACTAAAGCAAAGCTTGTCAAGCATGAGGTTCATCCCAGCCAACTCTCTATTATACTTACAATTGAAAGGCCTACTGTGGAAAAACCAGCCCTCCATGCAACAAATGCATTACATATACAATGGTAGTCAAAAGTTCATGAACCTCTTTGAACTTTCGATATTTCTGCATAAATTGATAGTAAATATCCAGAATTACTGTTCTTTATATAGGGAGGACCTCATTTATTCACATACACCAACACACACCCCTGTTGTTTCCCACTGATTGAAAGAGTTAGATTGACTCTAATTTCCCCTTACTGTAAATGAACTGGTAATCTTATAATCAAACATACTTGTGCCACATATCCAATATGTAATTTTGGAACATTTTTCTACATAAATAAATGAGCAAGCATAATGTTTTTGACTCCTTTATTTTATTGGGTTCTTTTTAGTTTTAGGACTTGTGCAGAGCAGATCACATTTTAGGGCAAATCTTTGCATATTTATTAAAGAACAAAATAAATATTAAAAATAATATAAATAAACAATAGTATAAGTAGGATAAAATCATTTCAATAAAAAATAAATATAGTCAAATAATGTAAAGATAAGCCATGTCTCATGCTTTGGTTTCTTTCATGAGGAGTACACATACAAATATACAGATTAAAACATAAAACTTAAACTTGAAAGTAGTTTATTCAAATTTAATATAATGCTGCCAGCTAGTGGCAGCATCTTATTTTGAGCTAATGAGCTAGTTTACTACTGAGCTGCTTTAGAAGTTAGACTATTTAGCTAGTAAGCTGCCCAAGATAAGATATATGGATACAAATTTTATATTAATCTACATTAAACTAGCTGAAAAATGAAAGAAACCAACATTTATGATTAAAATGATTTGGATTTTGTGGTTTAAGAATTAATATATCAGATATTCTAATATTAATAATATTGCTTCTATAAGGGTAAACAGTAGAGCAAGATTCCAAATTTTTTATGTGTGCAATCAAATATTTCTCCATGCATACTTGTTCAGATTTTTCAGCACCCAATTTTGAAGAGCTTTTCAAATGCAAGTCTCACTCTCAGGGAGAATGTGTGCTACAGATAGTCCTCAGTTAATGACCATACATTCAACAACTATTACAAAGTTACAAAGATGTTCAGCACTTATGACTGGTCCTTGAGGTTCTGGCCATCCCAGCACCCTGTGTTCACATTATCATGATCCAGGAGCTTGGCAACCAGCTCACACTTACAACAGTTGCAGTGTCCTGCTCTTGTGTGATCACCTATTCTGACCTCCTGCTGGCTTCCCACAAGCAAAATCAATGGGAAGGCTGGCAGGGAAGGTTGTTAATTGTTCCTGTAATTCAGTCCTGCTTCCTACCACTTTTTCTTCTCTGGAGCACCCACCCACCTGCAGACCTCCAGCCCACACTCTGTAGCATATGCTGACAGCCACCAGCATAACTTTTTGCACCCAGCACCAGTTCATGCGGCACCATAGTAGCCACTGGTGCATCCTCTTACACCTGGCAGCAGCCACCTTCACCCTGTCTATACTTGCCACAACTTAACTGTCCATTAGCCTGCTTGAGAACTGCCTGGGACTTGCAACGTTCTGTCAGCTTCCCCACTGGATTTGCTAGATAGAAGCCAGCCTAAAGTTGTAAGGAGATCCTTGCATAAAGATCCACAATCCTCCACTTAACAGTGGCAACAGGGACAGATGGGTTTGCCATTGGTAAGCAATGTAGTCGTATGATATTGCGGTTTACAACCACATGGCTTCGTGATAGAAAGTTTGGTCCCAATACACACACAAATATACAGATGCACAAAATAATCAATAACACTACCAGTTTTTCAACCTCTGCATTCACTGTTTGCCAATCTGAAATGCTATTAGCTAGCTATACAGCATGCTTGAGTAGGGTTCTCTTAATTAATCTTGATATTAGTGTTTTTGCAATATATAAATCACATAGAGAGAGCAAATTTAGTGTAGTAGTTAAGTGGCCTTCTAATAGTCTAGAAACTGGAGTTGTGGGTAGCTGGATGACTTTAGGCCAGGGTTGTCAAACTGCCGGCTCGCAGGCCAGAGGCATCATAGTGAAATCACGCCCACCCCATTGCCAGCAATGGCAAAAAAGTTGTGATACGTCGTGACATGTCACGTGATGTTGCGAGTTTGACACCCCTGCTTCAGGCTAATCACTATCTTTTAGCTCTAAGAATGCAGTGGCAAGTACTTCTAAAAATATTGCCAAGGAAATTGCAGGGACTTGTCTAGGCAGTTGCTAGGAATTGAGACTGACTTAAAGGCAGACGCACAAAAACTTCTCATAGTCCTCCTTTCTTTTGCCAATCTGTGAATTAACTTTTTCTACCTAACAGTATTATTTCAATAACAGATTTACTAAGCACACTCTAGGCAAACTGTATTATAAAGCCTGAGGCACTCAGAGAGGATGAAACCTGACAAGTTGAAACTGAATTGTACCAAGCTTTTTGCTATGTTATTAACAATCATGTTGATTCTGTTATCTGAGGTCAAAAGTTAGTTTGTAAAATTGATTTTTTCCCCTGTACTTAAAGTGTCAATGCACAATGAAGTATAACCCAATGTTGATTATAAAAAAGACATATTTTAAATGAAATTGGCTATATTTAAGAATGGTTTCACCTTACTATTAATGGAAGCAGAGTATTAGTTTTTTCCTAGCCTTATTTATCTAGAAAAGGGTTTTTTTTAATTTGTATGCGGGTTTAAAAAACACAGTAACATTTCCTGTAAATATAATATTAATAATATTTCCAGTACTTCTACATATCAATATGTTCCATTTTATTCTTCAGAACTTTCTGTAACTGTAAAGACTCATAAATCAAAGTAAGACTTTTACATATAATATCCCAGACTCTTTACCTTTTAAACATCTTGTATTGTTTTATAATGTCAGGTTTGCAATACAAAAGAGGGTTCTCTTTAGTAAATCAAAAGCATTTAAAAAGAATAGCTTTCTGTCACTAGTTAAAGAAGATGAATCTTTCTTATTATGAGGTAGGTGAGTTCAAGAGAACCTAGCGATCCCCTTCGCTAGTCTACTTGTTTTTCTGTCCCAGCAGCACGTGATTTGAAATGAGAGAATTGACCAGGAGCCATCCTCAAATTTGATACCAACAAGGCTGATCCTCCAAATGTTCTGCCTCTTATTCGCCCCTTCCCCTACCCCAAGAAAGAAAAAGTAGGATACTGTAATCAAAGCCAGGCTATCACGGACAAGTTTGAAGGAGTCGTACTTATCCCTGCATTTTCTGTTTGTTCCTTCCTTATGGTTTCCAAGAGTGGGACAAAACATGCACCAGAAATGGAATGCCTAGAGATTTTGACTCTATTGTGGACACAATTTGAATAGAACAGAACAGAACAGAACAGAACAGAACAGAACAGAACAGAACAGAACAGAACAGAACAGAACAGAACAGAATAGAATAGAATAGAATAGAATAGAATAGAATAGAATAGAATAGAATAATAACTTTATTCTAGTTTGGGTTATCTAAACATGTGCATAGTGAGAAAAACGAATCTTGTGAGTTTACCAGACAGATGGCATAGGGAACAAAGCTATCACAGAATTGGGTAGTCCTGCTAGAAATACTTCAAAACCTCCTCCCAGAGGGAAGCAACAGAAACAGACTGTAAAGTGGGAGTGTGGGCTTAAACTTCAGGTAAATTTAATTTAGTCCCAACAAACCCCCAGACTTTGAGGTGTTAAAGTTAAACTTGTTTGGATTACTTGGCTAGGTCAAATAGTTGGGTTTCAAAGATTGTACCACAGATTCTTCTCCTATGATCCAGTTAAGCATATTTTCTGAAAAAGGACAATGACATCTACTGAAAGAGGAACTGCAATAAGTACTGGGTGTTAAAGTTTCTTCCTAAGTTCAACAGATGGGAAACTGCATAGAGAACTACTGAGGAAAAGATAATTGGGTTGGAATATCTGAAAGCAATACCAAAAATATGCAGTGATACACCAATAACAAAAAAACAGGGAATAAGAGTTGAATGAATATTTCAGGATATTCCAACAGTCAAATCCTCTAACATATTGTATATCGCTCTATACTGAAATAACTTGAAGGAAACCTAACTCTTAATAGGATTGTATTGTGACAAGGGCAATTGGCTCTCTGAATGGCATACTCTTTCTATAATAAACAATATCAGAAATGAATAGATTGAAAGAGAAGTAAAACCTTTCTTGATAATTATATTTTCTACATTAACTGAGATTCAGTGTTACTTTGCTTGCAGTCATTGTTAATCTTGATCTCAGAGATAATTGGTATTATACATATGTAGATTCTCTAATGTAATAATGATACTTAAGGAAGCTAATTATGTGTCAAAAGAAATATCTGAATAAATGGGCCTAGAAAGCCAAATGGATGCAAACTGCTATGTCAAAATATTTAATTTGATGAATAAATTGGAATTATTTGTTATTATATTTAGTTCTAAATCAGACTGAAAAAATGAAGCAAATTTATTTATTTATTTATACTTGTGAGGTGATATGAAGATCCAGTAAGTCTGTCAGTTATGAGCTGCATTTCATTTTTCTGGCTTTTGCATCCTACTTTAGTATACCCCACAAGATTCTGTTGGGATTGGAACAGGTTATAAATCTGTAAAATCAATTTGCAGCTAGTCCTTGACCTACAGCCATTCAATTAGCAACTATTCAACTTACAACAGTACTGAAAAAAGTGACTTGGGCACAACTCACTAAAGGAACAAAAATTCTGGTCCCAACTGTGGTTATAAGTTGAAGACAACCTGTACCTCAAATGCTGTATCTATTAATATATTATACAACTTGGGGTTATTTTGTTTTTTTAAATGCAGGGAATTCTCAACTTTCAACAATTTGTTTAGTGACCATTCAGTTATATCAGCACTGAAAAAGGTGATATACAATCAGACCTCACATTTATGACAGTCACACCATCTCCAGAGTCACATGATGAAAATTTAGGCATGTAACCATGTAAACTGCAGTGTCCCAGAGTCATGTAATTGCCATTTGTGACTTTCCCAGCTTCTGACAAGTAAAGTCAAAGGAGAAAGCCCGATTTGCTTAACAACTATATGATTCACTTTGTGGAAAACGAAAATATTGGCTATTGTTCTATGAAAGGTTTAGGCCCAGGTGAACTAAATCAGGCCTCATGGAAAAAGTATTGAACCAAAGTCTGTGCTATGCTTAATTTTGCAGTTTGCAACTGTACTTTACTTAATATGATTTTGCTAAGCTTGCTTGTTTTAAATATATTTGGAACAGCAAGATATAGGGAACTGAAAGTAGCTGATGGATGTGGGTTCCATTGTACACGAGTATGTGGAAAGTTATGTTCAGCAGAGGGTCAGAAGGAAGTCAGCAGAAAGTCAGCACAAAGTGTAAGATTGCTGACCATCTGTCTAAACTCTTAGGACAGGAAAGGGTATAAAGAGTTGGGATTGGACCTGATTGATTTGCCATTGGCCTGTAGCTGTCTTCATTGGAACTGCTATGTCATTGGACCTCATTGCAATGGGTTAATAATGTAAGTGATGTTGTATTATTATGTTTGCTATGTTCCAAATTATTAGCAAAATAAACCACTGAATCTTAAAGTAAGAATTATTGTTTTGTGTTGCTGTCTTCTGTTTCTTTCATTGGGTTTTTCCACAACAACTTCATGACTGTGGTGATTCCCTTAATGACCACAGCAAAAAGAGTTGAATCCAACTCACATAAAAACTGCCTCACTTAGCAACAGAAATTCCAGTCCCAATTGTGGTGCTAAATCTAGGGCTACCTGTATACAACTTGAACATTATGTTATATTGCAGAGGCTATAAAATTCTACACAAAATAAACATTTACTTTAAAAAATAATATATTAAATCTTAGACTTCAATTAAACCCTCTCCATATATATTGCTCAGTAGATACTCTGAACTCATAGAACCTAGACAAAATTATGCCCCACTCACATCAATGCAGGTCATGTATCATAATGTATACATGTGCAGAAAGCATATCTATGAATCAAAAACACATACTTTGATCATTACAATGTGAAGGTCATATGTATGTAAAATATGCATTGTATGTGCTATGTTGAACCTCTGTATCTGCATTGCTTCACATTCCTTGTGGCAAATTGTAGTTGCATGAATCTGTAAGGCAAAAAGTTACAAGTCTGAAAGAATATCTCTGGGTTTTCACATCATGGCCCCACATTCCTACATTTGGGGACAGTGTCTTTACAATTCCTGCTCATACCACTTATCTTCTAGGAAGTCTATCATCTGGCATCCTTCTAAACCCAATGTGTGTGAAAGTGTTTTCATGACCTGAACTATCTTACCAGTGTTTAAATGATCTTAAAAATGAGATAGTTTCTATAATATAACCTTTTGGCCATATGCCATGGAGCCATGTGACTTTAGTTTTTGATCCTTCCTTGGGAAACAGATCAACCTCACAAGAGAGAAACAAAACCAAACTTTACCTTTAAAAAAGAAATATAAAACAAACCAAATGCAAAACCCCCTTTTAACTTTATGAGAGCCGCCTTAGGCATGAAAGCTAGCTGGGTGACTAGTCATTTTTTCTCAACCCAACCCACGTCACAGGGTTGTTGTGGAGCAAATGGGAGGGGAAGGAGTAATAGGTAACAAAAGCTGACATTGTACCCAGTCTTCTAGGAATGCAGAGGACAGAAAGAAATTTAAAAATCCTGGTACAGATTCTAGCTAAATATCGAATTAGTTCTGTAAAAGTATAAGACTTTTAAATAGTTGTTCTGAAGGTCCTTGGTGCTTGTTTTCTTGAAGACTTTTCATTACCCAAACTAGGTAACATCATCAGTGCTAGTAAGGAGTACTAGCTAGCTTACATTCAGAATATAAAGGAAGAATATAAAGGAAAACATTTGTAGCTCAGGGTTGACATGAGAGGTCCTTGCTGCTCTCTGAGCTTTCTTGTTTTCTTGCAGATGTTTCATTAACCAAATTAGGTAGCATCATCAGTGCTAGTAAGGAGTGCAGTTTGACAGTATATTCTGACAGCAAACTGCTCTCCTTACTAGCACTGATGATGTTTGGGTAATAAAAAGTCTTCAAGAAAACAAGCAAGCTCAGAGAGCACCAAGAATCTCATGTCAACCTTGAGCTACAAATATTCTCCTTTATTAATAAATACTTCTTCCTGCTTCAATTCATCTGAAAATCCCTTTTTCCTGAATAGTCCATTTTAATGAATAAAGAAGAATGGTCCTAGTTTACTCCTGTTCCTAGCCCACAGGTCTGCAACCCGCGGCTCCGGAGCCGCATGCGGCTCTTTCAGCCGTCTCTTGTGGCTCCCAGTCCTCTGCCATGTGCAGTCCAAAAAAAAAAAGTGGGACTAAAAAAGTTCAACCAATCAATTCAAATATGCAGGGTAGGTGCATATCTCGCCTTGGCTCCACTCTTCAGTCAAACCCTGTTCTGCACATGCACGCATGTATGCGCATGTGCACACATTTTTTGCGGCTCCCAGTTTTTCCTTTTGTGAGGTAACCGGTTCCGAGTGGCTCTTTCACTGTTTCAGGTTGCTGACCCCTGTCCTAGCCCAATACATATCTTCTCATTCCTCTAGGAATTCTACCTTTTTTTAAAAAAAAAGCACTCAGTGTTTCTACTTCTAACTGAGAAAGGGATTGGGGCTATATATTCATGCCTATATGACAAAAATAACTTCTCTCCCTTTCAAATATTTTTGGTAAACAACTTGTAAATATCTGACCCTGTATAGGATGCTGGGTGACATTCACTCTACAAACTCTTGGAAGAAAAATATAAGAGGCAAGATAACGTCAACTATTGAGCATATCCGACTTTTTATACACACACACACACACACACACACACACACACACACACACACACACACTTAATTCCAGGGAAAAGGAGTTTTAAACAGAAGTAGTAGTGGCTAATGACAATTCACCAGCATTGTCAACCACTGAGTGTCTTTCTGTAATGATACTGCAAAACATTTTTGAAAACAAAGACCAAATGGTCTTTTTAACTTGGAAGATAAATAGCTAATAACAGTCTATGAATGTAAAGGACTTATTTTTATTACATAGATAAAAGACTTTCCATTCTTCTAAAATATGTTCTGTTCATAGCAATATACTTACAGCTCTTACCATTATATATATATATATATATGGTAGTCCAGACAAAAAAACAAAACTATGATTACTAACACTACCTTTATTGTAAGATTACAATAACAGTATCTTGAAACTCTGAAAACATTTCCCTTGTCCCCTGTCTTTACTTTCCAGATATAGGGAGGGCACATTCTAAGACAGGGCTTTTCAACCAGTGGTATGCGTACCACCAGTGGTACTTTAACACCTGGCAGTTGGTACGCAACCCCTAGCCAAGTGTAGCTAGGGGAGGGAACCAGCTAAAGCGGTGCTGCTCAGACCTGGAGGAGATCAGCTGGAGCTGCAGAGCTTGGCAGAAGCCCCAGGATCTGTGCACATGGCGACGTGGTAATTGGAGCTTCTGGCACACCCGGAAGAGAAAAGGCGGAGGAGGGTGGAGAGAAGAGAAGTATAAAAGGGGCAGACCAAGAAGAGAAGAAGCTTTTCTTACCAAAGCAGTGAGGAGAGAGAGCGAGAGTGGCCTGTTTTCAGAGGAAAGGTGAGTGAGCGAGTGGTGATGTTTTCAGGAGAAGGGCGAGCAAGTGGCCTGTTTAGTGAACGGCGTGTTTTGGGGGGAAGGGTGAGTTAGCGAGTGGCCTATTTAGTGAGCGGCGTGTTTTCGGGGGAAGGGCATGTGGGCAAGCGGCGTGGTTTTGGGCAAAGGGTGAGTTAGTGAGCAGCCTGTTTAGTGAGTGGCATGTTTTCGGGCAAAGGGTGAGTTAGCGAGCAGCCTGTTTAGGGAGCGGTGTGTTTTCGGGCAAAGGGTAAGTAAGCGAGCTGTAGTATTGAAGTTCAGCAACAACAAATGTTGTAACATTAATTTAAGAGAGTTGCAGCTGGCCTGTCTGTGAGAATTGATCCTCTTTAGGACTTCTTTTCTCTGACAAAAGCAAGGAGGGGAGGGGTATGGATGATCTCTATGTAAATCAGGTGGTTTTGAAGAAGGATATCCATTGCTTTCTGAAAAGTACTTAGAAAGGCGCTCTCAACTTAAATAAAATACGTAAAATTCTTTAGTGCAGTTTTGTGGGTGGGAGCAGATGCTTCTATGTAGCTAGGCAGCCACATCAGTAAAAGGTCTGAAGCAGCATTGCTTTAATTGAAAAATGAGCTCTGACTGGTAGGCAGCTCACTGAACACCTTGCATGTGGAAGTTGGTTGCACAACAGTTAAATTTTTAGACATGTGAATATTTCTGTGGTAAGGTAATCATTACTAGAAAATGGATTAAATATAAATTACTGATAAAAGTAGTCATCATTTAGTGACTGCCTCATTTAGCAACTGTTCAGAGTTAACAACTGATGGAAAAAATAACTGGGCAACCTATCCTTGCATTTAGAATCTTTGCAGGTCTGTAAAGCTGAGCAGAGGTCCTAAGCACAGCAGTGGAATCTCTTAGCTACTGCCTTAATAATGAACAAGTAACCAGTTCCAAATGTGGATGGTAATTGAAGATATCTGTATTGTCAAAGCCCAAAGTGCAGATATTTTCAGAATAAGTGACCAAATACAGTAAATCTATCTGAAAAGCTTCTCAAATGTGGAGCATCTGTTCTCAGGCAGCGAGAGCCAAGGTGAGATATGATGGGAGCTGCTCTGAAGCAATCTCCATTTCATTTTCCTTTCTACTGTTTCGATTCAGAGGACAACACAGCAGTGTGTTTTCGTTGGAAGGGCGAGCGGCCTGTTTTCAGAGGATGAGAGAGAGAGAGAAGAAGAACAGCCGAGCAGCCACCTGACCATCAAGGAAGTGGTGCATATTAATAAATATGGAGAAATTCATCATATGTTCATCAGTGCAAAAGAAAAATGATTCAACAAAGGAACCACCACCGAAGAAATTAAAATTGGCACCAAATCGAAAATACAGTGAAGATTATTTGAAGTTTGTATTTTATTTCCTGGAAGAGAACGATCAGCACCTTCCTGTTTGTGTTATCTGCAGTGAAGTATTATCCAAGCATTCCATGAAGCCTTCTTTGCTCCAGAGACATTTTACAACAAAACATAAAGAGCACATTGAAAAGCCAGTAGCATTTTTTGTGAAGAGAGATGAATTTATAAAACACCGTGCTGCTTTCGTGAAGTCCACAACTATCTCAAAAAAATGTCTGGAAGCATCTTATGAATTGTCCTTGATAGCAGCTAAACGAAATAAGCCTCACACAATCGTGGAAGAAGCCGTGGTTCCCTCTGCCATTGCAATTGCTTCACTTCTCTTTGATGGAAAAATGGCTGATGCCATTTGTAATATTCCATGTTCTGATAACACCGTCCAAAGATAAATACAAGATATGGCCACAGATGTTATTCAACAAGTGGTGGAAAAGATCACAGCAGCAGAAAAAAATTGCATTTCAATTGGGTGAAAGCACTGACATCGCTGGTGAAGCACAATTAATTGTCTTTGTGTGTAGTTCCTGATCCGGACGATATAGTGGAACACGTATTATTTTGCCGCCTACTACCTGGCAGAACGACTGAGGAAGAAATATTCACAATAATCGACAAATTTTTCAGTGAATATGGAATATTATGGACTTGGTGTATAGGAATTTGTTCTGACGGCGCAGCAGCTATTACAGGAAGAGCTTCAGGGGTGATAGCATGAGCTAAGACAAGAAACAGTTCCATTGTTTCAAATCATTGCATCTTGCATAGACATGCACTTGCCTCTAAATGGATGAGACCAGTGTTACATGAGACTTTGGAGGATGCTACAAAAATAATAAATTTCATCATTGAATGGACATTTATTCTGGCAATTATGCAAGGATTTGGATTCTGAGCACAACACTCTTCTCTTTCATACAGAAGCACGTTAGTTGTCAAGAGGTAAAACACTATCGAGATTATTCAAGATGAAATGCAGCTATTCCTGACAAATGTTTCATCACCCCTAGCAGAAAAGTTTGAAAATATCTTCTGGGTATCCTGCCTTGCCTATTGGCTGACATATTTAAAGAGCTAAATGAACTTAATTAGTCGCTGCAGGGCCACGGTCATAACGTGTTTGCTATGGAAGACAAAGTTTGTGCCTTCCACAAAAAAAATCTCTCTGTGGATAAGACAAGTAAAAAAAAAAGGAAATATTGCATCATTTCCCAATGTGTCAGACTTTATTGAATTAAATTCTAAATTGCACACAGAGTTTGCGTTCTAGTTTCCATTTGTGTCAAGAGGATGTGATACTAGAATTTGCTGGGTTGCATCACCCTTCATCATGGACAACATTATGAACTCTGACCTTTCCTCTCCAGAGCAAGAAGCACTTCTGGAATTGACATCAAACCACAATTGGGAGGAACTTTTTAATGAAAAAAACACTGACCGAGTTCTGGAGCCATGTTGCAAAACTGTATACCCGGAAGTGGGGGTGGGAAAGCTATTGCAGCCTTACTACCATTTGGTTCCACATACTTACGCGAGAAGGCATTTTCTTCATTAACATGTATAAAAGCTAAGGAAAGGAATTGTCTTCAGCTGGAATCTGACTTAATTCTGTCAGTAAGCACTCTCCAGCCACGACTGCAAAGATTAATGGCAGAGAAGCAGGCATAAGTTTCCTATTAAAAGTGTGGTAAGTGGGTGTACTTTATCACGGTTTTCCTTTTTTTTGGTCATTAAGTTTTTGACACCTTGCTAAGCCACTGGTGGTACTCAAATATTGTCATGTCCTAAAGGTGGTACAGTCTGTGAAAAGGTTGAAAAGCCCTTAGGAATCTAAGATACCTACTCCAACCCCATTCCTCTTTTCAACCCGGATTTTGTTTAACAGATCATTGTCTAGGCTGCACGTCTCCCTCCTGTTTCCCAAAGCTTTTCTTCCAATCCATTGCAATATATAGATATGTGATATTATAATCAGTTTTCAAGGCTCCGTGTGAAGCAGATATTTCAACTAAGATCCTCCCACAAGGAAGAAAAATGTTTCAAATGCAATTAAAGTCATAGCTATTTCAATATAAGCATTTATTAAATTATTTGTTACATCTGGTGCTTGCTATTGCTATATTCTTAAAAAAAAGAATGATAAAACATTCAGTTTACTATAAACCGTCTTTGTGTTCACTTTTAAATAAGTTGTGCTAAACATTAATTTTACCATATTTTGTTTAAGACATACAGATTTTTACATGTATAGAATTGTATAGGTTTATATTTAATTTGGTTTTATAGTCCTGTTATAGTGCCTGGCTTCCACACAATACCTTATTTCTTACTAGCACTTAAGTTACTTTCCCTTTGTCTGATTTTAGTTCAGGTTTTTCTTCTGGGTTATTCACGTTGAAAAAATACCTTGGCACAGATTTTTCTACTGAGATATATGCTAGATTTTATTAATGAAACAACCATAATCAAGAACCAAAGTCTTTACTTACAAACATTTCCTGTGTTGTCAAAACTTGTCAGAACATCTTCAACATTTAATAATCTTCTGTTGCATCTAAGAAAAAAAAAATAACCGTTATCAGTGCAAAAAAGGACAATGTCACAGGTAAAGCCATCACAATTTTTTTAAGTCTTACCACTAGAGGGAGAAAAGGAAAAAGTCCATACCCTATTACTCTGTGATCAAATTGTAACTCATTCACCACTGAAATGTAAGGAGAAATTTCCCTTTGTGAAAGGGGAGAACCTGAAGATAAAATGAGCCATTTTAATAGGCAATATACTGGTGTTCTCATTTCTTCATCCAAGTTTTTCCCCCCCTCCTTTCTGTTCTGGGCCCCTTCTTCTCTCATTTCCTCTTTCCTTGCACTTTTCCTCATCCATTTTTTTTTATTGAAAAGTTTTACAGTACATTTTATTTTTAACAAAACAAAACCCCTCCCAACCCCCTCCCCTCTTCCCAACCCTCCCCAACACCTCCCTCCCTCCCCCTCCCCCCTCCCCGACTTCCCAGAGCTAAATACAAGGTATAAAAATAGAGACAATCATAATCCACCATATGCAAACAACAATAAACTATTAAACCTATCGCACTTTAACTCTTATAAAATAACTACAAGCAATATAAATATCACATCAATACTTATTCAAATGCTAAATGAAACTTTTTAGTCCCATATTTATTCTGGATGTAATCAATCCATTTTTTCCACTCCACAATATATCTCTGTTGCGAATGGTCTTTCAAATACGCTGAGATCTTTGCCATTTCCGCCAGGTTGGAAACTTTTAAAGTCCATTCTTCTATAGTCGGCAGTTCTTCCTTCTTCCAATATTGCCCTACTAAAAGTCTTGCTGCCGTAATTAAATTCAACATCAACTTAGTGTCCACAACAGTAGTGTCAGTAGTAATGCCCAGTAAAAACAATTGCGGACAAAACTTTATCCTTTTCTTAAATATCTTCTGCATATTCCACCAAATTTTAATCCAAAATGCTTTAACCTTTTTACAGGTCCACCATATATGAAAATACGTTGCATCTTCACCACCACACCTCCAACATTTAGGCTGGCAGTTCGGATACATACTTGCTAGTTTTTTAGGATCTAAATGCCACCTATAAAACATTTTATAAAAGTTCTCTCTTAAATTTTGAGCTTGCGTAAATTTTACATTTCTCACCCAAATCTTTTCGCAAGTATCCATTGTAATGACTTCTTGAAAATTCTGAGCCCACTTTATCATACAATCTTTAACAAGTTCTGTCTCTGAATCAATTTACTTTTCCTCATCCATTTGTGCTTTGTGTACCACAGCTGCTGATTCATATTGGTTCTTTTTGTTATTATAAGGCACAACCATATTAAGACTTCAGAATACAAAAGAAAACTGTAACTATTATTCCAACTGAACCATTTCTAATGTTTTCATTAGAAATGGTTGCACATGCAAAATCTCTCACTCAGTGACAAATAGATTCTTGACTTCTTACCTTTCTCGGTACAAGATCAGCAATACACCGTTATTAATACAAGTCACCATAGCAACTATATCTATAATGCAAAGTGAATGTGATCAAACCTTCAATCTCTTTCTGGAATACAGATGTGCCTCAACAAATAAGAACTACGTAAAATTGAGCTGTTTCCATAAATAATATACATGGGAAGCTGGAACTGTTCACTCAGATGTATATTTTCAAATGAACAGTAAAATGTAGTCAATGTTCATTGTCCTATATATTGTTAGATGTTAAGAATTCAAAACCTACACAGTATATAAAATACTTAAGTCTTAATCTCCTTAAGATTCTGTGAGAAGAATCCAGAGAAAGAAATATTTTGGGAAATATTAAAAAGGCAGAATAGAGACTTCCGCTTTTGCGCAGTAGTGACCGGTCGCAGGCTTGTGCATTCTCTGCACCCCTGCGGCTAATTACGCCCTGCCTGGGGACCCTAAATGGGTCTAAGTCGCCCTGGAGAAGCAAGAAGAAAGAAGGGTGCTCCAGAGACTCTGGAACAGTGGCAGCCGTTCCGTTCGACTTGGGGAAAGCCTTCTAACCCGACAGGAGAAAGGCTTGCCATATTGCATCGACCAGCCCAAGCTACTAGCAACCGAAGTCCAAAAGCACTAACCAGCACAACTGTGAACAGCGTGCTTGAAACTGGGTGAGGAATTCAATCTTCTCTTTTCTATTCTACATTTAAATTCCTGGAAAAGATCCCTAAGAAGCAAAATACCTACAAAAAGGAAGGAGGGGGATTATTTTACAAATGTAACCCAGACAACACACTGTTCACCAATTATTGTGATTTATGTTTTTTAAAAATCAATAACATATATTACAAAAAAATAAAAATAAAAAGGCGGAGTATATTTCCAGAAAGAAATAATGGAGAAGATCTTTAAAAAGGCAGAAACCTTACCACCATCACCACCCCAGCCAGACAACTCAGCAGAAACCAGCTTTTAGAAATGCAGATGTAATGATCCATTCAGGAAGGTTGGAGCCTTCCAGCTAGAAACTGAAGAAATTAGGAAGACAAAGACCCTTAAAATCTACATATCCCACCCAAATTCTAAGGACAGGAAACATAACAGGATTAACCCACCACCATCAGAATACCAGAAAGGCACACTCACACTCAGGTCAAAGTACATGACACAGGAAATACAAAGCCTCAAACAGGAACAGGAAACAACCTCAAGAGCCCCAGAAGGTATAAAAACCCCTCCCTGCTACATGTGGTCACTTTTTTCCCCAGAGCCATCTTTCTGTCTGGCTCTCCTCTTCAATAAACTACAGCCTTCTTTCTAAAGCAGTCTCCATGTTGTTTATTCCCGGCTTGAACTGGACCCTGTTGAAGATTTTTCCTTCAACAATTGAAAATATCCTAAGTAAACAAAAAAAACCAATTAACACAAGAACAAAAAACAGGAGTGTTCTACAACATGCAGTGTACAGACTGTAACAGCCACAATGTAGGACAGACAGGCAGAAAATTAGCAGAGGTCATCCATGAATAGAAACTATCAGACAGATGAAAACTCTTTAATCTCACAATACATAGATAGATTCAGCCATAGTTTCAATTGGGAAACTGAGTATCCTAAAGCAACCGAAACCTAAAAATACTAGCGAATTCCTGAGTTTTGCATTCAGACAAATCAGCCAACAATAAACTCATGGAGATAAGCCACATTTACATGTCATTCAAAAGAGACAATGAAAAAAGCTAAGAAGGAAATAAAAAGACCAGAACTGTTCCTCACCAGCAAACAATATCCAGATAAGCAGAGATTCACATTAGACAATCAATCTAGCAGAAAACAATATCCTAATCAAGCAGAACACAAACGATTCCGATGCTCAAACTTGAGCTACATATATTCAGTTCTGGATTTTCTCCAGATGGATTTGTCCCTAAACTGGTCTTTCAAGTGTTCCATTGGTTTACCCATCACCACTATAAGTGAAACATCTGCTTCTGGTCATCCTCTTCTCCTCTTTCCTTCCACCTTTCTCTCAGAGACGTAGGTCTTCACATAATATTATTTGTGCCCTAGTGAGAAAACTAGACTGATTTTTATCTATGTGGTTTTTTATATAAATAAAAAGTGGTTTACCGTTGCCTTCTCATGGGCACTATTAATTGATGCCTTTTCCATTGCCACTGTGACATTTTGTCTCCAGCATCTTCTTATATTGCTGCTTCCCAAAATAAATGCCTGGTTTCTTTAACTGGCAGTTGGGATAACCTTCATGCTTTGGTTGATCTTGCTGAGAATATATTCTTAGATATATAGGTCTAATATGTTTCACTAATCCCTTCCAGAATACCCACCACCACCACCACCACAATGAGGCATCACAGCAGGACTGCTGCTTTAAAAAGATTTCAATTAATTAAACTGCTTAAATTATTTGTGCAATCACATTAAGTTCCATGGTTGTCTTCCTTCCCCATCGCCACTATCACCCTACCACAGTCCTTGTTTTGATTGTTCTTTGAGTATCAGTTTTCCTGAAATGCAAAGTACACATTTAATTATGCATAGTTTTCATTTCCCTTAAAACTGGTTCCAAAAATAGAATATGTAACATACAATTCAAGGTGCTGATTATGTTTTTTAAAGTCATAAATGGCTTGAAACTATAGTACTTAAAAGACTGCCTGCTCCCACATGAATCAGTTCAGACCAGAAGAGTTTTTCTACTTTCTGTGAGGCCAGGCTAGTATCCACAGTGAAGTTTCAGAGAATTCCTATAATTCTCTATAATTCGTCTTGGTATTTTTCTTTGGCTTTCATTGCCTTTACATAGTAACTCTAGTACTGCTTCTTCCACTGATTGATATTTTGGATTTTATATTGAAGTTATTGTCTCTCTTACTGCTTCCTTTCCTGTACAGGTAGTCCTCACTTAAGGACTGCTCTGTTTAGCAATTGTTCAAGGTTATGATCGTGTTAAAAAAGTAACTTTATGACTGCTCCCTGCACTTTCAACCATTGCTGTATCCGTGCAGTCAACTGATCAAAATTCAGGTACTTCGCAACTGGCAGACATTTAAACAGTCACAGCATCCCAAGGTCACATGATCACCATTTCTGTACTTCAGACTTCCGCTAAGTAGAATCAATAGAAAACTGGAGGTAAAATGGCAAGTTGTGGTTTCATTTAATGACTATTTATTTATTTTATTTAGTTATATTTATATACCGCCCTATTCCCTGAGGACTCAGGGCGGTTTACAGGGAATTAAAAATCCACAATACAAAAATTAAGAACAAATTAAAAAGTATTAAATTAACCCTGTAGTCAGTTAAAAAGAACCCCAAATTAAAAATTCCTCCTCAGTCTGGGCCCGAGAGCTGAAAGAGCCAGGTCTTCAGGCCCCGGCGGAATGATCGGAGGTCGGGGGCAGTCCTCAGCTCCACCGGCAGCTGGTTCCAGAGGGCAGGCGCTCCCACTGAGAAGGCCCTATCCCTGGGTGTCACCCGCCGGCAATCTCTCACCGGCGGAACCCTGAGCAGACCCTCCCTGTGGGAGCGCACTGGGCGAAGGGTGTTTGATGCCGGCAGCAGGTGTTCCCTCAAATATCCCGGACCCAGGCCATGTAGGGCTTTATAGGTGATAACCAGCACCTTGAATTTCACCCAGAGGGCAACCGGAAGCCAATGCAGCTCGCGGAGTAGAGGTGTTACATGGGAGTATCGGGAAACCCCCATTACAACTCGCGCGGCCGCATTCTGCACCAGTTGAAGCCTCCGAGTGGTCTTCAAGGGCAGCCCCATGTAGAGAGCGTTACAGTAGTCCAAACGGGAGGTCACAAGCGCATGAGTGACTGTGCGTAGGGCGTCTCGGTCCAGATAGGGACGCAACTGGCGCACCAGGCGAACCTGTGCAAAAGCCCCCCTGGTCACGGCTCCTATGTGATCTTCAAAATTGAGCCGTGAATCCAGGAGGACACCCAAGTTGCGAGCCCTATCAATGGGGGGTAACACCTCACCCCCCATCATTAGAGGTGGAATAACATGGTTAACCCGAGACGCCGATATGCACAGCCCTATCCACAGGGGGTAAAAGCTCACCCCCCATAGAAAGATATGGAACATCCCAGGTGTCCCGGGAAGCCGATATGCACAGCCACTCAGTCTTGGCAGGATTGAGACGAAGCCTGTTTCTCCCCATCCAGACCTGAACCGCCTCCAGGCACTGGGACATCACGGAGAGGGCATCACTGGGTTGGTTCGGGGTGGAAAGAAAAAGTTGGGTATCATCAGCATACTGGTGATACCCCACCCCAAAACCACGAATGATCTCGCCCAGCGGCTTCATGTAGATGTTGAACAGGAGAGGTGAGAGAACCGACCCCTGAGGAACTCCACAAATGAGAGACCTGCAGCAGAGGTGAGTTTGTAAATCTATTGTGGTCACATGATGTCTTGTTTAACAGCCATTTTGCTTAGAGATAGAGTTGTCAGCCCTGTTTGGGATTGTTAAGCAAGGACTACCTGTTGCGTCATGCCTTAAACACTGGAAAGTGGTAGTACTGTATACCATCTCCTATTTATTCATTATTAAACAATTCATAATTGTGTAATTACGAACAATTAAAACTTTGTATAAGAAGAACATTGTTTTAATAGACAGTACAAAGTATACTATATTTTCTATAGATAGTTTTTATATAGTCAAAAATACTAGAATAGACTTTTACCAAAACTAGGAACACAGGGAAACAAAACTGTCCAAAAGAGATTTGCTTCCAGTCCTTTGAGCAAAGTAGAAGGAAAAAGAGGTACAAGATATTTGAAAAAATATTGTTACAAACAGTACTCACATAGGATAAATAGTAGTCACTGGATTTCTTTCATATTGGCTTCACAATCTTGTCGCAATAAATGTACTTATCTGACCCTCTGCATTCTGGAAAATGCATTCTTGCCTTGTTAGTGTGAGTAAAGTGACACATAAAAGATTTCTCTGCTTTTGGATATCTATCAACTTTTTGCCAAGAAAAATCACATCCCGTTTTAAAATCTTTATGTAATTTGTTTAAAAGTGGCATATGAATCAGTTACAAAAGTGCATGAAGTGGAAAATGTGTTTTGTTTCAAAACTGAAACAATAATAGTATTGCAAAAGTTCTGCTGATCCAGTCCAGCTGGGCCATGATTTAGCTGAAACAAAATTGGATTGTTGTTTCAACCAAAGCAAAATCCCCAAATGGTGTTTATGGATGAGAAGGCAAAGCTGCTATGCATTTCCCCTCCTTCCCAAGCAGTTCTAAGCATGCCACATCCATAAACCATCATTATACCTTTCCTCCCTTTTCTGCTTTGCCAATGTGGCAAATCCAAGTGGCTCACCCACTTCCTGATATTCCCAGGGCCATTCTTTCCCTCCCTCTTCTGCATTCCCTCAGTTGTCGTTGATATGTTTAGCTTTTTGCTGTTCTTATCTCACAACTCAAACCTCTCGGCGGCTTTCGATACCATCGACCATGGTATCCTGCTGCGGCGTCTCAGGGGACTGGGAGTGGGAGGCACGGTTTTTCAGTGGTTCTCCTCCTATCTCCTGGGACGCTCGCAGTCGGTGTTGGCAGGGGGGCAGAGGTCGACCCCTAGGACTCTCGCTTGTGGAGTTCCTCAGGGGTCGGTCCTCTCGCCTCTCCTGTTCAACATCTATATGAAACCGCTGGGTGAGATCATTCGTGGTTTTGGAGTTGGGTATCATCAATATGCTGATGATACCCAACTTTTTATTTCGACCCCAAACCACCCCAGTGATGCCCTCGCTGTGATGTCCCGTTGCCTGGAGGCGGTTCGGGTCTGGATGGGGAAGAACAGACTTCAACTCAACCCTGACAAGACTGAGTGGCTGTACATTCCGGCTTCCCGGGACACCTGGGATGTTCCATCTCTTTCTATGGGGGGTGAGCTTTTACCCCCTGTGGATAGGGCTCGCAACTTGGGAGTCCTCCTAGATTCACGACTCACTTTGGAGGATCATATAGTGGCCGTGACTAGGGGGGCTTTTGCCCAGGTTCACCTGGTGCGCCAGTTGTGGCCCTATCTGGACCGGGAGGCCTTATGTACGGTCACTCATGCGCTCGTGACCTCTCGCCTAGACTACTGTAATGCTCTCTACATGGGGCTTCCCTTGAAGACTACTCGGAGGCTCCAACTGGTACAGAATGCGGCCGCAAGAGTTGTCTTGGGAGTTTCCCGGTACTCCCATGTTACACCTTTGCTCCGTGAGCTGCATTGGTTACCAGTTGTCTTCCGGGTAAGGTTCAAGGTTTTGGTTATGATCTTTAAGTCCCTACATGGCATGGGTCCGCGATACCTCGAGGACCACCTGCTGCCGGCGTCGACTCCCCTCCGCCCTGTGCGCGCCCACACAGAGGGCCTCCTCAGGGTGCCTCCTGTCAAGGAATGTCAACTGGTGGCCCCCAGGGGGAGGGCCTTCTCTGTAGGTGCTCCGGCATTATGGAACCAACTGCCGGTTGAGCTCCGGATGGCATCAGACCTCCAATCCTTCCGTCGCGGGTTGAAGACCCATTTATTTGAACTAGCGGGTCTGGCCTGATGGGGGTACATGGGTTTTTTATAGGCTTGTTTTATTATTCTTGTTTTAACTTGGGCATTGATTTAATTGTCTTTTAATTTTTGTATTGTCATTTATATTTATGCCCTGTGAACCGCCCTGAGTCCCTTTGGGAGAAGGGCGGTATAGAAATCTCAATAAATTAAAATTAAATTAAATTAAATTTCAAACTCTAAAAATTGTATTAGTCTAATAATTAAACCCAGGTTAGTTCTGTATATCGACTGAATAATCAGATTTGGACATAAGCCACATGAAAGCAGTTGGTTAACGCACGGAACAGTTTTTAACTGAACTGTTGACACAGCACTATAAGCAGCTTGTGTTTCAAATAGGTCAGTTTGCATCTATGAAAACTTAGCATGGATTTCATTAAATTCATTCTATGGAGTCCAGTCAGACTTAACTCTAAGCAATAACTCTGTAGCCATTCATTTTATTTTTATCCCGCTTTTATTACTTTTTGCAAATAATTCAAAGTGGCAAACATATCCAACATACTTTCCTCCTCCTATCTTCCCCATAACTCTTGGGCTGAGTTGGGCTGAGAGAATGACTGGTAAAAGGTCACCCAACTGGCTTTCATGGCTAAGGCAAGACTAGAATTCACACTCTCCCACTTTCTAACCTAGTGACTTAACCACTAGATCAAACTGGTCTAGTCATTAAGTCACTAGGTTAGTAACTGGTCTAGTCCTCTATTCAGAAACTTACTTACACCAGAAAGTCACAAATCATATAATCCCACAAATATGGGTCCTGTTCTTTTTGAGTACAATAGAGAAGTAGCCTTAAAAACCAAGAAAAACTCTTCCCAAAGGCATATTTCAAAATCCATTTATTTGGCCAACACTGTGGTAAGAAGTGAGTGCTGCAGGGTGATGAGCAGGGTAAGCATGAGGTCAAACAAAATGTAAGTGTTGCATGCCATAGAATCAAAGATTAGATTCTTCAGTCCCAATGAATATGTGCATTGATAAACTGAACCAGTCAGTTCCTAGGACTATTAGTAAATTTAATGAGGATGCTAAGTAAAATTGTAGGGACTGCTAATGATTGTTGATAGTGAATAGGAGAGGATCAGTGCACTTAGACACAGATAAGAACAACCATGAATAGTTTCAACAAACAGAAGTTTCAAAAGGTTTGGGGGGGGGGACACAACCTACTTTATAACTGATTAAGTTTTCAGTGGTGCAAGTTCTATTTCTGTTTTGGTCTATAATGTAACAGGAATGACTAAATGACATCACATCAAATGTTTGCGATCCACTTCATGTCTAAATGCCTCATTTCTGACCCTGTGGGATCCTTGTCTTAAGGAAATTAGCAGCAAGGACAAAAGGAAATGGAACTTTATTTTAAAATTCTATAATTGGGAGAAGCACACCACAGGCATATTTTTCTTGTCTTGTTATACTCTTGTCCCCTTTATAGCATTTTATTCAAGTTTAAATATATTCTTTGCACATAAAGACAATAGGACAGTGCAAACAAAGGAGGAAATTATACAAACAATGCCAGAGAGTACATCTTGGTAGGCTTTAGTGGTCACAAGTCTGAGCTATTAACAGCAATTAAGGACAGTGCTAGACAAAACTATTCACAATACTTATTGAATTACAAGGACTTAACAAACTTTAAAAGTATAAACAGGAAGAAATTCAAACAATGCATGCTTATAGGCAGGTGAAGGTCAATCTTAACCAAGGTCTGAGAAACTTAACCTCTTAAGAATCTCTTCAGAGGTGGAGAAAAGATCCTGTAATGCTGACAACCCATTAGAATTACAATGGAAAATCTAGAAGGGAAATTCAAGGATAGAATAACAAGGAAAAAATATGAGATTAGATAAGATACCTAAGATACCTATTAGCAAAGTAGCACATAAGTAGCACAGCAATGAAAAAAGTAAAACAGGAAAATGAGAAAAGCTTCTTAAAGGTCAGTATCAAGAACAAATTATAAGGGTGTAAAAAGTAATTGTGAAAATCTGTGAAAACTTTGTGAAAACATAGTTTCTATGACCTCATTTTTTGATAGTTTAGACTTACTTCAATTTACCCATTTAGCTGGTGTTCTGGAAGGAGATGTTTTTAGCTGTGCATCTTTTATAAAATAGCCATATTCTCTATAATATGAATGTAGACATTGCATACATCACAATTTTCTTGGAAAAAAAGTAGAGCTCTGCTAAGGCCTATGAATATGAGTCCAATTTTTGAAATATAGGGAAAGAAGAGAGAGAGATCTTAGATAGCTTCTGCTGTTTAAATAATTTAATTTAATTTAATTTAATAATATTTGTATACCGCCCTTCTCCCTGAGGACTCAGGGCGGTTCACAGGGCAGAATAAAATACTACATACAAACGTTAAAACAAGATTAAATAATTGCCCATATTAAAACAGTTGGAATAAAATTCTAAAACAACAATTTAAAATTAAAGCAAAAAATTAAAAAAACCCACCAATCCCCATCAGGCTAGGCCGGCTTGTACAAACAGAAACGTCTTGAGGTCGCGGCGAAAGGAGCGAAGATCGGGCGCCATGCGGAGCTCTACCGGTAGCTGATTCCACAGCTCCGGAGCGCCCACAGAGAAGGATCTCCCCCTGGGGGCCACCAATCGACATTCTCTGATCGGTGGCACCATGAGAAGGCCCTCTCTGTGGGAACGCACAGGGCGCAGGGAGCTTGATGCCGGCAGCAGATGTTCCCTAAGGTACTCCGGCCCTATGCCATGAAGGGCTTTAAACACTGTTACCAGTACCTTGAATCTCACCCGGAAGACAACTGGCAACCAATGCAGCTCACGGAGCAGCGGTGTAACGTGGGAGTATCGGGAGACTCCTAACACAACTCTCGCGGCTGCATTCTGTACCAGTTGGAGCTTCCGGGTGGTCCTCAAGGGCAGCCCCATGTAGAGAGCGTTGCAGTAGTCCAGACGAGAGGACACGAGCGCATGAGTGACCGTGCACAAATCATCCCGGCTAAGATAGGGCCGCAACTGGCGCACCAGGCGAACCTGGGCGAAGGCCCCCCTAGTCACAGCTCCTATATGGTCTTCCAAAGTGAGCCGTGAATCTAGGAGGACTCCCAAGTTGCGAGCCCTATCTACGGGGGGTAATAATTCACCCCCCATAGCCAGAGGTGGAACATCCGAATAAACCCGGGATGAAGGTATGCACAGCCACTCAGTCTTGTCGGGGTTGAGTTGGAGTCTGTTCCTCCCCATCCAGACCCGAACCGCCTCCAGGCACCGGGACATCACGTTGAGGGCATCACTGGGGTGGTTTGGGGTCGAAAGGAAAAGTTGGGTATCATCAGCGTACTGATGATACCCAACTCCAAAGCCACGAATGATCTCACCCAGCGGTTTCATGTAGATGTTGAACAGGAGAGGCGAGAGGACCGACCCCTGAGGAACTCCACAAATGAGAGACCTCGCGGTCGACCTCTGCCCTCCTGCCAACACCGACTGCGAACGTCCCCGGAGATAGGAGGAGAACCACTGTAAAACTGTGCCTCCCACTCCCAATCCCCTGAGACGCCGCAGCAAGATACCATGGTCGATGGTATCGAAAGCCGCCGAGAGGTCTAATAGGACTAGAACAGAGGAATATCCCCTGTCCCGAGCCCTCCAGAGATCATTCACCAGCGCGACCAATGCCGTCTCCGTGCTGTGCCCGGGCCTGAAACCCGATTGGTACGGGTCTAGATAATCCGCTTCATCCAGGACCAGAGGGAGCTGATGCGCCACCACACTCTCAACAACCTTCGCAAGGAAGCGAAGGTTGGAGACAGGACGAAAGTTGTTTAATACAGCTGGGTCCAAGGCAGGCTTCTTGAGGAGAGGCCTCACCACCGCCTCTTTCAAGACGGCGGGGAAGCTACCCTCACTCAAAGAAGCCGATATAACTGCCTGGAACCAGCTGCGTGTCCTCTCCCGGGCTGCATAAACCAGCCAGGAAGGGCACGGGTCCAATAAACACGTGGTGGTGCTCAGTCTCCCCATGATCCTGTCCACTTCCTCCGGAGTCACAGAATCAAACTCCTCCCAGGTGATATCGACAAGATCGCCAGTGTCCTGATCGTCAGACTCTGCCCAGTCAGAGTCCAGACCGGTCCGAATCCGAGCGATTTTGTCCGACAGATGTTGGTTAAACTCCTCAGCACGACCCTGCAAGGGATCCTCCCTCACCTCCTGATTTAGGAGGGAGCGAGTCACCCTAAACAGGGCGGCTGGGCGATTATCTGCGGACGCGATAAGGGTGGCGAAGTGGTTAGACCTCGCCTCCCTTATCGCAGCGAGATAAGACCTAATGTAGGCTCTTAGTCGCAATCAGTCGGATTCGAATCGGCTGGACCTCCAACCGCTCTCTAGGCCCCGTCTCCGACGCTTCATCTCCCGAAGCTCCGCAGAGAACCATGGAGCTCGACGGGATCTGCACCGGGTCAGGGGCCGCAGGGGTACAACTCGGTCAAGAGCCTCAGTGGCCGTCCTTTCCCAGGCTTCCACTAAGGCATCTGCCGAGCTGTGAGCAAGGGAGGCAGGTGGGGACCCCAGCGCTGCCTGGAACCTCTGGGGATCCATTAAGCGTCTGGGGCGGTACCATTTAATTGGTTCCAAACACCCATGGCGGGGGGTGGCAAAACGGAAGACCAGCCGCAGGAGATGATGATCGGTCCATGACAGGGGCATAATAATTGGAGAGCCCCCACCAAGATCATCTAACCACCGTCCAGATAAGAAAACTAGGTCAAGGGTGTGGCCTCCCTCATGAGTCGGTCCCGAAATTACTTGCATCAGGTCCATGGCCGTCATGGAAGCCATGAACTCCCGAGCCAACTCAGATGAACCTCCCAGCGATGGTAGATTGAAGTCCCCCAAAACTATAAGTTTCGGGAACTCAACCACCAGCCCAGAGAGGACATCGAGCAGCTCAGGCAGGGCTGCTGCTGCGTGACTAGGCGAAAGGTACACCAGCAGCAGGCCCAACTGCGCACCAGGGCCGCATCTCAGAAAGAGAGACTCACACCCGACTATCTGAGGAACAGTGGCCTCCCGCGGACACAAGGTCTCCCTCATAACAACAGCCACACCCCCACCCCTACCCTGAGCCCGAGGCCGGTGCAGCACCCGGAAACCTGGTGGGCAAAGGTCAACCAGAGGAATCCCGCCCTCTGGGCCCAACCAAGTCTCCGTGATGCAAGCCAGGTCCGCCTGCTCACCCTCGACCAGATCACGAACGAGAGGAGCCTTATTAGAGACGGACCTGGCGTTCAAATACACCAGCCGGAGCTCAGGGGGCTGCACACCCTCACTCCCGGGCCCTTGGGGTAGAGCCAGAGGGTCGGAGTGCCCCACCGCTTGTAAGCAGCGGAGAGGCCTTCCCTGAGATCGATACGGCCCTCTGCTCCTACATCTGCTGCCATTCCCTGATGTCGTGGGAATAGGTAGCCCCACGACCAGCCCTGGAGCCCCGGAGGTGACCGACCCCCGCTCCTCCCCCCTGCGATCTCCATCGGCCCTAGCCAGAACAGCGGTGGTTGGATAGCCCCCCTTATCCAAACAACCAAAAGAACCCTCCCGCCTCCCTAACCCCCTAAAAAATTTTGAAAGAAAAATAATCAGGGGCCTCTTATTAGGTCTACGTCGAAGGCCCCTACCCGTGCCCAGCCAACTCTCAGGGTCCCAATAAATGGGCCCTTCCTCGAGGTTATGATTGGCTGGCAAGGCGGGTCGCACCCAGGAGGGGGGAGCACCCCTGAGGGCGCACAAGTCCGTGGAAGAATATTTAAAGGAAGGCATAAATAGCAGTCCGGATCGCAGGCAGTCCATAGATAATAGTCCATGAGGAGGATCTATTTGGAAAGGGAGTCCCAGGCCTCCGTCCAGCCGCTGCCACTCAGCTGGATAAACCCCCCGGGCAGGCCTGCCACCGTCCTCTCACTACGGCCACAGAGCCAATTCTCGGGGGGATGGAAGTCTGGAGCAACCACACTGGGTATGGCCTGCCCCATAGAGCTCTCACCTCTAGGGGCAGCAGATGTAAATTCGGCCATCCTCTCACAATGGCAATACCCAGAGTTCTCTGTCCTTTGGGGTGTAAGGGGCAATGCGCAGTTGATTGTGAAAACAGAACAAGCCATCATAGTCAATTCTAATAACAGCCAAGTCCCCCGTTGTCCCGTAATTCCTAGAGGTTGTAACTGACCACCAGTCCATAGGCCCTCAGTTCCATAATTATTAGGGCCTTCCAGACTGTGGTCAACAAAGATTGGATCCCCCAGGTCCATTAAATTCCCCACCGGTCTTCCAAAATCCTTCGAAATGATCCAAGTCCACAAGGCTCCACTGGGCTCCACCGGAATCCACCGGCTAGCCCAGGAACCTTCAGGGCCATCAGAAACAGTGGGGGTGCCAACCCATCTGGGATATGCAGAACCAACCGGGGGGCCGGCGAACCGGCCATAACGCCATCGCTGAATCACCGAAGCCGCTGCCGCTGGGCCGCTATGGACACTGCCGCCGCCATCACCGTAGCCACCGTAACGCCGCCAAGGCCGCAGACAATCCGGGGAGAGCCACCGCCACCGCCGATGAAAAACGGGCCAAAAAGGCCCAGGTGGCAGCAGGACAAACGGTTCGATAAATGCAGGCCAGACCACAATAGTCGATGGTAAAGTGGCCCGAAAACGGCCCGGGAACAACGCCACCGCCGCCGCCATCGCCGTCGCCATTAGGATGACCCAAAGCGTCGTCGTCGATGCAGGCAAAAAGCAGGTAGAAAGCAGAGGCAGGCCGGTCGAAAAGAAAACAATAGAAAGGCGGGCCAAACAGCTCGTAACTCATAAACAGCTCCGTCGCCGCCGCCGTAGCACCGCCGCCGCCAGCCGCCGGGAACTCCAAATGCCGCCGCCGAAGAAGCCGAGACCGCCCGACATAGCCGGAAACTCCCGACAACCAGCTGAGCAGCCGAGCAGCTGAGAAGATAACAAGCCGGCAGCCCAGCGAAATGCCGAAATGCCGGTCAAGCTGATAAAACCTAACCAATGGCAAATTCATCGCTGCCACCCTTCCCCCAACCCAGGGCATAAAGGAAAAAGCCCTGAGGGGCTCCTAGGACGCCTATCTTCTCGGACCTGCAGAGCTCAACCTCACACGGCCGCCCGCACGTCCGCCATCTTGGAAAAAGCATTTAAGGAGGAATAAATAGACAGGAAATACATGTCAATGTGTGATTTTTTTATTTAAAATTTAAATTTTATTTAAAATTATTTAAAATTTTGTCTTGCTTCACTTTACTTGTTTGTGTTTGCTCAGTCCTGGCTGAGGAAGATGTAGGAACTATCTGCTACAGTAAAATCTTCCCCACTTGCTACATTAGTTGATTCAGTGTCTGAATTAACTAGTTCCTCTGAGTTACAACTTTTTTGAGTTACAACTTTTTTGTGACACTAGAAAAATGGTGATTGGCCTATGGTCAGCAGAATTCCAAGAGTTTAACTACTGTTTAAATCCTGGTGTTGTAACACAAGGTTTCCTCCTATAGCCTTGGGAGTAGAAATAGCCAGACTTGTTGCCACACTTCACTACAGGCAAAGTCTAATTCATGACTCTTCAATACATTCACCATAATAAATAAAAGTTTTATTGGTATTAGAAGAAGCCACATTTGTGAAGAAAATCAACTAGTTTATAACACAGGAATCTGACTCTATATGTCAAGCCCAGGGTTTAAATCTCAGGTCTCTTTCTCCTACTTTCATTGTAGTAGACATTATGCAAGATAAGAATGTAAAATATATAATATTTAAAATATGAAAAAGAAATGTACCCACTGAACCTAATGCTGTATGAGCCTGTAAGAATTCTGTGAGTGTTCCAAATCCATGTGATCAGAAAAGCTTTGTTTACAGATAGAATCCCTTAAAAAACACATTGGTAGAGTAAGTCCTCACTGTAATTACAGAAGCAAAACTAGGAGCAAATGTACAGTAAGAATTGGTAATGCCAAAAGACTACATAGCCCTGAAAGTGCTAGGGGATAGGGGACTGCCTTAATTACTACTATCTGAATTCTTTTTGACAAAATACAGTACAGTTACCTGAATGACTCAATAAAGGCAGATGAAAAACACATTTCTTGAACTCTCTGTAGAGGTTAAAGATTGAAGACATCACCCAAACTTGATCAGTACAGACAGGAGGATCCTTAAAGTGAAGAGGCACATTGTCCCAGGGCCAGGCATGACAATACATTTCCACTCTGGGCACTCAACCCTGTATCCAAAAACTTGCTTGCTTCAGTGCTCACAGACATAACCCACCTAGGTAAATTACTGTCTTCTAAAAGGGACAGATTAGAGGCTACTTGTATGCAGAAAAATACAGTAATCCCGACGTAGATTTACAGGTTTTAAATGTTATGCTTTTTCCTCCTGCCTTTTTCTATCCCAATTCTCTTCCCAAATTTGAGATTGGGTCGAGAGACATGCTCAGTATTTACAGTACAGTTCTGTCCAGTGGTGGGATTCAAATATGTGAACAACCAGTCCTCTATGTGGATGCTGCTTCCAGAAATCCATTCTGGGCCTGGACAACAAAAAATTAGCTACTGCTTCTGCCGATCTGGTGCGAACTGGCTGAATCCCAACACTGGTTCTGTCTAACCTGAGAACTGCTGTTTCCTGTTTAACTAGCTTCTGAATTTATAATGAAGGAGAAAAACTCAATGGCATTGAAGCAGAAATTGTTTTATTACTAAATAATAATAATAATAATAATAATAATAATAATAATAATAATAATAATAAGAAGAAGAAGAAGAAGAAGAAGAAGAAGAAGAAGAAGAAGAAGAAGAAGAAGAAGAAGAAGAAGAAGAAGAAGAAGAAGAAGAAAGTTGGAAGGGACCTTGGAGGTCATCTAGTCCAACCCCCTGCTCAGGCAGGAAACCCTATACCATTTCAGGCAAATGGCTGTCCAGTCTCTTCTTAAAAACTTCCAGTGTTGGAGCATTCACCGCTTCTGGAGGCAGGTTGTTCCACTGGTTAATTGTTCTAACTGTCAGGAGGTTTCTCCTTAGTTCTAGGTTGCTTCTCTCCTTGACTAGTTTCCATCCATTGCTTCTTGTCCTGCTTTCAGGTGCTTTGGAGAATAGCTTGACTCCCTCTTCTTTGTGGCAACCCCTGAGATATTGTAACACTGCTTATCATGTCACCCCTCGCCCTTCTCTTCATTAAACTACACATACCCAATTCCAGCAACTGTTCCCTATATGTTTTAGCCTCCAGTCCCCCAATCATCTTTGTTGCCCTTCTCTGTACCCTTTCTAGAGTCTCAACATCATTTTTACATCGTGGTGACCAAAACTGGATGCAGTATTCCAGGTATGGCCTTACCAAGGCATTGTAAAGTGGTATTAGTACTTCATGTGATCTTGATTCTATCCCTCTGTTAATGCAGCCTAGCACTGTGTTGGCTTTTTTGGCAGCTGCAGCACACTGCTGGCTCATATTTAAGTGATTGTTCACTAGGACTCTGAGATCTCTCTTACAGTTACTACTATTGAGCAAGGTACCACCTATACTATACCTGTGCAGTTCATTTTTCCTGCCAAAATATAGAACCTTACTTTTTCACAATTGAATTTCATTTTGTTAGATAGCGCCCAGTGTTCGAATCTGTCCAGATATAATGTAAATTATATCTACAGCATTCCTCTAGTCCACTAATTTTGACACTTGGTCAAAGAATGTAATAAGATTTGTCTGGCATGATCTGTTTTTGACAAACCCATGTTGACTTTTAGTGACGACTTTGTTTGCATCAAGGTGTTCGCTGATTTGTTGTTTGATTATCTTTTCCAGAATCTTCCCAGGTATTTTTTTTATTTTATTTTAATTCCATTTATATCTCGCCCTTCTCCGAAGACTCAGGGCGGCTTACAAGCTTAGCAGTAGCCTTCATTCTATGTATATGCCTGCTTATTAGGGCTTTCACACACACCCCAAGCGGCATTATTACAAAGTCAGCTTATTGCCCCCAACAATCTGGGTCCTCATTTTACCTACCTCGGAAGGATGGAAGGCTGAGTCAACCTTGAGCCTGGTGGGATGCGAACCTGCACTAATTGCAGGCAGCTGGTGTTACTTAAGGAGGCATTAGCCCACTGCTCCACCAAGGCTCTTTTATTGAGGTCAGGCTGATATGTCTGTAGTTTCCTGGATCTCTTTTTTCCCCTTTTTTGAAGATGGGAACTACGTCTACAGCTCTCTTCCAGTCCTTTGGTAGTTCCCCAGTGCTCCAGGATCTTTGAAAAATATAGTTCAGTGGTTCTGAGATCACGTCTGCCAGTTCCTTGAGAACTTTGGGGTGTAATCCATCTGGTCCTGGTGATTTGAACTCGTCTACGCTGGACAGGTGCTCACTCACCATTTTCTTGCCTATCTTAACTTCTATTCTGTTTTTTATGGCACTGGTTTTGGTAGGTTGGACTGTTTTTTCCCTGTGTGTAAAGACAGATGCAAAAAATGAGTTAAATAGTTCTGCTTTCTCCCTGTTGCTTGTCACCTTCTTGCCATTTTCCCCCACTAATGGACTTATCATTTCCTTAACTTTTTTCTTGTTTTTTATATGTTGAAAGAAGCTTTTTTTGTTATTTTTTACTTTGGTAGCAAGCCTTAGTTCATTTTGAGCCTTAGCTTCCCTCACTTCATCTTTGCAGGCACGGGCTATTTGCTGATATTCTGACTTAGTTATGTGCCAATCTTTCCACTTTCTATACTTGTCCTTTTTATCTTTCAATTTAATAGAGAGTTCTTTATGCAGCCATGGTGGTTTCTTTTGAGAGCTGTTATTTTTCCTGTTTGTTGGTATTGTGCTAGACTGGGCCTTTATTATCTCACTTTTCAAAATTTCCCAAGCTTCTTGAGTTGTTTTCCCCTTTAGGATTCTCATCCATGGAATCCTTCCCAAGCTCTCTCTATGTTTATTGAAATTTTCTCTTTTAAAGTCCAAGACTCTAGTTTGGCTGTGTTCTATTGCTTGTGCTTCCAGAATGTTGAATTCCAAAATTGCATGATCACTTCCCCCCAGGGTTCCTGTGGCTTCGACACCTTCTATCACTTCATCTCTGTTAGTGAGAATTAAATCCAATATGGCTAATCCCCTAGTTCCCTTCTCTACGTTTTGGGAGAGAAAGTTGTCTGCTAGGTTTGTCAGGAATCTGTTTGATCTTCCACTTGGTGCAGAGTTTGTCTCTCAGTTGATATCAGGGTAATTAGTTTAAATGTTCCTCCAGAAAAGTTGTGTATTTATTGCCAAGTAACTCAGTCCCTTTCCTGGATGGATGCAGACCATCTCTTTTGTACATTTTTTCATTGGACCAGCTACAGACATCGTGACTAATATAACCAAAGCCTTCTCCTTTACACCACTTTTAGCCACATATTAAATTCTGCTATACGCTGGCCTTTTCCATTTTGCTCCTTATACACTGGTAAAACCTCTGAAAAAGTGAGCCTACAGCCTATTCTGCTGAGTTCCTGCCCCAAGCTCTGGAAATCATTCTGCACACAAAGTACATCCTTTTGGGACAGATCGTTAGTGCCAAGATGTACACATCACATCACAGTCATTGCTGGCATTGTTGACTATTTTGAAAATACGCTTCTTGTCCCTACTGGCAGCAGCACCTGGAAGACACCTGACCTCTTTTGAAATCTCTGTATCCTTTCCTAAATCGAATCACCAACCAGAAGGTGGCTTCTCTTTTTGGGTACCTTTCTTTTCTTGCATGACTGATGTGTAATACCTGATTCGCACTTCTCCCTGTCAAAAACAAGTTCATCTCGGACCATGGTCCCCTGCTTACTTGAGTTATCATCACAACTATCTTGACCTGTTTCCTTAATGTCCCTATTAAGGTCAGCAAGGGCACTGTATCTCTTATGCAGGGACACAGCAAAAGCTTTGTGTTTATGGTTCACAGCTCTCACCCTGCCAGATCCTACGGTTGTCCACACTGCCCTTCTCCTGCAGGATCTTTGCGGTAGAGGGGGCTGATAGCGTGGAGGCTCAGTAGAGTAGAAGGACTGATCTAAACACCTAATTTCTGCCTGAAGAGCACAGATTACAGACCCTAGATCAGGGGTCAGCAACCTGAAACAGTGAAAGAGCCACTCGGAACCAGTTCCCTCACAAAAGGAAAAACTGGGAGCCGCAAAAAGTGTGTGCGAATGCGCGTACATGCGCGCATGCGCAGAACAGGGTTTGACTGAAGAGTGGAGCCAAGGTGAGATATGCACCTACCCTGCATATTTGAATTGATTGGTTGAACTTTTTTAGTCCTTTTTTTTTTTGGACTGCACATGGCAGAGGACTGGGAGCCGCAGGAGACGGCTGAAAGAGCCGCATGCGGCTCCGGAGCCGCGGGTTGCAGACCTGTGCCCTAGATAAATAATCTGTCCTTGCACAGTACGTCTGGTATTGGAAACCAGGAAACAAAGACATAAAGAGGAGTGGGGTTACAAGCCCTCTATACAGACTTATACAAATAATTACTTTAATTTGATTAGTTGCATTACAATTACAATTAATTAATACTGGTGCAGTCTCTTTATGAATCAATATGATTGATGAGACTAACTTTACTGATTGGGTAAATCTATATGCACACAAATTAAGTGAAATAATCTTTCCAGAATATAATACAGTTTTTCATTTAAAGGGCTTTATAATTGTAATTAAATTATAATTTAATTTCATCCAAACTTTTATCAAAAAATAACCTTGCTTTCCAGTACTAACATTAATTGTAAATTAAATGTTAATTATCAGCCTATAGTTTCCTGGTGTTATCCCTTTCACTGGGTCTTTTGCCAGTAATTAATCAATCGCTCATGTCTCCTTAATGCAATACTTCATTAAACTGTTCAACTATAATTGGATATAAGCAACTCAGATATTTGTGCCAAAAGCCATGCTATTTTTAAATCTTCACTCAATTTTCAACTATTTCTGCTATTATTGTTAATTCTTCCATTTGGTTTTTACCAAACGCCATCTTCAAATTGTTTTATCTGTCCGGCATTTTTATACTCTTTTTGAGTTTCTCATATATCTTTCCAAAACTATATTGCTTCCTTTTGTCTAGTTTTCCATTTTCAGAATTTCTACTTCCATTTTCTACCTTGATAGAATTGTCTTTAGTCTGATTGAAATATCTGATTTTGCTTACATTTGATCATTCATGCCTCATAAGCATTCAATTAACTAGTGCTGTTATTTGTTGCTTTATGATTTACAAAGTTTCTTCAACTTTTCTGGTGCTAAGCCAATATTTTTATTAGGTTTTTCTTGATCCTTACATTTTTCCATTGTTGCTCTTTCATCCATTCACTCATTCATTCATTCATTCATTTTCTATATTCTTTAAATTACTTGCATCTAATCTTAATTTAAGGAGCCGTGGTGGTGCAGTGGTTAGAATGCAGTATTGCAGGTTAATTCTTCTGATTGCCAGCAGTTCGATTCTCACCGTCTCAAGCCTTCCATCCTTCCAAAGTCACTAAAATGAGGACCCAGATTGTTGGGAGCAACATGCTGACTCTGTAAACTGCTTAGAGAGGGCTGTAAAGCATTGTAAATTGGTATATAAGTCTAAGTGCTATTGTTATTTCTTTATTTTGGCCTCCAATCTGATCCTCCACTTTGGTATTGAATATGATTTTTTTTTGGCTTTCTCATATTGATAACTAGTTCTTCTGTACTATAGGCAAACTAATTCAATAGATGTTATATTAATTTTAATTATTTTAATCCTTGCATCCACCTTCTTCGCATTTGCTATGCAAATAGCATTTGTAGCTGTCTTCTTGATTCTGGATTTGTTCTTAAGGCTTGGTCTTATGCCATCAAAATTAGTCCCTCTGTGCCTTTCTTCAACTTTCCTGCTTTTAGCCATTGACATACCTTGCTACCTGCTCTGCCTGCTATTTTATTTTTATGTACTTGCCATGTAATAATTTGCCATGCCACATCTCTTCAGTACTCTGTAAGCCTTCATTGGTATACTAGCTTCAGCATGGTGGCCAAATGGTTAAGCTGGGCTTGTTGAATGGAAAGTTGGCAATTTGAGGCCTAAGGACTGTGTGATGGAATGAGCTTCCATTACCTTCCCCAGCTCCTGCCAACTTAGCAGTTCGAAAGCAGGTAAATGCAAGTAGATAAATAGGTATCACTTTGGTGGGAAGGTAACAGTGTCCTGTGCACATTCAGGGTATAGTCATGCTGGCCACATGTCCACAGAAGCATCTGCAGACAATATTGACTCTTCAGCTGTAAATCAGAGATGAGTGCTGCCCCCTAGAGCTGCACATGACTGGAAACTTTTACCTTTTTATATTCAGTGCATCTTCTTCACTGCCCTTCAGATATTCTTCCAATGCCCTTTTTTCCTCTTCAACTGTCTGGTGTACATTGTCATTGTTTTTGTGATCTTCCTAGCCAAGGCTTTTAGTTCTTGTTGTTGTTGTTGTTGTTAGCTGCGAAGTCATGTCCGACCCATCGCGACCCTATGGACAACATTCCTCCAGGCCTTCCTGTCCTCTACCATCTTCTGGAGTCCATTTAAGCTCACGCCTACTGCTTCAGTGACTCCATCCAGCCACCTCATTCTCTGTCGTCCCCTTCTTCTATTGCCCTCGATCTTTCCCAGCATTAGGCTCTTCTCCAGTGAGTCCTTCCTTCTCATTAGGTGGCCAAAGTACTTGAGTTTTAGCTTCAGGATCTGGCCTTCTAAAGAGCAGTCAGGATTGATCTCCTCTAGGACTGACCGGTTTGATCGCCTTGCGGTCCAAGGGACTCGCAGGAGTCTTCTCCAGCACCACAGTTCAAAGGCCTCAATTCTTTGGCGTTCAGCCTTTCTTATGGTCCAACTTTCACTGCCATACATTGCAACTGGGAAGACCATAGCCTTGACTATACGCACTTTTGTTGACAGGGTGATGTCTCTGCTTTTTAGTGTGCTGTCTAGATTTGACATGGCTTTCCTCCCCAGGAGCAAGCGTCTTTTAATTTCTTGGCTACAGTCCCCATCTGCAGTGATCTTAGTTCTTATTGAGTCTAATTTGGCACTTTTGTCCACATAGTGACTCCTTCCCAATTATGATGATAATGATGATGATGATGATGTCTATTTCAATATTGTAATTCTATTTCTTACCTCAGTGGATTGTATATCACCAAAATCCCCAACATTTGTTTTACCTTTCAAGCAATGCAACTTAAAGATGTACCATGAATATAGTCCACAATTATTAAAATTAAAGGAGATAATATTTTAAAAGTTACATTACAAAATTGTAAAACTGTTTTTCTCAAAGCATCCAGCATTAGAAAGCGTGATGTTAAACATGAAAAAAGTCCAAAAATTACATTTGGTTGCATCAAAAGATACATGAAAAAAGATCATTATTGCATACTTTAAAACCTGAGCATTTTGCTCCATTTTCTCACCTTTATCCACATAAAACAACATTTTTCAAGTAACAAGGCACAAAATTCCCTTTGGGCAGCAATTAATAAATTAAAGGCTATTCTGTTCTGCAGGACTACTTTTGATAGGAAAGTTATTTCACCATGCAGAGTCTCTATAAAGTCCAAGTTCAAATTTTGCTAATATTTCTTTTCAATTTCTGCCATAGCCAACCTGGGGTGTTAGAGTCTTAAACATTTATGGAAACTCAATGTTCACATTTTTACAGTAGAAACTCTTCCAGAAATTGTTCCCCAGGTTCTATTGACAAAACTATCCAAATTTAAAATTTTATTTATGAAATGTATTTGTCGTCCATCTCATGATTTAAGGCAACTCTTTTGGGCTCTTGGCTTAATCTGAAATGAGACATTGGGATACAATAATTTAAGTCCATGTTCTTATCTGTCCTTAAGGAAAGGTTTTATAAGTCTATTTTCTACAACCATAAAATAAATGGGGTGTTTTTATTCATAGTATCAAAAGGTCTCTAAGGGCCTCTGCCAGGCTAGCAGTTTACCATCTCCATTGCTGCTCCACTGCCAGTTCACCCACACCAATGCTCCACTGTCCTGGGCTATACTCACACTTTGCCGTTGTTGTCTGTTGGATTGCAAACTCATCCAGTCTCTGGATATACAGCTCAGCTGCCTGGTACTCAGCTACTCTTGCAGTTTCCCACTCCTCCAAATGCTGCTGCTCAGCCTTTTTTCCCTCTTCTTTTTTCTTTTTCTTTTCTTTTCTGCATCTTTTCCCTTCTCCCATCCTCCTTCTCCCTCTTCTTCTGCTCCCTCTTCTCCACTTCCTCTCCTTCCCTTCTTTCTTCACTGAGTAGAATACATTTTTATTGCTACAACGCCATATTTCCTCCATCATTGACACCATCTTCAGTTTCCCTTAGCTTCTTGCTCTGCTAGAATGTAAAGTGTTGGAGGACAACCTGACTATGAAGATAGGACTCTGTAAAATTACAGAATTAGGCCACTCCTTTGGATTTATATTATGCATTTACATTAATGAATAATTAATATTATGTAATAATAACCTAATGGCTGCTTTGCTTTAGCCTCTGCAACTTTTCTGTTCCAATTCACTATGTAAAACTACTTTTATCTTTATATTTTTAAATATAAACTTACATTTTTATCCTACTTTCCTGACAATTTTGCAACACTAAATGAAGTTTATCAACAGTTAAGAACAATACTGTGACATTATTTAAAAGACCAAAAAAATTACAAGAAGCTTATAAAGAGCAAGTAGTCAGATACAGTAGGTTACCTTATTGTCAGGTACAATCACATGTGAAGGTTTATTGATTTATTGCTAAAAGCCTATGCACAGGAATCTTCTCAATTAATGGCCAGCACTTGGTTAGCCTTAGATAAGAGTAAAAAGCAATCAAGTAGGTTGAATTTATTTCACTTGTAGCTACGAAAGGACTCCAAACTGATAGGGCAACAGATAATTTACCCTAGAAATAGACAGCGTATATGAAATTAAACAAAGTCCAATTCAACTTAAAACTTTAACTGATGATAGAGTTTTGAATCCAGCCTTGGTTGAAATAATTCAGTTTTGTCATTAAGAACAAAAAACTTTAAAAAGGAAAACTAAACAACATGCAGGCACAGAAAATATTTGCAGAACTGGAATAATATTTACCTTAATGATATAATATAGTCAGGATAATAGATACTTTTGTACTGAACCCAAGACTTTGAGTCATCTTCTGTCATGTTACTGTCCTCGGTTATTGAGAAGAGACCAAATGAAGCAAATCGTCTTACTGATATTTGCTGAAAGCCGGCATTCTCCAAGGGCTTTTGCTTCAAAACCTTTAATGAAAAACATCATGTCTCAAACTAAGGAAGCTGCAACAGGATAAACATTGTCCATGTTTTAATAAACTTGAAAACATACTGTAAAAAAATCAGTTAACATTCGTTTGAAAATGTGTTGAAGAGAGAAGAATTGGATTTTCCAGAATCTGTATCATTTGACATTTATTTTGAGGAGCAATCTGATGCTTGTTTTGTTAGAGGATGTCTTTCATGATCTGTGAAACATACAGTATATAACAGAATAAAAGAGTTAGATGGGACCTTGGGGGTCTTCTAGTCCAACCCCCTGCTCAAGCAGGAAACCCTAAACCCGTGGTGGCGAACCTATGGCACACGTGCCACAGGTGGCACGCAGAGCCCTCTCTGTGGGCACACGCACCATCGCCCCAGTCCTAGGCCTTCAGCTGGGTTTTATAAAACCTTTTTGCTTTAGGCCTCCGCCACCATGCGCAAAATAAAAAAAAATTCAGTCAATCAATCAATTTCAACTTCTCACGGGGGAATAAAAAAGGTCTTGCAAAGTTAGAATTGACCGATTGAACTTTTTAGTCCCACCCAGTCTTCTGTTAACACCGCAGCCACACCCACCCAATGGGCCACACCCACCCGGCACCCAATGATACATAAGTGGGTTTTGGGTTCCAGTTTGGGCACTCGGTCTCTAAAAGGTTCACCATCACTGCCCTAAACCATTTCAGACAAACAGTTGTCCAATCTCCTCTAGAGCTATTTACAATTTATATTTCATACAACATTCTATGAGTGCTGTTCCATATATTATAGCATGCCTTGCAACAGGGAGCAACATCTGGCAAGAAGGAAGAAACCATCTGTGTGACTTTGGCTAGTCATTTTCTCTTAGCCCAACCCACTATACAGAATTGTTGTTAGATATATTTGCCCTTGAAATACTTATAAAAGGAATAAAAACAGGATGAAAAATTCTAAGCAAATAAACTACAGGATAAGAGTCAGCTATTACACTGACCAGTATTTGCTTCATGAAACAAGTACACAAACATACCTTTCCATTGTTTGCACATAATAGCACAAAACACTATTATATATTGTACTATTTTATACATACATACACACATACATATAAATATATATGGCTGTCACAAAGACAGATGTTTAGACTGGATTTGGTATTTTTATACATATATCAAGTCTTTCCCTAGGACCTAAAATAGACAGATGTTACAGGTATTGTCACAGGATGTAAGCTGTTCCTAGTAAAGTTGCCTTTTGCAATTGACTGATGGTGATTTTGTCAATGCTGATGGTGTTCAAGCGGTACTCCACATGTTTTGGAAATGCACCCAAGGTGCCTATTATTATTGGTACAACCTTTGCTTTCTTTTGCCACAGTCATTCTATCATCATCATCATCATCATCATCATCATCATCATCATCATCATCATCATCATCATTATTATTATTATTATTATTATTATTATTATTATTATTATTATTATTATTATTATTATTATTCCAAACTGCCAAGGTAAGCCTTTTTATTCTAGAAACTAATAGGGTGTGATAGCAAGTTTCAGAGCAGGAAATCCCCTGACACAGAATCGCCATTCAGTCCTGAAGCTGAGTTGGTCCAGTTCATCTGTCAGTCAGATCCATTTTCCTCGGGGCTTATCAAATATAAAAAGAATAACGCGGGCGTCATTTGAGATCAGCTTTACCACCTCATCACTCAAACAGAGGCAGCAATAACTTATTCAAACGAAGCGAAGCGAAATCACTGCCCGTCTGCATGCTAGAGAGATGGCAGGTGATGCGACGGGGTTCCCGGGGGCAAACAAGCGGCTCTGGCCGTTGACTTTTCGTACCTGTCTGAGAAGCGTCCAGCGGGCTTTGGCGGCTGCCTGCTTGCTCCTTTTCCCGGCGTCTCCCTCTTCGTTTTCCGCCTGAGCCCTGTCAGCTGAAGTAGGAGAAGAGATCGGGAAGGGTTCTGCATCCATGCTAATGCCACTTCTCCTTTCTTCCTCTGCTCTAAACTCAAACTTAAGCGAGCGCTCCAAAAACTAAACGTGAGAGATGAAGTTGTGGGGGGGGGAGGGAGTCCCGAAAGAATAACCCTAAACTTTCTCAGGGACCGGCCGCCTCCATAGAAAGTAGCGACCGAGGCACAAGAAACAGTCGTCAGGGATGGGAAGCTTTTGCCCGAACCTTATACAGCAAGAGTTGCTAAAACCTCCCATTTAGCAACTAGGAGCGTGAGAAGAGGACGGAATCATCTTTGATGCGGGCAAGGAAGGACGTTTGGCAGCACGGCTACGTGAAAGAATGCAGTCAGCAAAGGATTATTTCTTGCTGCACATCTCTTTTATTGCCATCGTAGCGGAAAGTATTGCCCGATTTTTAACAGAACTGTTTTTTTTTAACAGAACGTTAAAAAGCAAACAAACACACAATTCAGACCATGATCGCGAATCAGGAGCGGCGTTGCAGTGCCCTAGACCAAAATGGACATTTCGTATTTTATTTGCGGGCACAGGAAATCGCCATGTTGATAAAGGGCAAAGCGAGGACTCCGGAAAACCGCTGCATTCTGCCATCTTGGTTGTGGGCAAGCATTGCGTTCCTACCATAGCGGGGTATAAGCAGATGAAGGTTTCAGTCGCCGGTTTAAGAGGTCATCGTCGTTCGCCTTTTCTGTTGCTGCTTGTCTATGATCGAAGTTGCTGTCGTGTTCCCTGAGATTCATGTTTCATTCTGGGTTGTTAAGTTCCTCCTTACAGAGTGATTAAAAGGTAAAAAGTTGGTCGTAATATTCCTATTGATTTGATTAATATATTCCAGTGACTAGAGAGAACTGCTGCTTTGCTTTAAAAGAGTTTGAAGCGAGAAATCAAGCCAAAAGGCTGGCTTTCTCCCGTATCTACGAATTAAAATGTTATGAGAAAAGTACAAAATGATAATTTCAATTGTAAGGGCAAAAGGTTGAGCCTATGCGGTTTTAAAGTGCTGTACTGCACAATGAACTGCTCTGGAAAGGTATGCGTATTAGAGTCCACTAAATTCCTCAAGGCTTAACTTTGAGTAAGCATACAATACTAGGTTGTTAGCTGGGTTATACCCTGCTATCTTACGAAATGCCTTTTTTTCCTTGAGGCTCTTGCTAAATCCTCGAATCCAATATATTATTGATTTTATAGAATGGAAAGGCATTTTTTGCAATTTGTTGGATCAGTATTTATTTATTTGTACACACATGTACCAAATTTGTACACACATGTAACCCCCTTCGCAACCAGTTTTGTGCAGTGGTTGACGGGTTTGCCTAGAAACCAGGAGATGGTGAGTTTTAGTCCTGCCTTAAAGGCTGGCTGTGTGATTTTGGTCCAGTCATTCTCTCATAGCCCAACTGGTACAGAATGTGGTTGTGCAGGCAGTTTTTGGGGTCCCTAGGGTGGCATATATTGCACTGCTGTTTTGCGAGCTGCACTGACAGCTGGTTTGCTTCTGAATTGGAATTCAAGATGTTGGTTATCACTTTTAAACTCCTTCATGGTATGGGCCAGGCTATCTGAGCAACCGTCACACTCAATGGATTGGCTCGCCCCAGTCATCCCAGTTTACAGGGCATGCTACATACCCCATCAGTCAAGGAATTTCAGCTGGTAGCATCCAGGAGAGGAGCCTTTTCTGCTGTGGCTATTGCCCTTTGTAATATTATGTGCCCCTGAGATTTGCACCCACCCGTCTGAATTTCCCTAAAAGCCAGTTGGCCTGTGGCCCCAATGGGGGTGCATCACGCTGGAGATGGCTGATGGATTAAGACAAGACCCCACATCTTCCCCGTTTGCATTCTACTCCCTTCCTCCCCATCTTTTTAATTGTAAATTATTGCTATTATTATAAGTATTTATTGCTTCAGTGTTGTATTGGCTTTTAATAAGCTGCCCAGAATTACTTCTGGATGAGATGGGTAGCAAATAAGTCAAATAAAAAATAAACAATACAGATATATAAATATACACACACACGAATCTTTACATTGATTCACTCTGATTGACTTAGTATATTTATCTACATATCCTTTTCACAGCTGAAGATGTTCCAGTAACATTGGTCGAGAACATTAATGCATAACATTACATTAAAGTATGACATCCTCAGCCCATCCCCAGCCCAATGCAGAAGCAGGGTCTACCCAACAGTCCATGTTCTATTTCAGAAGTGAATTGTTGTCACAAGTGTGCTGAGTGGTCAGTGTGCCACAAATCAAGGTAAGTCTTGAAGTGAGGTCCTACACTGCTACTATTGGCCACCTGCTGGCTACTGCAGACATACCCTGTGTGATCAGTGCTAGTTAAATTTCAGGGGCATTCACATTTTAGCAGTGGGAGAATCATAGAGAAAGTGGATGTCTTAGACCTCTTCTCACACCTTGGCCCATCTTTTGATTGGGATGAAGACAGGTATTTCCTATTATTATTGTTGTTGTTATTGTTGTTATTATTATTAATCATTGCACAGTCAGGCAGATGTTCAGACTGGATTTGGCATTTTTGTCTACCTATTGAGTCCTCACCAAGGACCTGGGATAGGCAGATGTGGATGTTTGATGGTATTACAGATATCGTCGCAGGATGAAAGTAGTTCCTAGTAGGGCCGCTTTTTGCAATTGACTAATGGCAAATTTGTCAATGCCGATGGTGTTCAAGTGGTGCTCCAGTTGTTTTGGGATTGCACCCAAGGTACCTGTTACTATTGGTACTACCCTTGCTTGCCTTTGCCACAGTCTTTCTATTTCTGTTTGTAGGTCTTTGTATTTTGTTATCTTCTCCAGTTCTTTCTCGTCTATTCTGATGTCTCCAGGCACTGCCACATCCACTATCCAGATTTTTTTGTCTTTCTTATCGACAACTGTTAGGTCCGAGATGTTATGTTGCAGGTGCTTATCTGTTTGAATTCTGAAGTCCCAGAGCAGTTTAACTTTATCATTTTCTATGACTTTATTATTTATTTATTTATTTATTTATTTATTTAATTAGATTTGTATACCGCCCTTTCCCGAAGGACTCAGGGCGGTTTACAGGGTAATTAAAACAAGAAACACAAAAGTTAAAAACGATTAAAAAAATTACAACAGTCCCTGAAAAAGTAAAAGCCCCCAATTAAAATTATTATTATTATTATTATTATTATTATTATTATTATTATTATTATTATTATTATTATTATTATTATTATCTTTCCTATCAGCCTTGCAAGTAACAAGAACCAGATCTAGAAGTACTACCTCTATCTTTATTGTAAGGTTACATTAACAGAATCTTGCAAGTCTGAAATACAGACCTCCCGTCTCTCACTTTTACTCTCCTGAAAAAGAGGGTGTCCCTTCTAAGGTGTTTTCACCACCCCTCCTCTTTTGGATTTATGAGATTGTTGTCATGGTTGTGGCTCTTCCTCCTGTCTTCCAAGGTCATTCCCACATACCGTTATACTTCTAGAGCAGGGCTCTTCAAACTTGGCCCTTTTATGACTTGTGGACTTCAACTCCCAGAATGCTGACTGAGGAATTCTGGGAGTTGAAGTCCACAAGTCATAAAAGGGCCAAGTTTGAAGAGCCCTGTTCTAGACAGTGCCTCACTTGATGTCGTTCTCCTAATCCTGGTGTGTAACACTCTGTGCTATATTTCTGGCAATTAAAAGGGTTTTTTTAAAAAAAAATAGTTTCTATAATATAATCCCATGGCCATGTAGTATAGCCTTTCTTCAAGAGACAGACTAATCTCGCAAAGGTTAAGCAAACAAGCCTATGGAGCAGTCAGAGACAGCAGAAGATGAGGAGTCTGATCTAGGACCTCCTCCCAGTACTAAGATATGTAGGGTTGAGTGAAGAGAAGAACAGAGTGATGAGCATTTTCACCAGTGACTAGTTGCATCTGCTGGGGATCTATTTTAGAGTCACCACTGGAAAGTAATCCTTTGTTGGAAATAACCACTCCATTTACCAGAATCTCTGTCTATTGTGCCCTGAACTACTGTATTCTGTGTTTTTGACCCCAGATAACTGATGACCTACAATGTTTCTATAATTTCTGTACTCTGTCCTGACAGGCTTTTGCCTGCTACTCAGCACTTTGCTTACTGGGATCTTGTCTGTAAATTTTTAAGGGATTTGGTACTATTGAAGACTGTGAGTGTGTGTTAATACTACATGCCCAGCCTGCCACTGCTATAATTGCTCAACCAAATAAAGCCTTGCACTGTACTCCTTAGTGCAGTGATGGTGAACCTTTTAGAGATCAAGTGCCCAAACTACAACCCAAAACCCACTTATGTTTCATTGGGCGCCGGGTGGGCATGGCCCATTGGGTTGGTGTGGCCCATTGGGTGGGCGTGGCTGCGGTGGTAACGGCAGACTGGGTGGGACTAAAAAGTTTGATCAATCAATTCCAACTTTGAGAGATTTTTTTTGTCCTGCAAGAAGTTGGAATTGATTGATTGATTGAACCTTTTTTTTTGCACATGGCAGCGGAGGCGTAAAGCGAAAAGGTTTTATAAAACCCAGCTGAAGGCCTAGGACTGGGACGACGGTGCGCGTGCCCACAGAGAGGGCTCTGAGTGCCACCTGTGGCACACGTGCCATAGGTTTGCCACCACGGCCTTAGTGTGTGTGCGTATGTCAGGCCTGGGACAGGACAGCTAAATTCTTCATAAACATTTAAAAAGGTAAGGGCTTTCAAAAGCACATTGTTGTTTTTATATTCCTAGCCCCCAGTCAGTGCCTCTTACCTTGGGGCAGGTGTCTTCAAACTTGGCCCTTTTATGACTTGTGGACTTCAATTCCCAGAATTCTTTAGCTAGGCACGCTGGTTGAGGAATTCTGGGAGTTGAAGTTCACAGTTCATCAAAGAGCAAAGTTTGAAGACCCCTGCCTTAGGGATACCATGATTGCCATTTAGTTTTAACTGGACCTTAGCCAAAATTGGTTCCTGTTCTAGTACAGAGAAGGATCTAAACAGTCAGGGATAGATAGCAAGAGTTTATAAAAGTGAACTGCAGACCTCAGTTAGATAGACAAGAAACAAGAATCAAAAGCTGGAAATGTTGTGGACATTTTAATAATCAGATTAAAGATAGACAAATGAGTATCTGAGTTGTGAGTATTGTAGAACAAATATTATTATAACAAATATATAAAGTTAAATAGTTGATATAAAGAATCAATCTAGCCGTTGATGACCTGCAGCATTCCTTTTCACTTGTACCATTGTGACATTACAGTATTGGAAACATTGGGCCAGTTAATTCCTTGAACCTGTGTTGTTACTTGGTTGTTCTGCAAATAAGGCTCTTGGCATTTACTCCTTAAGTTCTTGGTACAGTCTTCTGCCACCCTTAAGGAGATTCAATAAAATTATATTGGGATTTTTGGTTGTGACATTGTGACCTATCTTTTGACAAATGGAAATGAGGAGCCAATTTGGTGTAGTGGTTAGAGACTAGAATTCAGGAGTCTGAGTTTAGTCCCACCTTAAGCTCAAAGCATTCTCTGTGGGCGCGCCAGCCCTTTGGAATCAATTACCGGTTGAGCTCCGGATGGCTCCCGACCTTTGCTCTTTCCGCCGTGATCTGAAAACCTATTTATTTGAACAGGCCGGCCTGGTTTAAAGGTTTGGGGTATTTTTAATTATTTATTGTTAGGGCTTTATTAATTTAATCTTACTTTTAACTTTTGTATGTAATGCTTTTATTGCCCTGTACACCGCCCTGAGTCCTTCGGGAGAAAGGCGGTATAGAAATTCAATTAAATAAAATAAATAAATAGCTGTGTGACCTTGAGCTGGTTATTATCTCAGCCCTAGAAAGGACGCAATGGCAGCCCACTCCAAACTTTTGCCAAGAAAACTGTAGGGACTTGTCCAGGCAGTCACCGGGAATAAACAGTGATTTGAAGGTATAGCAACATCTTTTGACAATATTAAGTATTCTTAAAGTGTTATTTTTATGTGAGTACTGTTTTTAGAAACCAGTAAGGCTAAAAAGTCTCAGGTTTGTTTATAATTTCTCTTCCGTTAAATTTTATAATTTCTTTTTTCTCTTCCAGGTCTGAACCAATAGAATTGAAGACTATACATTTAAAAGTAAACATCTACTGGCTGCGACTAGTTTACATGGATTTGCTATTACTTTGGACTCTAACAGTTCTCAAAATAAGAATGAAGAATCGAGCAAGATGAATATTTCGTCATCATGTATTCAGGCATTAAATATTTTCCTTCTTTTTTGGAAGGCAGTATTGGTCACCTCATGAACTGCTTTAAATATTCCTCCACTTCATCTGTAAGATTTTATAGTCAAACAAAGCAACAAATATTTTTCCTTACAACATGTTTTAGAAATGTAGGCATTGTTCCTTATTCCCAGGGAAGCATTCAGTCATGGAGGTTTTTTTCCTGCAAGGTGAGTTATTTGAATAAATCATTCAGGCCAATAAATATCTTGGCCCTTACACAATAAAAGACTGCCTTTTTCCTTGTGTTAGTGACTCACTAAAGTTATTAAGGCAAAAAATAAATTTTCAAATATGCTTATAAGGGCATGATACTTACTTTTTGGGCTTCTGTTCTGTATTCAGTTGTAATTGGACAATGAGATGGACAACACACAAATTTAACAAATAATTTAAAAATTAGGTTCTGCTATTCCAGCTCTGTTTAAAAAACTGTTTATTCACTGGAAATTCAATGACAGACTACAGTTCAATAGAATAAAGATATTTTCCATTTCTGCCAAAGAATTTCTAAATTATGTAGTCAGAAATTTAATTCAAATAGCAACATTTTGTGTTGATAGAATGAAAATGTTGAAGTAAGAACTGGGGGAATATCAAAAGGAATCTCTATAAAGTTTCCATCTTCTATGGAGTTTATAGAAATAAAAAGCATGGAACTAAGTGGGACTAATCCAATTTAAATGTTATATTAGATCAGGAAGACTGACAATAGGAACTAGGAGGATGAATGTGTATTGGAAATATTCGCCACCTTAAATTATTTGTAACAATAATAACAGTGGGATACAGACAAATAAATAAAATACAGTAGCATTGCTATTACTAAACAATTGCTTAACATTGCTGAGATCTTTTCAGCTATACAGTAGTTTATATAACTTTTTGCCATAATTTCTTTACATTTTTAATTTAGAATTTATTATGTTGTTTAATGAAGATAGATTAAGTCTTACCATTTGGCAGTGTATCAGAAGAATAGAAGAATAGATAAAGCTCTTTGCAGATTATAACATGCATTACTATTGTAGCATGTGCAAATGATGTTATCATACACATTAAGTTTACTTTAGAATATTTCAACCCAATTGATTGGTCCTTAAATTTGTATACCAGTATTAAAATATTATAAATTGTCCATAGATCAAAGGTTCCATATCATTTTTAATGGACAGAGTTCCTTGCCATGAGGAAACAAATTGAGTACTGTTCATATTTAGCTCTCATATTGTGTGATTGTGTGGAAAAATGGAGAAAGTCTTTAATTTTAGGAACAAAATAAACATTGATTTTGCTAATACAATTCATATTCACATTCTTACATTATCAATAGCACTCAGTAGTAGCTCTGGACAGCATTGAGATCATAGGAAGAGAATGATTAATTCTTTCAGAATTAGGAAAGGGTAGAACACCTCTCCAAATCTGCCGTTTGCAATTGAAAGGAAGTTGTCATCTTACTGATAAAAGAAGACCCATTCAATTTAAAAAATATTCCTATAGCTTTCCAACCTATTTGATTATTAACTAAATTTTCTGGAACAGGATATACAAAATTAAAGGATGTCTTAGTTGGCGTATAATTTCAGATTTTGTACCGTAAAATAAATCCTGCTTTTTAACATTTAGCATTTTATATCTTTTACTAGGATCTTCTGAAATCAGAGCAAAAGAACTGGAGAGTTTGTTCAGCAAACTACACAGATTTGAGAGAGAGAATTAAACAAAAATTGGAAAAACACTATGACAGTCATTCATTAGGATTAAATAGCCTGATGGTAAGTATTATAAAAGTTGCTAATTTGTTTATGTTACTGATTCAAATAATATTTTGAAGACAGTTTAAAGAGATGTCCCTATGATAATGCTTGTCTTGTTAGTGTCTGCATTTACCTAGCTTCTTTAAACCTTCAATGTTATTTATGTGCATTACATCTATATTATCCTTACCAAAAATCTATAACATATTATTATTAACCCAATTCTACACATTGAGAGACTGAAGGAGAATAATTTGCATTGATCTTTTTACCAAGTGCATTGGAAAAATGAAATTGAGATTTAATACATTTCTTCAAACCAGGATTTAAAACCAATGTGACAAAGTTTTTTTTCATCAAAATAAAACAATTTTGTGATGTGTCCATCATGATTATCCTAGAGTTTGAATATCCACTTATATTTATTGAAGTTTAATGGCTTGCATTTCATTAGGAGGTAATTTTTTTTGCCTGTTTGGTTTTTAAGACATTTCATGATTATGCTGTACATTTGTATTCCATTTGTTTCAGCCAAGTTCTGAATATACTGTATGAAGAGCAAATGTGATACTTATTGGTTGACTGTGAGCCAGTTTTGTGCTCTCAACACAATCTTTATGTATGATAATTCTTGTACGGAAAAATGGGAGGAAGGACCTAGAGCAGACATGTCAAACACAAGGCCCGGGGGCCGGATTCGGCCCGTGAAGTGGTTTCATGTGGCCCGCGAAGCCATCCTGGAAACAGTGAGGGAACGGCCCCCACTACCTTGGCCCTGGCCCAGAGACCCTCCTCCTGCCAGAGACCCTCAGATCTGTCCCACTCCTGCCCAGGCCCCCAGAGGCACCCTTGAGGCGAACGATGTAGAGCTGGCCACGCCCACCCAGTAGGTCATACACACTCTAGCCATGCCCACCCTGGCCACACCCACCCGGCCCCCTGAGGGCAACCGCAGTGCTGATGCGGCCCTCAATGAAATTGAGTTTGACACCCCTGACCTAGAGCTTCTGAGTGAACAAGTTATAAATCTAATAAATAATATGGAAGCTTGCATTATATTTATATATGAAGGAATCTCAGAGTTAATTATACCAAGAATATAGAAATATTTGGAAACAATTTGGATGATCTTGGAAAATTAACCAGAGTAAGATGTACCCATACCTTGAAACACTGGGTTTGTTGCATAGCTGATAATTAAAAACGAACTCCAGAAGAAGGCAATGGCAAACAGCTTTCATATTTTTGCCAAGGAAGTCACATAACTGTGTCCATGATATTGTTAGGAATCAAGCTTAGCTTAATCAAAATAGTATATATAAATGGTCCTGGACTTTATCTCACTCTCTAAGAGCTGAGAAGTGTTTAAGCGTAAATGTATTAGTAGCAGCTAGATATATGTATTAGTTCCTACAGTAAAATAAATGTTTTAGATGGGAGAAATACTATATTCCAGTGTCAAGTTCATCCACTGGCAGGGATAAGAGAAGCAAATGAAATACATTTGATAGTTGGATACAAATCAAACAAATAATGGTCATGTTATATATGTTTCAATGGGTACAAAGTGAGGTGATGCCTGTGTACATCTGTGTATGCCTTAAGTCAGGGCGCCTAGGATAATAGACAATAGAGTGGATTTGATTAACACTCTGCAACTCTAGTTGCTTACCAACCATTCATTCAATGGTCAGTTGAAATTACAGTAGCCTGCAGTCTTCAAAGTTGTGGCCATTGCAGTGTCCCAGTAATCGTATGACTTGATCAACCATTGCACATTTATGACAGTCACAGTGTCCTACAGTGATGAGATCACCATTTGCGAACTAGACAACCAGCTTCCAACAAACAAGTCAATGGAGGTCGCCACTTGCGTTCATGTGATGTTACACTTAACAACCGCAGGCATATGATATGATGGCTCCATCACATAACATTTAACTTTAGGATCACATCATTTAGTGATGGAATTTCCTGTGCCAATTGCAGTCAGTTGGGGACTACCTGTATTACCATAAAAAATATTACTGAATGAAGACAGATGAAAAGGCTAATGATGGAATTTCCTGTGCCAATTGCAGTCAGTTGGGGACTACCTGTATTACCATAAAAATTATCACTGAATTGAGAGAGATTAAAAGGCTATTGATTGAAATGTGATGATAGTGGAATAAAAATCAAGTGTTCTGAATGGTATAAACCAGTATGTCCAAACTTTGGCCTCTTTGAGATGGATAGACTTCAACTTCCAGAATGCTGATGGGGTAATTCTAGGAGTTGAGGTCCACCCATCTCAAAGTGGTCATGGTTGAGAATCAGTGGTATAAACAAAGACTTTCTTTGAGTTACTATATCTTTACAGCAGCTTTCTTCAAATCATATGAAGAAAGGTTAAGGGAACTATGTGTATGTAGCCTAACAAAGAGAGTAATTAGGGGTGACATGATAGCTGTCATGCGGTACATGAGGGGCTGCCACAGAGAGGTGGGGATCAATTTATTTTCCAAAACTCCTGAGGGCAGGATAAGAAGCAATGAGTGGAAGCTTATTAAAGAGGCATCCAACCTGAAACTAAGGAGAAACTTAGTGACAGTGAGAACAATTAATAGAACAGCTTACACACACACACACAATTAATGGAACAGCTTACACACACACACACACACACACACACACACACACACACACCCCAGAACATCACCTCACTGGACGTTTTCAAGAAAGTATTGGACAACCAATTGTCAGGGATGATATAAGATCTCCCATGGGCAGGTGGTTGGACTAGAAGACTTCTAAGGTCCCTTCCAGCCCTATGATTCTATGACTCTAATACTACATCTCCCAGAATACTTACCTAGCAGTAAATGAGGATTCTGAGACTTGTAGTCCTAGTACATCTGGAAGACAGCTTGGAGAGAAGTGCTAAATTTTATAGTTTTTATATTACATGAGGAATATGAAGGAGCATATTTTTCTTTTAATTCCATGGATCTCAAAAAAGCTCAGTTTATTGTACAGGAATCTGACAAAACGTAGTTACAGATAATGACATAATTCTACATTCTTTGTAATGGATCCATCTTTATGTTAATGTTAAACAGATAAAGTTTGGAGACTATATTTACTTTGAAGAAAATGGCTGCATATTTCGTTCAAAGCTAGGAGAAGTAGGTACGATTATTATATTACTAAATTTAATTTTTTTAGTCTCTACATATGTAACTTTAATAAATTAAAGTAAACTTTCAATGAGGTCTTATTAAAACAGTGTGTTACACTAGGCAGGAAAAAGTATATGTTAGGGTTAGGGTTATATGTTCTTAGCAAAATCGGTTAGAATCATAACCAGTCAGAGAAAAGCTTGAGCAGGAGGCCACGTGTCTTAGGTCTCATAGTACAAGATGTAAGAACTTGCATTTGGGCATTAGTTATTTTATTTTAAAATTATGTTTCATTCAGAATTTATGTAAGTAACTTGAGCCTTTGTGAATCTCAGAGAGGACAGCTGGACACTTAAACCAATTCGATTAAGGAATCAAACTCCATTTGCAAAGGAATGTTTTTAAGGGGTAAATTTCACTCAAAGTAGTTTTTTAAAAGTAAACATAAATGTCCTTGGAATTCTGTCTTTTAGGTTTGTAATTTTATTTAGCAATAAACTATAGGAGATCCCTTTAAAACATTATAGAACAATATTTTGCAACTTTTAAGATGTGTGCACTTCAACTCCCAGAATTCCTTAGCCAGCCAGTCATAGAAGCATATACCATATATATACACATACATATGTGGTCATTTTATTTTTTTAAAAAAATAAAGAACATGGGACAAAATGTACTTAAAATAACCTATTGATTTTGTGTTATATTTTTAAAAAGTGGTGCCATATCTCTTCCATAACTTTGCCAATATATTTGGATGTGATTAGGGAGTAAAATACATTCAAACTTAGTTTCTTTGTTTTCATTTTTTGCACAAAATTTAAGGTACAATTTTTGAAATAAAAAGTATATGCCCACAGTCTTGCCGGTTTCACTGTAATTAAGGTCCATCTATCCATCAATCAGTTGATTAATTTGAAAAAATTGATGTGGTTCCTAAAAATCAATACCTTCTTGGCACTCAATCAATCAGTCGACATCCATTAAAGCAGTGACAATTAAATTAGTCACAAATTCATACCACTGAATTTGATTAACTTTAGCACAATCAAGGCCTCTATATACAAGATTAATCCCAAAACTTTATAAACAAATTCAGCTGTATATCAAAACAACAGATGTTTCTTTGCATTAATTCTCCCATTTTAACATTACTGTTTTATATATTGTAGATGAAGAGAACTACGAAGCATTACTTAGCACAGAAGCTCTACCTTTTGAAAATTCTTTTATTCAGCAAATCCGAATTTCCCCAGATCATGGATATATGGCTACTGGAATTAAAAGTGCAAGCTCTGAAGAATGTGCTTGTATTATTGTGAAACTACATCCAATATCAAAAGTGGAATGTATTATCCCAAATGCATTTAGTTTTGGTAAGCATTTAGTAAAAAGGAAATGGGCATCCTGGTGAAAGTATCTTAGGCACATGGGTAAATAACCTGGAAGTCATGTGGAAGTGCTGAATCAAGTCTTTCAGAGGTAGTTATTGCCTAAACTTCTTGGAGTAGCCTTTGTATTATAATCTTGTCAAGTGATTTGCATAACCCTAGAATAAATCTGTTATGCTAGACCAGGAGTAGGCAACCTTGGTTCTTTTATGACTCGTGGACTTCAACTTCCAGAATTCCTGAGCCGGCTGGCTCAGGAATTCTGGGAGTTGAAGTCCATGAGTCATAAAAGAACCAAGGTTACCTACCCCCTGTGCTAGACTAATGCAGCCTTCATAAACCTGGTTCCTTGCATATGTGTAAGTCTCTAATTTTCATACTTCGCAACAAATTAATGATGACTGTTACAATATATGAAATCAACTTGGATGTGGTTTCATAATTTTTAGATTTGCCAAATACCCTGAAGTTGGGACGGAGTGGAGTATAAGATAGGGCAAATGGGGAAAAAAGTACAGTATCCCAGTGCAAGTTCCACACTTTTTATACATGTATCTTTGATTTCAGAATACGTAAGAGCAGGAGCTTGTGTCACAAAGCTCATTTCCTTATTCTCATGAAACTCAGATTCTGCAGATATTTCTAAATCTGAATATGTATAATCCTATACCAAACAGCCCCCTATTTCACGGGACGCGGTGGCTCAGTGGGTTAGGACGCTGAGCTTGTAGATCAGATGGTCGGCAGTTTGGCGGGTCGAATCCCGAGTGCCGCGTAGCAGAGTGAGCGCCTGTTACTCGTCCCAGCTTCTGCCAACCTAGCAGTTCGAAAGCACGTGAACTTGCAAGTAGAAAAATAGGGACCACTACGGTGGGAAGGTAACAGCGTTCCGTGCGCCTTTGGCATCTAGTCATACCGGCCACATGACCACGGAGACGTCCTCGGACAAGCGCTGGCTCTTCGGCTATGAAACGGAGATGAGCACCGGCCCCTAGAGTCGGAAACGACTAGCACGCATGTGCGGGGGAACCTTTACCTTTACCTTTAATGACTCATTCCCCATAATAAAACTCACACTTTGGTTTTGTGTTGAAATTAAGAGCAGCTGAAATTTTCTTCTTCCAAACAATGGAAACAAATTAAAGTTGGTTAAAATGGCATTTTTCAAAGGATATTGGCATTTCTATTTGCTAAGGTATTAAGTATTCCTGTAAAAAATACCAAAAGGCCAGTACAGAAGGGTGTTCAAGCAGAGTAAACTTCTAGTGTAAATATAATAAAACATACCTTTCACATACGTTCACACACACTTTGGAATTTTTTGTGCTTTTTTGTATTCTGCCTGTCGGGAATTCAAGGAACTGTATATAATACTCTCCAGTTTTGTGCTATTAATAACAAACCTGTGAATTGGGTTGGACAGAAATGTAGTAACTGGCATAATTTCATCTACTGAATTTCCATGGCTGAGTGAAAACTTAAATCTTGATCTTCCTAATCCTAATCCAACATTCAAATTGTCTTATTATTTGGATTTCAGTCCACTTCATTAAATATTGAATATGTTGTCCTAAACTGAAACATATATACATATTAGGAAGGACATTTTAAAGAGAAATCATATGCAAAAACTACAAGCAGTAACAATTATTGTAACGCTTAAATGTGGGGGAAAGCTTTGTGGCAGTTAGTACTAGAGATATCACAGATGTTAATAGGCCATCAGAATAATGGAATTCATACAACTCTAAGCTGCAATGAATGTGCTAGATATTGGGCATCTTTTTTTTATTTTCACAGTGGTAAAATACTGTTGTTGGGGCACTAGAAGAAATAGAAAGACTGACAGTTGCAGTCCAGAAAGAAATGCATCCTGCACAGTGGTACTGCACACTGATTCTGCAGGATTTTTTTTAAAAAAACTGCATTAATCTTATTGTTTTTCATCTTAAATTTAATCTTAATCAGTGGTTAACTCTAGAATTGTGCATGCATGTAATTTTTCACACGTTCATTTCCAATTTATTATTTTATATTGGATTTATTAAATACAATAGCCTTATGGTTCCTAATCATATCTTATGTTAGCAAAAAGTAAACTTTCTTTTTTGTCTAGAATGGGCTACACATGACATTCTGTTCTATACCATCCAAAAGAATCTTCAGTGTCATACTGTATACTTGTCTGATTTTAATAAAAAGCATTCTGGACTGGTGTATACAGAAAGTGATGCAAGGTAAGTCAGATATAGTTAACTGCTTTCTCCATGTATAATTCTGTATGAAATTTGAAAAAAAAAACCTGCTATTTTTTGATAATAGTCAAAAGAAAACTGACTAGAAAAGTTTTATGCAGCAACTCAGTGAATACAAAAATTTCTCACTGAAGGGAAAATTCCCTGACTTACACCTTTATAATACATTATTCACATACGGAATAGTTGTGAAACAGCACCAATATTGCAAAGAGAACAGGAAAAATTTATTTGTTAATGTAGTCAGAAATCCTTGATCTATTCCCTAACTATAATGGTCATATTTTGCTTTGAAGTAACAGTCAGGAGAGCAGAAGGGAATTATTTGGTTTATCCCAAAGCTATTGCCCATTTTGTCTTTTGTGGCAAATTCATTAGTGCAACAATAGAAAAATCTAGGTTACATTGCTGCCACATGCTCCATTTAAAAAGCATTGTGGACTGATGCTAATATAGTTGAGTGTATCAGTTGGATTTGCTTGGTAAGAATGTGTTGAAATTCAGGTATATAAAGCATACATAATATAATAACAATAATAAAAACAACATTGAAGGAAAATGTGATAACAACTTGACATGGGCATGACTTAAGATGGGAACCATCAAGAAAGAAACGGAAGGCTTAATACTGGCTGCTTAAGAACAAGCACTACAAACAAATGCCATGAAAGCGAACATACAAAAATCTACCCAGCAATCCAAATTGCTGACTTTACAATGACAAAGTTGAAACTGTTTCACATTTAATATGTGAGTGCAGCAAAAACACGCAAACTGATTACAAAGCTAGACATGACCGAGTTGCTAAACTAATCCACTGGCCACTGTGTAAAAATACGACTTGCCTGTGTCCGAAAAGTCATGGGAACATAGGGTAGAAAAAGTTGTCGAGAATGAGAGGGTAAAGATCTTGTGGGACTTCCGAATACAGACAGATCGCCATTTGGAACACAACACGCCAGATATCGTAGTCGTAGAGAACCGAAACGTACAGTTGATTGATATCGCTGTACCAGGAGATGCCAGAGTCAAAAAAGAAATGGAAAGAATTACAAAATACCACGACCTGGTCATCGAAACTGCCTGATTATGGGTGAAATGTGTAACGGTGATACCCATTGTCATCGTAGCACTGGGAACTATGTCCAAAAACTTTGCAAAATACATCAAGCAATTTCAGCTTCCAGCAATAACTCCAGCAAAGCTACAAAAAACTGTGCTACTCGGAACATCTTACATTTTAAGGCAGGGGTTTCAAACTGCCGGCCCGCGAGCCAAATGCATCATAGCAAAACCGCGCCCACCCCATTGCCGGCAATGGCAAAAAAAGTCGCAATATATCACGACACGTCACATGACGTTGCAAGTTTGACACCCCTGTTTTAAGGAGATACCTGGTTGATACCTAGGATGCTGGCAGCAACCCATGTCAACCATTAGTGCCAGTCAATTTGAACGTTCAGTTGACAGGTTCATGTTTAATGAATAAAAGTTTTATAATAATATAACAACAACAATAATATAATAACAAAAACATATTCATGTATTTAAATAATAAAACTGGTATGATGGATTAGTCTGAAACCCATTTCTAGCTAAATAATCTTCGGGTCAATTTGTTCAAGTGGCTGAGCGTATGAAGTAGCCTAGCTTCTTTTCTGTGCCAGCTTAGGTGCCTGGTTCCCAGTGTTATGTAGTAATATAATTAGCTGTTTGTGGCTTATTGAGATAGGAATCCAGCCAACTCTGTCTTAGTGAACAAATCATAATTAAGCAAACTATGGTTTAAACACAATGTGAGGTAATTCCAAAGCAATAGATTTTTAAAAGGTTAGTTCATTAATTGGGACTTGAAATAGAATCAGGCTATTTTTAAAAACGATGCCTCATTTTTCCCTGTTAAATACAAAAAAAAACCCTGTAGCTTACGTTTATCAGGATTAAAAACATGATTAGAGGGCAGAAAGGGGCATTTCAGATCCTTCCTTCCCTCAGATTAAATCATTTCAGTACAACCACTGTAATTCTTAAGATTAGGAGTGCTAGCAGTTCTATACGCTATCTGGCTGTGCCCTATTACAGAATTCTTTAAAGCATCCCTTCTCCACAATTTGCTTTCATCCTTCTTGAGGAACACTTAAACAATTGTGCATCCTGCCTCATGCATGAAGGCAAACCTTGGTTCTTACTAAATTTTGAGCTGCTCCAAAACAAGGATCCCAAAGATGCTTTTTCACGAGGCAACTGGACTTCCTTGTTTTTCTTTGAAGACGTTTCACGAAGCGCGAAACGTCTTCAAAGAAAAACAAGAAATTCCAGTTGCCTCGTGAAAAAGCATCTGGGATAACTATGACCTGGATGACTGAGAATCTCCATAGACATTGCCTGATAAAGGAGAATATTTGTAGCTCAGGGTTAAATATGAGGGGTTCTTGGTGCTCACTGAGCTTGGTTGTTTTCCTGCAAGTATTTCATTACCCAAACCAGATAACATTATCAGCATTGATTATGTTACTTAGTTTGCATATTGAAACATGCAAGAAAAAATAACTCAGAGAACACCAAGGACCTCTCACTAGTTGAAGTTACTTGTGTTGCCCTTTGTTGAAGGGCAACATCTCAAAACAGGCTGAAGTTCATGTATTATCTTAAGCAAGGAAGTGTTTTGTTGTATTTTAATTGAATATTTGTGGCCCGGGCATAAGCCACCCAAAGAATTATGACATCATAACATGTTATTTTATTTTATTGTCTCTGTGTTGTTTGTTTGAAGGTACTTTGTGGATCTCTACCGCACAAAGGATAAACATTTTATTACTATAAATAGTAATAGCAAGACCACCTCTGAAGTATGGTTGGTAGATTGTCATCGCCCTTTTAAATCTCCTGTTCTTGTGCAAAAACGAACCAAAAATATCATTTATCATGTTGAGCATCGAAACAATGATCTATATATTCTTACTACATATGGAAACCCTGTGGTGTACAAGGTATGGGAACTAGAAAGCTTGGCCCAGATAATTATATATTTTAATAATTTATTTTCAGCTCAAATCAGTTCATTGCTGATCCAGTGCAGGTTAGATAGATGTTTTACAGTTATCTAAGACTGGCCCAGAGACACTCATCTAGCTTCCATGTCTAACGGAATCTATGTATAACCATTCCTAGTCCAACAACAATCACCACACCACATTGGCTCCTTTCTTTTAATTTCCGAGGAGGGAAAAAACCCCTGTGGTTGGTTTCATAGTCAAACCTTGCATATAATATTCATGTTTCCTATATATGCTTTTAAAATGCACCCAATTATCGCATTGCATTTGTAAGATCATTTTATTTAAATTCTTCATAAAAAACAGAAACTTTGAGATATATATGGTTTGGGTAAATCTATCAAAGTAACCATTACATTTGTTTTTACTGTATAGCTTGTTTCTAAAACAAAAGTTCTATCATTTCTCTCCATAATGCTCATATCCATATGACCTCCATTTCATCTTTTTATTATCTTTCCTGCTGAGATGTGCAGGAGCTTTTGAAAATACCAAAAAACTATGGAAAAGAAATATAGCATTGCTTAGCTGGATATTTTTTTTATTGCTGACTGGTACTTAAGCCAACTTTGAAAAATATGTATTACTGTGCTGGTTATTTTATTCCTCAAAATTTACCAAGCATAGACATACACCTACTAAGAAGATGGTATAAAAGAGAGCAAAAATATGAAAATTACTTATCTTATTTCCTTATTTTCTAAGCTAAGGTAGCTCCTTCTCCAGAATATCCTAAACTATCCAAGCTGGTAATAAACTAATTATTCAAGTTATTGAATGCTTATGGAAGCATTTTCTTACAGGAAAATTGAAATTTGATTGAAAATGCTTAAATGTTGGAAATTTTCATTTTTTCATATATGTATGCAGACTCTTCTTTGTTTTACAGCTGATGAAAGCTCCAGTTGGTTCATCTAGTTTGGAGAATTGGAAGCCCATTTACATAGTACATGAAAATGCCAAATTAATCGACTTAGATATGTTCAGAGATCACTGCATTATCTTTCTGAAACTCGGTGGTGAGCTCTATTTGGATATTATTTCTCTTGTAACAAATACAGTTGAAAATGTTAAGGTAAATATTTAAATTACTACATGTATTACTTTTAATAGTAATAATTTTCAAAATGAATTCTTTTGTTAACTTCAGGGTAAGATAAATAGTACTTATCCAAACGTTTTCAGAGAAGAAGGATTTTAATAAAAATAAATTGTGTCCTTTACATATGCTGCTAATTAGAGGGCGCTGATTCATAGAGTAAGGCAGTTATCCCACATTGCATTTTTAAACATTAAGTATCTAACTTCTGAAATTAGAACTGTCATAACCTTCACCACAGGATACTTTGGGAACTAACCTATTGGTGTTTTGGATGGGGGGTAGACATAGTAGGATGAGGATATTTGTGCCATTAATATGGTTATTATTTTCTTCATGCTTTTCCCTGGCTTGGATCATGTACCCAACTACCATTAGACTATCAACATCATGATTGTTGAGTAGCAGTGAAGATTCCAAGCATGCTTTGAGGATCGTTATAAGTACGGCTAAATTATCTACAGTTTCTGCAGTTATCTTTTGTCAGAATATTTTGCTACTTGAGCAAAAAATATCACATTTCCTCAGCACCAGTCCTAAAGAATAGCTACTGTGCAAAATGGCACTATACCATCAGCTTCCCTAGTTCCATAGAATCTGATGTAGTGATGGCATAAAAACCATGTCCATATCCTTATCAAATCCACAGCATATTTTATGTTAGTTCATTCCTACTTGCCGACACAGAGCAAGCAAATTGTGGCTTGCAACTTTGACAATTGACAGTCTTAGTTAACAGACCTATTTCTCAATTATCATTTTGAGAAATTAATCTTACCCAATACTCATCAAATTTTACAGCAAAAACAAAATAAATAATTGTATATTATACATACATTAAACATGATAAAACATTGGTGGGCTTCGATTTATAAAAATTTTACTCAATAAATTGTAGACATTTTGCATACAATTATAGACAAATCATGAAAAAAACATTTTAATTAACAAAGCATTTTGCTAACACCTGGATCAATTAAAATTCATTGTATTTCTTTGTCTAGACTCTAGAGCATCATCTTACCTAGCCAGGTTTTCTGTAACTTTAAACATCAAAGGGCTCTTTTGAAAACACAGGTTAACTCCTGCCTTACTATTCAATTATCTGCAAATATTTTAAATTTCACTTAGCATGATTGCAATAAGATGGTAAACTTATACACTCTCTACTTTGCTAATTGTAGCAGTCAAGTTAAATATAGTGCCCATTTTATAAGGTTTTTTTTTAGTCTTTTTAGATTGATCCTCTTCAGGTTTTAATCAATTACACAGAGTGCAGTTTTTCTGTGTAAAGCTTTTTGACTCTGACTGCCTCAATTTCCAAAAGCCTTTATCAACCCAGTAACCAGAACTTCTTAAAAGAAAGTAAGCAGTGGGTAAGAGACCCTGCTGCTCTCAGAGAATGAATCTTGATTCCTTTCATTTCTAGGAGTGTTAAGTCTTAAAACATAATAGCCCTGAGTTTCCGAATATAGCTGTGCCAAAAAAATAATTTTGTTCTTCACAATGGCTAACGCTGGGAACAGAGTCAGAGGCAAGGATTGTAAGTGGCTGAGCACCCCAAAGCCAATGCAAGGCCTCAGTGCAATAACAGACACTGACTTGGCTGGGTTTCAAGTTGGATAGAGTGAACGAGCAGACAGAAGGGCAGGAAGAAAGATTTTTTAAAACTTTATGATAACCCAGAAGAGTGCAAGGAGAAATCTTGCAAGAGATGAATCGTGCATTTTAAATACATTTTTGGTGCCCAAATATCAGATTTTAGTGACATTGCCTAATATTTTGTCACCTCTGATTATTTCAGACTTGTATTTTTAATTCCATTTGCATGGTTTATTTGAATGTCATTAAGCAGCTTTTAGGGAAAAATCATTGAATTGCTGCCCTTGTTATAGTGGAGTTCTGCCATCAACCCAACTTTTTTTCTGGGGCAAGTGAAGCACCTCTTGGCCAGTAAGACGTTCTGTTATCGGGCTGGAAACTATAGCATGTAGTTCAACAACAACAAAAATCCAAAGATTAGGGAAATATTCATAATTTCTATTGTTTTCTAGCTACCTGCTTGGGCCTGTTCACTAGAATTGGAACCTAATTCTGACTCTAGTGCCAACACTTGCTATTTTTGGCTCATGTCTCCTCTTCAGCCTCCAGTTCGTTTTGCATATTCATTGATGGAAAAGAGCCTTATTGAATTTACTGAGCAAGAAGTACCAATTACAGCATATTGTAAAACTGTACGTCTAGAAGCTAAGAGCAAGGTAAGCTCTTGTCTTCTTAGCCTCTTGTAAACAGGATTTGGAAGGAATTTTTTTTAGAAAATATCCCTACTAGATGCCCTAATCAGTAGAGCTATTGCTATTTCTCTGTTGTCTGAAATGTTAATGTTTCTTTTGTAAGACCTACAATTTAAGAGACATGAAGGCAAAGTTGTTCTGCTTTTTCCCAATAACCCTTACTTGAAATGAAACGGCCTTGTTTTCTGTGCTGTCAGGAGAAAAATTCCCCCAAATAAAGCAAGGGTTAACATATACAAATCTTAATCTGTATGATAATAATTTCCCACTGAATCTCTCCATGAGTTTTTATGAAATAAGAAAAATAATGGTGCAGTCTGTTATATTTTTCAGTCATATAGTAGAGACTTCCTAGCAGACATTTACGTTTTTTATTTTTGCTGTTACGTTTAGTGTGAAGAATGTAACGCCGTTCAGATCACAATGCAGAAGGTGCAGGAGGAATGTGCTCCTTTCATGTTTTATAAACTTCTCACGAGTTGCACTTAAAGAGGTTTATATTCTATATTGGTAAACAAATCCTGTAGCAATCCCAAGTTTCTTTTTATTTTCTGAGAGTTTTGTACAAAATGTCAAAGAATGCTAGGGTAAATGAAATATGTCAAATATATCAGTTGAAATTTTCTTTTGATTTTATAATTTGCAAATGTCTAAATATGCTCCTCATTCGCAGGATGAAACTTGGGTGCCAATTACAGTTTTTTATAAAAACAATTCTACACAGCTGCACAAGATGCCACTTTTGGTTCATGTCTATGGAGCTTATGGAATAGATTTGAACATGACATTTAAAGCAGAGAATCTAATGTTAATCAAGGATGGCTGGATATTAGCTTTTTGTCATGTTAGGTAAGTCTGTAATATTATAAAACTGATTTGCTCGTTAATATTTCACTGTTAATATCTTTGTGCTTTCTCCTTCAGCCACAACACTTTTTACTCCATTCACATTTTTTTCCATAAATGTTTTTGCCAGTTATTTGTAGTGTACATTGTTGCTGATAATTTCAGGTATACTATTTGCTAATAATGTAATATTCTTTGTATGAATTCTAACTTCATCAGAACACAGTTTAGTTCTATGGTTTAGTACCATGTTTAAAAGTTTTTTTATATCTGTCATTCAATTCTTAGCATGTCTTTAATTTCTATTATATTGTATGTTAAATTATATTATTATGTTGTACATTCGCAGCAATAATTTATATTCAGCTAAGCACAGAAATTATAAAGGATATATTTGCTATCCTTTACATACTATTTAAATAACAAGTATAACAAGTAAATTCTATTTTTACCTTCTCTACTTTTTACTGAAAAAAATTATACTGTCCCAGTGGTTAGTATCATGTAGTAAACTTTCAGCTATTTTACTTGATTCTAAATAGTTCAACTGAAGGAAAATAATTCCAAACCAAATGTTATCCACATGTATTTTAAAATTTAAAAACTACATAATGTTTTAACAAAACATTTTCATATTAGCATGCTTAGAATATTTCAGAATGCCTAATCCTTAATCCAATTTAAAAGAAATACTAGAATGTAATAATTTTAATGTATTAAAAACAAGAATATCTATGCCTTGCCCTAAAACTGTACTTTGAAATTTAAATAGTTTTTTTTAAATAAAATTATGTATGTGCTTTTAAAATATTGAATGTATTCACTCCTTTAAACACTTTTATCCATATGTTATTGGTGGTTTACTCTATTTTATAACTGATCATGCATATCACCAAAAATATATCAGCACCTTTGAATCCAGCTTGGAGAAATCCCAAAACACGATCTGTTAATATTGCAGTCACAAAGTTATGTATAGAAGACCCAATAAGCATGAGAATTTGCACTGAGCAAAGGGGAAAAGCTGTATAAAATTCCACCGGGCACATTTACATTTCTGGTTCTACTTAATATCTAATAGTTCTTCATGTTTTTCATGTTCTCTTGAGTTTGTGCATTACTTAAACAGTTGCAACCAGCCTGCCATCCATTGAAGACCTGTATACTGCATGAACCAAAAAGAGGCTGAGAAAATATCAAAAAAACCCTTCACATCCTGGACATAAACTATTTCAATTTCTTCCTTCAGGATGTTGCTCTAGGGCACAGGTCTGCAACCCGCGGCTCCGGAGCCGCATGCCAAAACAACTAGACACAAATTTAGTTTTTACCCCCATGTCAGAACTCTGCTAAACACCATACCTGAAGATATTTATCCCTGTAGTAGGGCTCTATTGCTATTATCTTTCTCATTTTCTCATCTTTCTCATCTTCTTATCTTTCCTATTATCTTCTCCTTATGATTGATCACGTTGTTTATATCTTATGATTTATGATCTGTGCTTATCACTTTATTGTTTGTATGTACACTGAGAGCTTATGCATCAGAGATAAATTCCTTCTGTGTTCAATCACACTTGGCCAGTAAAAAATATTCTGTTCAATAAAGAATATTCTACTTGCTTATTATTTCATACTTCTTTCTGTAATGTTGTTTATCACAAAAAGGAGCAGTGTGATGACTTTGTTTGCAAGAGCGTGTGTTCTCCACCATCAGCAATATGTTGAGAATTGCAAGATCCATGGCTTTTTTGGTACTGATACCAAGGGATATAATTTCTTAATCCAAGAGAAAATCAAAAACAGTTGCTGTGTTGTCCTCCATTTGCGGAAACAAAAGAGTGCAAGCCAGCCTGATTATTATTCTTTTAGCTTAATGTTTTTTAAAAAAAATATTAACACCTAAAACAGGCATTTCTGATCAAATCATATATGTATTTAATATTCTTGGATATTAGGATGAGAATAAAATGCCTCAGATTTTTTGTTGTTGTTACTCTTGTTTTAATTGTCAGGGGTGGAGGAGAATTAGGCTTGAGATGGCATAAAGATGGCTGTATGATGAAAAAACATAATGGTATCCAAGACCTCCAGGCCTGCATCAAGTTATTACATGAACTTGGATATTCTCAGCCTATGCAAACAGCCTTAATGAGCACAAGTGCTGGAGGAGTTCTCGCAGGGGCCATCTGCAATATTGCACCTAATCTTATCAGAGCTGTGGTTTTACAGGTAAGATAACTAATATTTGATTTAAGTCTACTAGAGTGCTTTTTTTCCAGGTTAATATTCAAAGATTTTTTTCAATAAACTATTGAAGTATAAATAAATACAATAAAGTATAAATCATAGTGATAACAGAACAATCTCTGACATCAGGAATACCTGTAAAAATGTCTCTTCTACTATTTTAAGTGATAGATAAGCCGTACCAAGGGGCGGGAACACCCAAGTACATGTGTCTAGTGCTGTTTAAAATTAAAATTAATAGCTTAAATTGTATCTGAAAAGTAATTAAAAATCTGCAGATTTTTCATTATAGACATAATATTGTATCAAAATATCCATTGTAATATAGTGGTCCACTCTTTTCCAATCTGGTTGCTGCAATTATTATTATTATTAAGGTTCATCGCACATTCAGCCAGATGTTCAGACGGTTTGGCATTTTTATCTACGTATCGAGTCCTTTTCAAGGACCTGGGATAGGCAGATGTACAGGTTTGATGATATTACAGATATTGTCTGTATGGATGTATTACTCTGAACAGGATGTTGTTGTTGTTAGTTGCGAAGTCATGTCCGACCCATCACGACCCTATGGACAATGTTCCTCCAGGCCTTCCTGTCCTCTACCATCTTCTGGAGTCCATCTAGGCTCACGCCTACTGCTTCAGTGACTCCATCCAGCCACCTCATTCTCTGTCGTCCCCTTCTTCTATTGCCCTCAATCTTTCCCAGCATTAGGCTCTTCTCCAGTGAGTCCTTCCTTCTCATTAGCTGCTTTTTGCAATTAACAGATGGTGAATTTGTCAATGCTTGACAGTGTTCAAGTGATACTCCAGTTGTTTTGGGATTGTACCCAAGGCATCTATTACTATTGGGACTACCTTTGCTTGCTTCTGCCATAGTCATTCTATTTCTGTTTCCAGGTCTTTGTATTTTGTGATCTTCTCCAGTTCTTTCGCTTCTATTCTACTGTCTCCAGTTACTGCCACATCCACTATCCAGGCTTTTTTTGTCTTTCTTATCAACAATTGTTAAGCCTGGGGTTTTATGTGGCAGGTGCCTGACTATTTAAATTCTAAAGTCCCAGAACAATTTAGCTTCTTCATTTTCTACGACTTTCTCTGTTTTATGATCCCAGCAGTTCTTCCTTGCAGGCAAATGATATTTCTTGCAGATCTTCCGATGCACCATTGTTGCTACTTTGTCATGCCACTGCTTGTAGTCAGTCTGTGTGATCTTGCAGCAGCTAACCAGGTTTCCACTGTTTCTTCAACTTCTTTGCATAGGCAGTTGTCTGTTGATGTCTTCTCAATTCTGGCTCTGTATGCAATTGTCCTTAAGACTTGGCCTTGTGCAGTCAGAATTAGCCCCTCTATCTCTTTCTTCAACTTTCCTGCTCTTGGCCATTGCCAGCTCTTGTTGTTAAAGTTTCTGGGCACTCTCTGAAGCAAATTAACAGAATAACAGAGTTGGAAGAGACCTTGGAGGTCTTTCTAGTCCAATCGCTTGCACAGCTTGGCTGGCTCAGGAAATCTGGGAGTTGAAGTCCATGAGTCATAAAAGAGCCAAGGTTGCCTAGCCCTGCCCTATACCAATTCAAACAAACGGAAGTACTTAAAGTGATGCTGTTACAAAGTTGCAGGCTTTGGCTGTAAATCACATTCCCTGATATGATATATTTTAATTAGTCTGCCATCTTCAGATCAGGTTAAAGTACATCAGCCATAGTGTGACTCAGTTTGATAAAAATGTTGTTTACTAGAATCAAAACATCATAAAATTAATTATTGTCTATTAGTGTGAAGCTGTTGTTCCTTCTTTTACCCACAGTAATTTCAAACCATTAATTTTTCTTTCTGCCTCAGTGGATTTTCTCTTCTGAACTTCATGGCCTTGAAGCTGAGCAGTGGTTGCTTGTTGACATAATTAACCTGTCTAATCCTGAGAATCATTGCCTGTCACATCAAGAGTTATTAAACTTCTCCTTTTTCTTCTTCTTCTTCTTCTTCTTCTTCTTCTTCTTCTTCTTCTTCTTCTTCTTCTTCTTCTTCTTCTTCTCTCTCTCTCTCTCTTCTCTCTCTCTCTCTCTCTCTCTCTCTCTCTCTCTCTCTCTCTCTCTCCTCTCTCTCTCCCCACACACACACATGCACACACATACACACACAGTGTAAAAAAACAACAACAAAGTTTAGTTTTGCCTTCCAGTAGTGTCCTATGGATGTTTGGCTCAGTAGATAACAAGATGGATTGCATCAGCTTTCTTCTGAAGCTAATACTTTCTATATAATCTATTACAATTCCCCATTTCTTTCATGGTTATATCCAGAAAAAGGACCAGCTTGACATTTGACATTGACTGGTTTGACATTCTCCACCACCTACTGAGACTCTTGCCATTATGAAATGGTGGCCTGCTAAACCATCTGCCCCTGCTGTTTTCCCTCCTCTTGTTTCTTTCTGTTAAGCCCTAAGCAATTTGGCAATGATAAGGAGCAAACTGAGCATGGAAGTAATGGGAAGACAAATCATTAGCAGAAACAGTGAAGGAAGTTGTACAAGTGCCCTCAACATCTAGAATTGGCAGTATTGAGCTTAACCAGATTTTCAAGGAGAAAATAGCTCCTTCAAATTTGAGGAAATAAAGAATTAGAGTGTGAGATACAATACTAAGAGATTAAGCTGATAAAAGAAGTGAAGTAATGCTGGTCTAGGACAGGCAGAATCACCTGTAGTTGAATCAGTTCATGGGTCAGGATAATTGAACATTACAGCAAGTGAGGAATAAAAGTAAATTTGTATGCCTGCAATAAACAAATACTGCTTGTTTGATTTTCGTTTATTAGGTAATGTGTATATACTATGTTCTGGAACTATAACTTATAGCTTAGCATATTATGCAGATGTTTTACTCGTGGTTAAAAACACTTTGGCTTAGCTGATTATTACTCTAGTCTTTATGTATGATTAAAGAAGTTGCCTTTTTTCTTGTATCTAACTGCTAATATCTCAAAGTTCTATCTTTAACTTCTCACAAATTAAATATATTAGAAAATACCAGGCTTATCTCTGGTATCTGCTTCACTCGTGTTAAACTTGTATAAGAAAAAATGTTTTTATTTTGTTCATAGGCACCTTTTCTGGATATTTTGAATACAATGCTGGACCCTTATCTCCCCTTAACTATTGAGGAACAAGAAGAATGGGGAGATCCAGTGGGAGATGAGGCTTGCAAAGAATATATTAAAAGTTATTGTCCATACCAAAATATTAAGCCACAGGTACTATTGCATTTTGTGCTGGTTAAATATTGCATTGTACATAACCAAAATGTTAACTTTAGAGAATTGTTCAGACAATTTAATGAAATCACTCAAAATGAAGAGAAACTAAAATTAAGCGTAATGAAGCACATAACTTGTATTTCTAAAAAAACAGATTTCAATAAGCAATAATAAGTAGGATTCAGTGGCAAGAGTAACTAATGGGAAAAGGAAGTCAGAAAGGGTGGGAATTCTTAAAGGAGAAGATACCAAAAGCACAATTACAAACACTTTCAGTAGTGGAGAGGAGGGAATGGAGGAGAGAAGAAGCCAATGTCGGTGATTAAGAAAAAAAATCAGTTATGGATCCTCCACTGTTCAGTATTTTGATTAATTGTTTACATGAAGAGGAAAGGTACTCAAGTTTGCCAATGATACAGAATTAGGCAGAATACCTAAAGATGGAATACCTAATGCCCTGGAAAATATAAACAAAATTCAAAATAGTCTAGAGAAATCTGAGAGACAAGCAGAAATTAATTGATAAATAAAAATGACAGTAAAATTTAACAGAGACAAATGGAAAGCTTATCAGTCATAAAAAAGAAATGAAATGTACAAGGTACAGGATATCTGGTTTGGTAACGCTATCTAGATCACTGTAGCCAAAATACAATGGACTACAATGCTGCTGCGGTCAAACTACAGTCTAATCAACAGGGATAGCAATGACAATGCAGGCAAAACTGATAGAAGGGGATTTAAGAGGGCTGTATAACTCTGAGCAAACAGGTAACTTTCCCATATCAATTGTAAATAGGTATGGCTGCACCATAAGCTTAACACTGTCTGGCTTTACCCTCTGATAACTGACTTGCTTGGTTATCTATTTCCAAATGAAGAAAAGAGTAGCAGCTAGGACAGAGCTAAAATCAGACCCAAAGTTTTATTTTAATTTCTTTCTAGTCTCAGATAAAAAGTTTATGGAGAACTTTCAGTGGAAGACAAGTGGGAGCTGTTTATCAAGTCAGAGATAAGATCTTCCCATAATTGTCAGCTATAGCTACAGTCTAGATCAGACATGTCAAACACAAGGCCCGGGGGCCGGATTTGGCCCACGAAGTGGTTTCATGCGGCCCGCGAAGCCATCCTGGAAACAGTGAGGGAACGGCCCCCGTTGCCTTGGCCCTGGCCCAGAGACCCTCCTTCTGCCAGAGACCCTCAGATCTGTCCCACTCCTGCCCAGGCCCCCATAGGCACCCTTGATCCGAACGATGTAGAGCTGGCCATGCCCACCCAGTAGGCCATATGCACTCTAGCCATGCCCACCCAGTAGGCCACGCCCACCCAGCCCCCTGAGGGCAAGCGCAATGCTGATGCGGCCCTCAATGAAATTGAGTTTGACACCCCTGGTCTAGATAGATTAATTAACTCTGTTTAATACTTCTTTCCTGCTGACATGGTAAAGCAACTTCCACCAAGTTAAAAATTAATGCCTGCACAGATTGGTATCAATAATTTCATCCTGCTAACTCAGACATTTTTTTTCTTTTTAGAATTATCCTTCTCTTTTTATCACAGCTTCTGAAAAGGATCAACGAGTTCCCATGGCAGGATTGTTAAGATACATCAATAAACTCAGAAAAGCTCTACAAGATCATGCTGAAACCAACAATTCAGATTATAAAGGTAGCACTAATAATTTCTAGATCACATTGGGATATGGTTAATAAAGCAATTGCACACGTCTGCCCAATCCACCAGAAAGAAGCAAATGAAAGTAGTCATGATATGTATGTTTTCCGTCAAACTACAAGTCCAATTTAGGAGCAAGAGCAAAACTGCAACATTGTTCCCTTCTTTCAAGAATTGGAGAAAGGGGAAAAAATGCGTTGGCCTCCTAGTAGATAATTTGGGTTAAGAAACTAGATAAATTTTAGCAAACCTTTCACAGGATGGAGCAAGGAATGACTACATATATTCATGCTCTTTTTTTTCTTCAGTGAAATATGATTTATCAAATTAGGGTCATGATGCTAAATTAGACAAATTATAGTTTTGTTTAAGTGACTCTTGTTTTTAGATTGGACTTTTCAGCATATTTCTTCCTTTTGGAACAGGGATTGATGTATATATACATACCCTGATATGTTGACATTTATTGATTATATTGGAAAAGATAGTATGTGTTACATGCAATAAATTAACATTTACATAAAATGTAGTAGTTGTAACATCCAGAAATTAATCTGCATAATAGAGGAAATTATTAACACAGAAATAGATAAATTAATCAAATTATTGATTAATTTTAAATATTTGTCTTAATATTGAAACAGAATTTCAGTATTAAAGCAGATATCCCATTTAAACATTCATGTAGTTTGCAAATATACTTAGCATTCCATTGTTTTTCCGTGATTGATATGTAATTTTAATTCATAGTTGAAAAATAGATATAGATAGATAAATATAGAACTATTTCCTCAATTAATCCTTCAACTGATATCTAACTTCAAATGATTCATCAAGAATATTGTCTGTGTGCATCTGTTTAAAAAGAGGGGAGAATTTCTAGCCAGCATATACTAACCATTAGTATAAGCAAACTATGCTCATGATTATCAATTATAAATGATATGTTTCCATATATGAAGCGCTTGACAATTATTGAAAAGTAATATAAAAAAATCATATGGACAATAACAGGAACATATTTCTATTCAGAAGTAAACACCAATCACATTCTTTCCAAGGTGAAAATACATAGCACAATAATTTCAATTATACAAAAATGATTGTGAGATATTGAGATAGGGGAACAAGTATAAAAGGGGTTTTCCATGCATCCTACAATTTGGGGGACCAGTAGTTCTGAAAGTCCTCCTTGGATTTTTTGGGGTCAGTTCAATCTTTGTCATTTTATCCATTTTTTTACCTCTGCGATAATGTTCAGGAAAGAGATCCAGCCCATCTGCCCCTCGGCCTCCCTATACAGTATGGAGGTTACATGGCACCATCCCAGAAGCAGGCACCATTTTGGAGCGGCCACAATTCATTGTAGCCACTCCCCAAATTATTTTTTTTATTTTTTTTTATTTTAATTCCATTTATATCCCGCCCTTCTCCGAAGACTCAGGGCGGCTTACAAGCTTAGCAGTAGCCTTCATTCTATGTATATGCCTGCTTATTAGGGCTTTCACACACACCCCAAGCGGCATTATTACAAAGTCAGCTTATTGCCCCCAACAATCTGGGTCCTCATTTTACCTACCTCGGAAGGATGGAAGGCTGAGTCAACCTTGAGCCTGGTGGGACTCGAACCTGCACTAATTGCAGGCAGCTGGTGTTACTTAAGGAGGCATTAGCCCACTGCTCCACCAAGGCTCTTTTATGTCTGCTTCCCAGATGGTATCACTCAGCATCTATGTAGGAAGGCCACATAGTGGAGTAGCTGCTTCTCAAAGGAGATCTATAGACAAGATGAGTGCACTAAGCCATGATGGGGAGTAGGGAGGTGGGTGTGGGACCCAGTGGGGTGGTATGGAGGCCAAGATGGGTAGAGGGACTGCTGCAATGTCCCTCTGGTCATGAGGGCGGGTGGACTGCAAGCACCTGGATTTTGTTCATGTGACTGTAGGAACAGTGTAGCAGCCTCAGCTTCAATCAGGGGTCATAAGTCCCTTTGTTCAGCGCCATCATAATTTTGAATGGTTAATAAATGAACATTCAAAGGACTACCTGTATTAGTTATTGAGAAACCTTATCCTTGGAATCACATTTTTGGCCTCAAAACATATCTGAAACACTCTCCTGAATTGGAATAAATAGGTAGAGAATACTAGTAAATTATTTCCTTCATACCACCAGTCAGTGAGAAAAATACCCGGAGGTGCTTTTCAAAAGGCAACTGGACTTTCTTGGTTTTTTTCTTTGAAAACGTTTTGCTTTTAATCCAAGAAGCTTCTTCAGTTCTAAAGAAGGATAAGAAGCTAAACATTTTCAAAAAGAAAAAGAAAGAAAGTTTGGTTGCCTTTTGACAAATCATGATCTGGATGAATGAGAATCTCCATAAACATATATCAAAATACTTTTCTTTCAGTGTTACCAGTGTGCATGGTTATTTATGTTTCAGAATAGCATCTTTCCTCTCCCTTTAATGTAGATTGCATTTGATATATTTTGGTTTCAGGAACTCAGAAGCCTAATATTATCTTAGATGTTCAACCAGGAGGCAACCATTGTTCTCCAACATATGAGGATTCTTTAAAACAGGTAGGGATATCCGTTACAATGGATAGAGTCACAAATTAATATTATAACCTGTGAAGATAATTGTTGGTCCTCTGAGATATCTTCTCCTGTATATACAAGCCTTTCCACCTACTAAATCATAATTCCCCCCCCCCCTTTTAGGATGTGTAGCTCATTTTTTATAAACAGGAACTCGTTCTAGTCATGGAGAAAGGATTCTAGGATTCACCTATATAAAAATTTATCTTATCACAACCCACCTAGTGAAATACATGAAATACGTATGAAATAAACATTTTTTTGAAAAATGTTATTCCCCATCCAGTGTTGTACACATCAAATTATCACCAATAGCACTAATCATTGCCAGGAAAAGGGATGGGGTAGCTGGGATGGAGGAGGAGAAATGCACACAGATTAGACTCATTCATTTTCCTTCTCACAAAACTGTGAATTGGTTAAATCATTTTGACTTTGAGATGTTGGATGGAATTCAGCCTCTTGGATCTTGTTATAGTGACCCAGGAAGATCTTCCCACTATCTGGCTGGTAGTAACAGTTTATGAGGGCTTCTCTACAAGTATATCAGGATTGTACTTTGCACCTTATATAGTGCAAAATCCAGAATGTGTCTATAAAATCTGCCTATAAAAGCTTTATATTTAGTAGAAAAATTATGCTGTTGAAAAGATACTGCAGTGGTCTATGTTGATTTCTCCCCAACAGCAGTCTTCTTTGTTTCTTGAAAAATCTATTGAGGTGGTTGATGGAATGTCTAGAAGAGCAAGGGAAATCATGCTGGGGATTCTCAAGGAGATGAGAAATTGTGTCCAAACTGTAACTTGCAGTCTTTTATAGATTTCAGTATGCAAAAACACAGCTTATGTAAATAATGCATCTTTCTTTCTTGTTGTGTTTAAATATTTTTAAAGTGCAGATGTGAACTTTTTACCTACAGCTATGATAGAAAGAAGCAAAGCAATTTTGAAAGCCTTTTGTGACACCAGCTTCAGCGTTGCTGCTGTTGTTCTGGTCACAAGCTGTGTTACACTTCACAGTAATGCTCAATTCACAGAAAGCTTTCCTGATATCAGTGAAAAGCCCATTACAGTAGCTGCCATTTTCTAAAGAGAATTCGGTAGGAAGAACTCTGATTACTCTTCAGACTGCAGACAAACCCCCATGATTATCCCAGTGTTACAGGAGTACGAACAGCACTTCAAGCCCATCAATTGGGATGGAAAGAGCTGCTGAAAATACAGCTCTAAAGTGTGCAAAAAGTTACGAGTGCTGTGTTCTTTACTAACCATTTTTAATTGTTTTAGGTTGCAACTCAGCTAGCATTTCTATATATTGAGCTTGGACTTGACAAGCGGGAGTGAAGCCAGGCTGGAATTTTTGTCCTTTACGCAAAGGAGAGGAAAATGATTTGGCTAAATATTCAGAATTACTTGCCCATGGGATTTTTCTAGAACTTTTATTTTGAAACTAAATTTATCCTGTGTTTTCCTGAAGAAAAAGCAAGACACTTCTCCAGGTTCCGACGGTTTTGTTAGCCTCAATAAAATCATTGTTTGAATTTGTCTTCCTTTCCTATATTGAAATATATACAGATGGCTCATAAGCAATAAGCAGAAAGCAGAAAATACTAAAAACATTAGTTAAAACTGATCAATTTAAAACAATGCTTGAATAAAATTATTTTCATCATTTACCGAAAAACAGCCAGTGAAGGCTAAGTTCTTTTTAGGAAAGTTATTTGAAAACCTATGGCAAACAACTGAAAAAGCCATTTCTCTGCGGTTGAGTGAAATGCAAGGAACTATTATCTGTATCAAAATAGGGTTCTCAGAGAGAAGAAATAAAAACTCCTTGATCTTATTACTCTTTGATTTGAAGATCAAATACACACCATGAAATGAACCTGGAAAGAAGCTGACAGTGCCCTTTATTCTTCAAGAATCCTAACACTTGCAGTCTGGACCAGCCCAAATTAGCAGATTGCCCTGAAGGTCAGGTTTATCTAGTATATTATAGAATCCAAGGTGGGATGAATATTATATGAGAATTTATTATTTTAAAGTTTAAAGTTACCATCATATCTTTATCCCCTCATTAGATAAGAAACAAAATATATGGTACATATTTAATAGAAACACACAATTTCACAGAATGGAAAAATTGGGGGACCTATAAAAGCCACCTAGAATGTTTCCAAGGGTTTACAACTAATAGGAATGTAATTTTACAAGCAACCACTTAAACTAAGTCTGCAGTAAACAGTACATGGTAACTACTAGAGAGTTAATTTTCACACTTTTTAGGTAATTCTAACTCTCCCATTAGAATTAGATCAAGCCTATAGAAATCTATGAATAAGCTGGCATATCTTTTGTAAAGAAATAACATGTGATCATGAACTAATGGATTTGGATTAAATAATAACACTTAACAGTACGTGTAAAGTAAATTAAAGACACTGGAGTAGCATGCCTTTTCTGCAATGAAGCACTTCTCTTTGAAGTTGTCCATCCCATGGAATGGTTTGCTTGCCCTATATTCCAATATAAGTCCTTCACCTTTTTGCGTTTCAATTTTTTTCATGTTTACAACTTTCCCAGTATTACTAAAAATAGTGCTTAGCTTTATACTTGCTTCTGAAGGAATGCCAGGAACCAAAGATTGCAGATTTGTTACGGTTCCCACTCCAAAATTTAGAACCATCATAAACACTTGATCCAACCCATCAAGTTCTCTTACATAAACAAAGACATTGGTATCATTCCATATGTAACATGTCCATCCCCTGTGAATGGGAAGCTCACTGGACCGAAGAGAATTGAGTTGTCGGTACAAGTTGAGTGTGGAATTTGGGTGATTTTGTTGAATCTGTAATAAAGGAAAATCATTATTTAGCAATTTATTAAATGCTGAAACCTTATTCATTTGTTGTTACATAAACTTCACTGGGTAGGGTCTTGGTAGGGTTCTATAATCAAACATACAGTGTAACTTGACTATAGGTAGTCCTCAATTTACAACAGTTCATTTAGTGACTGAAGTTAAAAGTGACTTGTGACCATTTTTCACACTTATGTTCATTGCTGCATCATGGTCACGTGATTTACAGTCATGCTTGATAACTGGTTCAGATTTATGACAGTTACAATGTCCCGGGATCATGTGATCCCCTTTTGTGATTTTCAGACAAGCAAAGTCAATGGAAAGCCAGGTCCACTTAACAGCTGTGTTACTAATTTAACAACTGCAGTGATTCACTTAACAAATGTGGCAAGAAAAGTCATAAAACAGGGCAAAACTCACTTAACAAATTTCTCACTTAACAACATAAATTCTGGGCTCAATTGTGGTCCTAATTTGAGGACTACCTGTATATCCTTATGCTGTATTTTAGCAAACTTTCTACTGTGTTTTCTACTTTAGATTATAAATTACTTTGGAACACACACTGTGTTGGGCTTTGGCTGTAACAATAAATTGTGTGTGTGTGTGTGTGTGTGTAACACACACTGTTTTTTGTACCACTGTAAGACATCCTACAGTTCAGGGGTGTCAAACTCAATTTCATTGAGGGCCGCATCAGCATTGCAGTTGCCCTCAGAGGGCCAGATGGGCGTGGCCTACTGGGTGGGCATGGCTAGAGTGCGTATGGCCTACTGGGTGGGCGTGGCCAGCTCTACATCGTTTGAGTGGGACAGATTTGAGGGTCTCTGGCAGGAGGAGGGTCTCTGGGCCAGGGCCAATGCAGTGGGGGCCGTTCCCTCACTGTTTCCAGGATGGCATCGCGGGCCGCATGAAACCACTTCGCAGGCCGGATCTGGCCCCCGGGCCTTGTGTTTGACATGTCTGCTATAGTTGGATAATCCATTAATTTAAAAAATCCTCCCCAGTTTATCTTCTATTAATTCTCCCCTAAAGTTTTTTTTAACTATACTGTACTGTATTTCAGACATCAGAGGATATTTCAGTTTTTAATGACACAAATGTTTGGCTTACTAAGCTTTTTTATATTCTTTAATTCTACCAAAACCAGGTAGTATAGATACTATTTAGAGTTTCCTACTTATTTATTGCCTGTCTTCATGCTACAGATAAAGTTGAGTAAAATAAATGCATAAAAGCACACCATTATTGCACCCTTTGGGACCAATGCAATATTTCTGCAGAGTTTATTGGATACTCTAGAGCAGACATGTCAAACCTGCGACGTCACGTGACGTCGCACAACATATTGGGACAGTTTTGCCATTGCCAGCAATGGGGTGGGCTCGGCTTCCACATGGCATATCCGGCCCGTGGGCCAGCAGTTTGACACCCCTGCTGTAGAGACAAGTGTTCTGCTGGAGGCACTCAATACCATAACAAAGCATTCCATACTGTACCATTTGGAGTGTTCTGAGATAGTTGAGCCAAAACTACTTTGGGGGCATGTTGGGATGGGTATACGTAGAAGTTCAGATTTGATACTCACTTTCACATTTACATTTCGATAGTCAGGATTTACTGCTATCCATGTTGAGTCGCCCTCACTAAAGCCAGCATGAAGGCTATCATCCCATTGCATTGGTGCTTTTTCTAGAAAAAGTGCCTAAAAAGAGGAGGAACTATTCAGTACTAAATTGAATGTGCATTTATCCATTATGTACATTTATATCTTACTTACTGTATAGTCATATATCAAAAGAGGTTACATAAATATTAATAAAATACATTAAAACAATATAAGACGGGTTGGGTAAGAGAGCCAGCAGCAAAGGCTACCATCATCTGCACTGTAAAAGCTCAAAGAGGAATACTATTTGGAGCCATTTAGGACAGAGTTCCCCAACTTTTCGGGGTTGGCAGGCTGGAGCGGAGGGGAGGGGGGAAAGAAGGGATGTTTCGTGGGAGGGGTAAACACATGCTCGCACACATGTGCATGCACAAACACATTTTGCTCGTATGAGTGGGGCCATGAGCGCTCACGTGAGTGGGATCAATGCACAAGTGGGGCCGCAAGTGCCCATGACACTCGTGGAAACACGCAAGCATGACTGTACATGCATGGACCGGCCAGCCACTCACATGGCCCAGTGGCCAATAGGCTGCAGCCTGATAGTGGGTTGCTGCCCACAGGTTGGGGACTCCTGATCTAGGACACATTGTTTTGCCCAAATAGGTATGTTAAAGAAAAATATTAGAAAATCTATGGCTGTCACATTTTGACCTTGGTTCCTACAGTGGCCTCCATGCCTCTAGAGATTGAGTTGTATTGTGCCAACCAGGACAATTAGGGTTGAGATTTCCTAGTAGGGAGCCAGTAATGTATCAAGGTTCAGATGCCTCTTAGTTGTCTATAGCACAATGGTTAGGAAACTGAAGGTGTGAGGAAGTGTGTCGAGCCCCGTGGGCCCGACATTCAGTGGGGGAGGCAGTCTCTCACGCTGGTCCCTCTTCCCCAGTTCCAGCCTGCACCCCTGCTACTGCCAATCTCCCTGTGGGGCCTACCGCCGAGCAGCTGCGTCCTTCTCCCTTCCCCATGGACGCCGCCGGCCTTCCCGCCGGCCTTCCCTTCTTCGGCCGACTGCCAGCTGTTTCCTGCTTCTTCAGCCATCTGCCAGCTGCTTCCGGAAATGCTGGTAGGCATGGCTGCACAAACGGGCCTTCCTGCCGGGTCTGCCACCGAACAGCTGATCTAGGAGGCGTTGAAGGGGGCTACGCGGCGACTAGAGCATCCCGGTGGCTCCGTTGCCAACTGGTTATGCGTAGGGACCTTGGGGGGGTCAGTAAAGCATTTGGAGCTCCCTGCCGGGATGTCTGCCAGCCAGCAGAGCCCAGGAACAGACTTCTTCGGGTTTGCGGAGGGCAGTTTATGCTGCGGTGTCCCTTGTGCAGCTGGGCACAGTGGGGCTGGACGTTTAGGAATAAGGGTGGGGGTTGCATGGTCTATTTACCTGGTTGGGGGAGGGCCACTGGATAGAGGGGAGACAGGCTGACGAACGAGCGTGGGGTTGGCATCTGGAGACAGCAGCAAACAGCTGTAGGGGGGAGGAGGGATTATATGGAATTGTGGGCGGATGTTGGTCTATGGATTGAGGGCAGAGCCCTGTACCTGGCGACTATGTAAGCGTTGGGAGTGATGTGCTACCAATGCTGACTTTGTTTTCACTTTATGTGCATTGGAGCTGAATAAAGCAACCTCTGTTTTGTCACACATTCCTGTTGAAGATTCGTGTTTGCTTTCATTGAGGACGTTGTTGTGATTCAGTGTCAGCCTGTGGGTACGGCAGCTGAATCGGACAATCCTGAGGAGGAGGAGGAGGAGGGGATTGGAGAGCCTGCAGAGGAAAGTTCTGAGGCATCGCAGAGCTCTCAGCCAGGCCCCTCCCGTCTTGTTCCTCCTCAGACCCAGCTGTGTGAGCCTGAAAGCTTGGACGGAGATGATTCACAGCTGGCATTGTTCAAGGACGCTCGAAGCAGGAGGCAGACAAGCAGGAGTGAACAAAGGAGGGCAATAAGGCACCTTGGGAGGAGGCAAAGAGAAGCCATGCCTTGAAACTGTGTTTAAGAGGGGAATGTGTGGGAGGTGCTGGTTGCTGAAGGCAACCGTTTGAACAGCTTCTGACTTAGTCGTGGTTAGTATTTGTTTTGCTCTGTTTTGGATCTGTTTCGTTTCATTTATGTAAGTAAATTTGGTTGGCTTACTTTCAGCCTATTGACTATTGAAAAGGGGTTGTCCCTGACATTTCTGCAGGGCCAGTAGTAGGCTGGAACAGAACAGACATGTAGTTGACAAAGTGTTAAGGGAGTTAAGAGGGAGAGTCCCTGCTTGAGTGGCACATCTATACAGCTGGCCTTATACAAATTATGACAAGTTATTATTTATTTATTTATTTATTTATTTATTTATTTATTTATTTATTTATTTATTTATTTATTTATTTATTTATTTTTATAATGAGACTTGTATGCCGCCCTATCTCCCGAAGGAGTGATACATTTTGGGGAGGGAGATGTATTTTGGTGGAAGCAACATCCTCTTTGGACAGATGAGAGAAATATGGCAGTGGAAATTTAGTTACTTATTCCAGAGGAATGGAAAACTTGTACCAGTTCCCCCAGGTCGTGCCAGCCAAATTACTTCTGATGTTGTCCTTAGTTGTTGATATAAATGTTAAGTCTGTAATTAGACAGGATTCATCCATGATTTACTGCTGTTATGAAAACTATTATGGGGAAGTAATGACAGAAATAAGATGACAACCTTGACAATAAAAGGAGCTGGTTAATAGATTGGCTTCTTGGAACTTTTCTTTGGATCAGGGAGAGTCCTAGAATCACCCACAAGTTTGCTGTCCGAGTCCACCCATAAAGAGATCATAAAATAATAGATGATCATCAGGCAAAAATCATCCTTCCTAAACCAAGGTTCAGCACCTTCAAATGGACACTGGGTTCATCTACGTCTTCTCTTAACTACTTTAGAAAATTGCTTGTAACTGATTTTTGGATGTGTAGAATCTTCTGAAGGATAAGTTGAAGGCTAAGTTGAAGGATAAGTATCATCACGCCGGGAAAGTTTCTTTCTTTCTCTTGGTGAAAGAAGTTTTATGCAAATGTAAGGATTAAAAAGAAAAACAATTTTTGGAAAACGATAAAAGGTAGACTAGAATGTTGATTTTGGAAAGTTAAAGGCAAAATTTAAGGGCCAGATGGACTTCAAAAAATATTTCCTGTGGAGTGCTTTAAATTTTATAGAACAATATATCAAGATTTTGAAATTAACTGTAAAAAAAACCTTTTAAGTTTCACATACTTCACCATCCATTCCAAGGCTGAGATTGGTATTAATCTATGCAAATGTCTACAGAAGCTGTTTCTGGCTTATCTAATGAGCGGCATCTAGCCAGTTCCTGGAGTCATAGTGGTTAAGTGAGGAGAATGTTTGAAGAGCAGCGGTTCCGTTTTGTGTAAGCATTTTGGCCCAACAAGGTGGCATTGATTTCAGCATGCTAGGAGCAAGAGTCCTTGATAGAAATTTAAGACTGAGAATTCCAGTGAATGGCAGCAGTGGGAGAGGAACAAGTTGGCAGTTTTGTAGGAGAACATGTAGAACAGCAGCTTTCCTTTCTCTTCTCCCTGGGATCCAGAGCTGTGTTCTCAAGATTGATGTGTGTGGATTCCATTGTGGTTGCTGGCAACCAGAGTGAGAAGTTCTGTACTGGCAAGGCTGACGTTTTGCAGTGGGATTGACGAGATTGAACAAGGCTAGTCTTGTGTATCAATCTTGGGAACTGACATGGGGAAGGGTTTTGCCTGCCAGGCCTATTAGATGTGAGATTCAGATGAGACCAGGATGCAGGGGGGAAGGGGGGTGGGGGCTGGAATAGAATGAAGTGGGGTTTGGTAGTGTGGATGATGTGAGATGGAGGCACTGCTCAGGCCTGGGTGCTAAATGATTTACAGAACGTGGTTGGCAGCTTTTATATCCTATTTGCTAGTGTTGGGTTACATAAATTCCTTCAGCTTGGAGTGGGGAGAGGGAATTGGTGAATAGGGGAAAGTGTGGGCATTTCAGTGGTGACATGGGGAGTAATTATGGCAGATGGGGCAGTGGCCTCAATGTTTAAGACAAATCCTAAAATCGCCAGCCATGTTAGCTGTTGATCATGGGGGAAAGAGTCCTGAACAGCTGAAGGGCAAAAGATTGAGGAAAAGCCTTTTTCATTACTAGATTTTACCTCCTCTGTAACAAACCCCTCAAGAGACTAAAAAGTAGAATTTTTAACTCACAGTTCCTGAAGTTGCATCTTCCATCCCTATTTCTTCACCATAATAACTTACAGGTGTTCCAGGAAGAGTTAAAAGAAGCATATTTATGACATTTATATATTCTTTTCCAATCCGAGAGGATATTCTAGCAGTGTTGGAATCTCCAACCTAAAATTAAATAACCCATTATTTCATTCCTAGGGTACAATCCTGTATTATTTGTGGAAATTCAAATTATATAACTTATTCATGCAGCAGGTTTAGAATTCATTATCATTTGATGGGCTAAAATTGGCTAGGACATGCTAAACCAGTGGTCCCCAACTTTTGTGGCTTGGCAGCCCAGCGGAGGGAAGGAGAGAGGAACCAGGCCGTGTGAGCAGCAGGTTATCGCATATGCACGTACACAACTGAAGTTGCACAGGTCGACTTGCACAGCCCAGTTGTGAGTAGGCCATGGCCCAGTAGTGGACCAAGGGTTGGGGGTTGTGGACCCCTGTGCTAAACCATAAGTACAATCATTAGCAGATCCATGTCACCTTTTTTCTCTTTCTCTACCATTACACCGGATATAACTGTTTTAAAACTACTACTACTACTACTATTATTATTATTGTTGTTGTTGTTGTAATTAATATATAATAAAATCATACATATTGTGCCTTTCAAGCACAATTTCATAATTATATTTTTAAGAAAGCAGACAATATTGCCTTACAATATATGTTTTGGGTAAAATATTTCCAGAAGGAACGAACTCAATAAAACTGAAGTAGACTGTATCGTGCTCACTCTTATCTTAGTTTGCAGTTGATATTTGAATTTTCTGATTTCCAAGGAAGTTTGCATTCTGATAAAAATGATCTGCACCATAAAATATTTAAGTAGTTACATCCTCTATGAAAAAAATTCCTCGTGTACTGATATAAAGGTTAAAGTGTTGCTCTGACAGAGGAATTCTTAGCTCAGAATGGGACTGCTTGCTGTGGCCAACTCACCAACGCGCTGTGGGACAATTCAACAATTCATTTTGAGTATTTAAAATAATTAAAACGTTATTTTATTTTTTTGCCATTCACATTTCATTCTGTCCCTCCTTTTTCATCCTTTCTTTAATGATTCTATCCCAGGGTCTCTTTGACATTAGGGTAAATCTTGTCCTGCAGCTGGTTGTTCCGTGGCAAGTTGGCCGTGCTGAGTTGTCCTAGATCCCTCTCAGCTATGAGACCTTACTGAGGTTTGGGCCAGTTATTGTCTATCATATCACCCTCTTCTACACAACTGTTTAAGGAATAAAATTAAGGGAGACTCTTCTCCCTCATTCACCACATAGAGATCCCAAAATTATACAAACAATAAATCTGTGACAACTTATTTCTTTGTATTGCTTTCCACTGAAAGGGCTTTTGCTCTATAGATGGCAGGACATAAACTGTCCCCAAATTATCAAGCAGAGTCAGGTCACACTGAATTATCAAAGCTACAAACTACATGCTAAACTGTCTCATTACATTACACAAAGGCACAACATAGAAAACAAGCAAAGAACGATTGCTTTATACAATATACAATATTGTATATAAAATATACAATATATGACCCCCAAAAATTGTTGGGTGCAATTCTCGGCATCTCCCCAAAATTCTTGCTGAATTGTTGGTTAGCTTTAATGTGATAGAGGCATTAACAGGGAAACATGTAATACAGTACATGGGAAAATATATCTGGTGTGCACATATAAACAAATATATGCATACTTCATATACTGTAATTTAGGCATATTTATTTTGATTTAAAGAAACTTTCTGTGAAATGGGCAGTCAAATACATTTGATTAGTACATAAATAAAACTTTAGTTTTGCTTTGGCACTTTTCCCCTATGTCCTCTTTTTAGAAAGGATTATGCATCCTTAGTATGAATAAATATTACAGTTGCTTGGTTAGAAAGACATAAAAGATTATACTGCAAACTAAAAATTTCAAAAGTCCTCCAAACCAAAAACTTACCATCCAATTTGGCCATTTTCCTTGTGGCATATTCTTCATCCACAAAGCTATGCTTTCAGAAATATCATTTCCTGAAACTGATTCCATGTTCTTGAGGTAGAAATTAACAGGAAAATCAGCTTCTTGAATAAATGATGTCCCATAATACATCATAGTATCTTCAGTGTTGTTCTCAATTGCTTCTGTAGCCATAAATCTGCAAAGAAGGACAGTTTGCATTCTTATGAAAATGATCTGCATGATAAAGTACTTAAATAGTTACACCCTCTATGTAAAAAAAAAAATCCCTGAGTTAAAGTTATAATGGTTAGAGTATTGCTCTGATTTATATTCTTTATATTCTGATTTATATTCTTTGCAGTCATCTGGTCACTAGCACTCTGAAGGCTGATCATTAGCTGCTAACAACCAGATGACTGCAAAGAATATAAATCCTTCCATATTCCACCATTCAATCAGAACTGAAGAAACTTCTTGGATGAGAAGCAAAATATTTTCAAGGGGGGAAAAACAAGAAATTT